>NW_024740117.1:0-20727 GCF_018991925.1 Homarus americanus
CCTACCCTACCCTAACCTAACCTAACTTAATCTAACCTAACTTAACTTCCCATGTAGCGTTAGGTTAATCATTAGTTGAAATAAGCTGGGAGGGTTAATCTTCATGTAATCTATCTTATTTAACAATTTTGGTCAGGTGAGGCCTTCTTTACCTTACTCGAGAGCAGGAGGAGGAGGACTTGCTAACGTCTACAGATCATCGTCAACCAAGGCAGATATTGAATACCTTTTGTTTACCTTCGTGGCTTAAGAACACATCTTAACACCATAAGACTATTCGCCTCAATGCAAAAATACAGTAATTGATTATTGTATTCTAATAAAATTTACGGTGTATCTTTTGAACCAGATTTATTGTTTGACTTTTGTGAATGAGAAACTGGTTGAGGTGTATTGTGGTAAACATCCTTAAGAGCAACTCTGTGTGTTCTTACGACCTCAAAGTAACACAAAAGGTAGCCAATATCTACCCTTGGTCAGTCACTTTATGTAGATGTCAATTGTGTCATTTTTCTAGACTTAGTGCCCCCTGGAGGAGAAAGTAAATACAATGTTGATTTATTTTGGTCACAACACACGCTAGTAGATTATTTTTTCCTATTTAACTAAATAATTAACACTATGTAGCTAACTAATTATATGACTCAAAGATGGTAACCAATATGGCGTCGATATTGTTCACATACTCTCTGATTAATAGATGTATTGTCTGTTTAATTTTAGGGAAGAATTTAATTTATAAACTTTTGAGAATCTGGATACAGGAGTTTTGTCTTTGCGCGCGCGCGCGTGTGTGTGTGTGTGTGTGTGTGTGTGTGTGTGGTGATGATGATGATGACGGATACTTTCCTCTGCAGTGAAAAAAATATCTTGACATTGTAAAGTTTAACTGTAAGCCGAAGGAACGTTTGTAATGTGACTTATTATGTGAAATTGTAACTTGAAATTCTTTGTGAAAAAAATATTTCCCTATAAAGTTTGGCAGTAAATGAAGTATTACATCAAGGTGTAACTTGTAGTTCCTTGTGGAGTAAATTACCTAAGTGGACGATACAGCTACTCGAGGGTGTAAGACCTAGAGTAGAAAGTCTTAAGACCTTACCTGAGGTTGAAAGACTCTTATAGTGGAACGTCTTAGGTATTGAAACTTTAATTACAGTAAATAAAATATAATCTACCTAAACATTCCTTCACCTGGCGACAACTAATGATACAGGTGGTGTAATAGCTCTTTAAAATTCCTCCGTTTGATATAATAATGACCATACATGAACTTATAATGTGCAATATCTTGATAACACATTAGCTGCAACATTACACATAGTCAGGTGTATGTGTAGTGAGGGACATCTACCTAAATGAGTTACAGAATGTGGAGTTGAGGCCAAAAAATGTTTGGACATGTTTGAGATCATCAGTTGAGCCAAACGTTTATACTCAATATTGTTTTAATGGTATTTTAGAGCGACCGAAAAATGTAAACAAAATGGCCGGCTAGGCTCGGGGGATCCACGAGTCCTCTTATGAAGGATCGACAATAAATGAAAACAAATCAGATTAATTTAAACACATTTCCAAGAGTATTAGATCCTGTAAAGAGAGAAAATTAATACTTGATATTTGTAGAAGCTTTTTTTTTTCTTCCGTTTTCGTCTTGGTTAAAACAATTGTGGTGGTGTTACCTGTTCCAAGACCTTAATACTCAAAGGTACACATGATGATTTGTTCCCAAGTCCGAGGATTATACTTCACAAAACAGATTAACTTTAGGACACAATGATGGCGAACAAAATAACATCAACATTGCGTACAGCACATATCTTGCTTTGACTCTTAACTCTTGTAATTTTTCGTAATGTTAGTGAATGAAATTGAGATTCTGGCCATATTTTCCTGTTTTTCTTTCTAATCAAGTGTAAAGGAAGATGTACTGTTTATTGATGGATTTGGTGATGTCTTAATAGTGTATTAGTGTGTTAATATTACACAGGTTTGGTATAGTGGTGACGGTAATGTAGTGTAGTAAGATTTTAACACATGGAGGTGAATTTGTCTTTTATGTTGAGGATTTAAGAACATAAGAACATAAGAAAATAAGGAGTCTGCAATAGGCCGGTTGGCCTGTGCATGACAGCTCCTGTCGAGAGTTACTACCACTCTCTATCATCCATGAATCTATCTAGCCTCATTTTGAAACTTTCCAGAGTTCCCGCACTTACTACAAAGTTGCTAAGCTTCTTCCACTCGTCCACCACCCTATTTGTGAACCAGTTTCTTCCTATCTCCCTCCTAAACCTAAACTTATCCAACTTGAATCCGTTGCTCCGAGTCCTATCCTGCTCGGATATTATAAGAACTTTATCTATATCCCCTTTATTGATTCCTTTCACCCACTTAAATACTTCTATCATATCTCCCCGCACTCTTCGTCTTTCTAGGGAATGCAAGTTAAGTTTCTGTAACCTATCCTGATATGGAAGGTTTCTAATTCCCGGAATCATTTTTGTCATTCTTCGCTGCACCGACTCTAGTGAATTTATATCCATTCTATAATAGGGGCACCAGAACTGAACCGCATAATCGAGGTGCGGCCTGATTTGTTAAAGGGAAGATCTGGTGGACGGGGATAATTGTCTGGTTGTGATGGACACGGCTCACCTAACCTAACCCAATCTAACCTAACCCAACCCAACCTAACCCAACCTAACCCAACCCAACCTAACCTAACCCCTATCTATGTGTGAGATAAGGTTCTGATTCAAGAACAAGATGCACAAGTTCGAATCCAAATTGAGCTGTAGGGTTTGTTGACTAATTCGGGGCTTCACATTCATAAAACTCTCAAATGGGATACGACTAAACCCGAAGCCCCATCTTCCGTCGGTCGGTCGTTGGTGTCAGGTCAAAGTTCAGTTTGTAGTTCACCTCCTGTGATATGTGTCATTTATCGAAACGAAACATGAGGTTAACGTGAAAACAAAACCTCGAAGCAACACGTATAAACAGGGTCGAGTTTTCATCGGATTTTACGTCATGAAATTTTCCATCTTGAGAGAGAGAGATTGATTGATTGATTCCGATGCTGAAATTAACACTAAAATTTTATACTGTAATTGAGATAAATGCAGGTAAGGTTGGCGTATGGAATTATTGAAGGACGATCACAGAAATGTTTTACCTGTTTCCCGTGATGTAAGTCCAAAACGGTGTTAATTGTCATGGGTTTATACGTCCAAAATGTTCTTCATATCGTAGGGTTTTACATCCAAATATGCCATCCAAGTCCATATGTCCATTCATCCAGTTAGCTGTTTTTCCATCCACCGATTCACCCACCTACCCATCTCTCATCCCATTCAGTCACCCATCTACCCATCTATCCTCCCATTCAGTCTCCCATCCATCCATCCATCCATCCATCCATCCATCCATCCATCCTTCCATCCATCACACGAGGAATAGAATGACCCACTTATAATTTTTCTCTTTCCTGCTGCACTAAGGATCAACCACCCAGAGTGGTATGGCTACCCTGAGTAGGTACACTCTGTATTCCTCCTTTACTCTATTGTGATGTAGGTGGTGGGTAGTGTGTGTTTGTGGGTGTAGAGCGTGGATAGTAGGTTTGTTTGTGGGTGTAGGGAGTGGATAGTAGGTATGTTTGTGGGTGTAGGGAGTGGATAGTAGGTATGTTTGAGGGTGTAGGGAATGGATAGTAGGTTTGTTTGTGGGTGTGGGGCGTGGATAGTAGGTTTGTTTGTGGGTGTAGGGCGTGGATAGTAGGTTTGTTTGTTGGTGTAGGGAGTGGATAGTTGGTTTGTTTGTGGGTGTAGGGCGTGGATAGTAGGTTTGTTTGTGGGTGTGGGGCGTGTATAGTAGGTTTGTTTGTGGGTGTGAGGCATGGATGGTAGGTTTGTTTGTGGGTGTAGGGAGTGGATAGTAGGTTTGTTTGTTGGTGTAGGGAGTGGATAGTTGGTTTGTTTGTGGGTGTAGGGCGTGGATAGTAGGTTTGTTTGTGGGTGTAGGGCGTGGATAGTAGGTTTGTTTGTTGGTGTAGGGAGTGGATAGTTGGTTTGTTTGTGGGTGTAGGGCGTGGATAGAAGGTTTGTTTGTGGGTGTGGGGCGTGTATAGTAGGTTTGTTTGTGGGTGTGAGGCATGGATGGTAGGTTTGTTTGTGGGTGTAGGGAGTGGATAGTAGGTTTGTTTGTTGGTGTAGGGAGTGGATAGTTGGTTTGTTTGTGGGTGTAGGGCGTGGATAGTAGGTTTGTTTGTGGGTGTAGGGCGTGGATAGTAGGTTTGTTTGTGGGTGTGGGGCGTGGATAGTAGGTTTGTTTGTGGGTGTGGGGCGTGGATAGTGGGTTTGTTTGTGGGTGTGGGGCGTGGATAGTAGGTGTGTTTGTGGGTGTAGAGCGTGGATAGTAGGTATGTTTGTGGGTGTAGAGCGTGGATAGTAGGCATGTTTGTGGGTGTAGGGCGTGGATAATAGATATGTTTGTGGGTGTAGGGAGTGGATAGTAGGTTTGTTTGTGGGTGTTTGGGAGTGGATAGTAGGTATGTTTGTGGGTGTAGATACATACATTGTTAAGAGGAATAAATCAAAATGGGAAGAAGATTAAGATAAATATACTGATGATTAATGGTACAGGTGAGTTAATAAAATTGATATAAATAGATAAATACAGTAGATAGATAGATAGATAGATAGATAGATACAGTAGATAGATAAATAGATAGATGTATGATTTTGTATACCGCAAGAGTAACTAAATATTCCTGTACCTGTATTTTCTTTCAGTTACAAAATACACAGGATTATAAATATGAGTATGCACATTGCACATCAGGTGTTACAGTCAGTGGTAATATTTTGTAATACTCTTAAGTGATGAGGTAACAGAGGAAATAGACGGATACTAACGGAGAGTTTTTGTAGAATTAGACAGACATTCAGACAGTAAAACTTCTTCCGACAATACAAATTTTGACGGTGGAATTTATACACGAGAGTGTATGGATAATTATGATGAGCTGAATTATGACATCTACGTCTGATAATCAGTTGTTTAGAATGGATTATTATTATTTTGTTGAGTTATTTAACAGTTCGAGAAAAGGTTTATTATGGTACTATGTCCTATTATCACACAAGGTCATAATTGAAGTAAAATAACCAATTATACTGTATTATTTTAGACAATACATAAGAACATAAGAACATAAGAATGGAGGAAACTGCAGCGGGCCTATTGGCCCATACTGGGCAGTCCCGTTTACACCCAACCCCTATTGCTCATATGAGCATCCAACCTATGTTTGAAGCAATTCAGCGTATTCGAGTTAATAATGATATTTGGTAACTTGTTTCATTCATCCACTACTCTGTTTCCAAACCAGTGTTTACCTATTTCACGCCTAAATCTAAATTTGTCTAATTTAAAACCATTGTTACGAGTTCGCTCCTGGTTGGATAGTTTGAGTACCTTTGTAATGTCACCTTTGTTTAGCCCTGCCTTCCACTTATACACCTCTATCAGGTCGCCCCTCGCTCTACGTCTCTCAAGGAGTGCAAATTAAGAAGCTTTAACCTGTCTCTATACTCAAGGTTCCTAATGCCCGGGATTAGTCTTGTCATTCTCCTCTGAATTCTTTCCAAGGATTCTATATCCATTCTGTAATACGGTGACCAGAACTGAACTGCGTAATCCAGGTGTGGTCTCACAGGAGCAAGATACAGTTTTAGGATGGCCTCGCTAGTCTTGTAACTAACACTCCTTTGTATGAACCCAAGTACTTTATTAGCCTTGTTACGAGCAAAAACACATTGTTTACTTGGCTTAAGGTTTCTACTTATCATTACTCCTAAATCTCTCTCGCAGTCGGATTTCTCTATGGCATCGTTGTTCATCTGGTATCTGGTTTCCCTGTTTACATCTCCTATACTGAGTACTTTACATTTGTAGACGTTGAATTTCATCTGCCATTTTTCGGACCATTCGAAAAAATTTTTTAGATCTTCCTGTAGTTTTGCCGAGTCCTCGTCAGATTTGATAACACGTCCTATTTTAGTGTCATCAGCAAATTTACTTATGTTGCTGTCAATGCCGATATCTATGTCGTTTATGTATATAATAAATAATAGTGGTCCAAGTACTGAGCCTTGGGGAACTCCACTTGTGACGTTGCTCCAATGGGACTTAGTGCCGTTAATGCTCACTCGATGTTTCCTGTCCTGTAACCACGCCCTAATCCATTTAAGGGTGTCACCTTTGATGCCATGAGCTTCTACCTTTCTAATTAGTCTTTCGTGGGGGACTCTGTCGAAGGCATTGCTAAAGTCGAGATAAACCACATCATAATTGTGCCCCTCGTCCACCGATTCGAAAACTGATGAAAAGAATGTTAATAGATTAGTTAGGCAAAAACGTCCGCTTGTGAAGCCATGCTGGGAATCATTGATCAATCGGTGCTTCTCCAGGTGATTTCGAATAGAGTTTGAAATGATTGCTTCCAGTAATTTGCCTACTATTGATGTTAGACTGATTGGGCGGTAGTTAGAGGATAGTGATCTATCCCCCTTCTTGAAAATCCGTATTACATTCGCTATCCTCCAGGATTCTGGTACTACACCTGTTTTTAATGACATGTTAAACAACTTTGCTAAGGGCTTACTAAGCTCTTCCTTACATCCCTTTAATACTCTGGCAAATATCTCATCGGGACCAGGTGACTTATTAGGCTTTAGTTTGTCTATTTGCTTACTAACATCGTTACTAGTCACTACTATCTCACTTAATTTGTTTTCTTCACTATCTCTGAATAGAGTCGGTGCCTCGTGTATTCCCTGGACATGCTGGATAATATACCATCTACTTAAGGAGGTGATGTAGGTAAGGTAGATTGATATTTTAACATTAATTTACTCAGTTTTTTCTTAGTATCGGATTTTTTTTTTTAGTTTTTTATTCTGACAGTTTATAATGCAAGCAGCGTTCACATGTTGTCAACCGCCCCCAAGTGTACAAGAAGTTTGGACTGTAACTGTACCGTCAATAAGTGGCTGTAACTGCACCGTCAATAAGTGGCTGTAACTGTACCGTCAATAAATGGCTGTAACTGTACCGTCAATAAGTGGCTCTGTATTCTGAACACGGGGATCTCTACAGTATAACCTACGAGTATAACTGTGGTGAAGAACTGCTTCCCCGCATTATGTTGAGGAAGATTCGTATACAAACTTTTTGCCCTGACTTCGTAGTAAAAAAAATCTTAGGCAAAATATATTGAATTTATTTTTAATGTTTATTTATTTATTGTTGTCGTTGGTGTTTTTGTTTTTTACCGGGATGTGTTATATTCACACGAAAATGGAGTCAAGACAAATGTTGGACACGTTGATGTGAAGTAACACAGTAAATGATGTTGTTTGTGTTGCTGTGTTATTTATTTATTGTGTTTCTTATTCTTTTCTGTTTATTTTGTTTTATTTAGTTTTATTGTAGTAATTGTTATTCTTTTTTTTATTCTTACTTATTTTCATTTTACTGTTTATTCGTTTTCTTATTTTCATTTTATTGTTCAATAATTTTCCATTCATTCTTATTTATTTATCTCGTTGGTGTATTTCATTTATTTGCTATTCTCTTAGGTATTTCACATTTGCATTAATTAATCTTCAAATCATTGGTTGCTATTTTTATCATACTAGTTTAATGTTCACCTCAGCAGTCAACTGGCTTATGTCTAAACAATGTCTACCACTGTTTTAGCCAGACTTAGTTATGAGACTTGTAATTCAGTATCCATTACGTACCGTTTATCAGTGTAATTTGTGGTAATGGACTGCCCAATGTAATTATATATATTGTCTTACTGAAAAAAATGCGGTGTAACCAAGATTAAGTTTTATAGAGTTTGTATTTAAGGATTATTCTCCTATACTTCTCTTAGATTCTGAATATATTTTTGTTTTATTATTTCAGTGTATTGTAATGTGTAGTTAGTTACACTATAGATATATAATAATTGCTTTAAGTTTGGTTGGGAGTGTGGAAGGTGTTGTGGTGTGTGATGTACAGGTGTGTACAGGTGGTGGTTACACCTGACTTCGAGGCAGGTGTGTATAGGTGCCAGATACACCTATGGTTACAACACAGGTGTATCCGGCAGCAGTAGTAACAAAGGGGCTATATGGGCTCCGGCGGCCATGTCGTGACACCGGCCGGCAGAATCCCCCGGTGAAAAAGGGAAACAAGATGGCCGTCCCCCATTCAATATGTAAACAACTCGACCTGAAATGTTGTTTATTGGACATTTTTCTCATTAGGGAGTCGAACCCTTGTTTTGAGTTGGTGTTCAACTACCGTGGCTGACGGCCATCACCTGTGATTCAACTGGTAGAATTAAGTGTAATAATAATAATAATAATAATAATAATAATAATAATAATAATAATAATTAACGGTTTATTGAAAGAGCTTGGCAGCCAGAAGGCTGAAAATATACAGTTACATATTTGGGGAATGGGTTTCGAATTACAAATAATATACAAGTAACATAAGTGATACAAATAAGATATATAATAACTAGATGGGGAAAAGCTCAAACTACAGTGCATTTCAACATAGTGACAGTGCAAGAAGTAGTATTTACTGGGAGTGAATACACTGGTTTATTACAAGTTATTGATAATTTTTACAATGGTTGGGACTGGGCTGTTCTTATAGCGATCAGTTCGTGCACTTATGGGCTGGATGCGGTTGTGGTGTCAAACAGCAATTCTCGGGCTAGGGATCTCAGGTGGTAGTAGGAGCCGGTGTCGAGGATGGTGTAGAAGCCTCTTAGCAAATTTGCAGATGTGGTCGTGGTGATGGTCAGTGAGAGTCGAAAGGGTCAGTGTGTTGAGCGCTTCTTGATATGTGGAGTAGGAAGGGGAGAGAATAATCTTGCATGCCCTCTTTTGCACTTTTACTAGGTGGGCATCTTATCAAATGAACCCCTGTCCTAATGGGCCCTAGTCCTAATGGGCCCCAGTCCTATTGGGTCCCAGTTTTAATGGGCCCCAATTCTAATTGGTCACATTTCCAATGGTTCTCAGTCCTAATGAGCCTCAGTCCAAAGATACCACAGGCCTAATGGTTCCAGTCTTAATAGACCTCAGTCTTAATGAGTCCCAATCCTGACGGCTCTCAATACTAATGGGCCTCAGTCCTAATAGTTTAAGGTTGGGACCCATTAAGACTGGCTTCTATTTACCTTACAAGCACTGTGTTCTACCGTGTCATCCCGTGTGTGTGTGATTTCCCGTGTCAGGTGGTATAATACGCAGGTGAGTGGCTGCCAGGTAGGGTGGGTGAGGGTGGGCACCTTGATGCAGGGGAAGGTGAGTTCCTGATGCTGATTCACACCAGTGTCATGATGAGGTAATCTTATCACCTTATTAGTGTACGATGAGTGGGTGGGCGTGGTGTGGAGGGGTGGGGGCGCGTAAGGGGTAGGCAGCAAGGGGCGTGGTGTATGGTGGGGGGAGGGTAAGGGGCGTGTAGGGGTAGCTAAGTGGGCGTGTTGAGTTGGGCAAGAGGGAGGCGTGGTGGGTGTAGGGGCGTGTATAGGAGGCGGGAAGTGGTGATGGCGCGCGCCACTAATCACTCTGACCTTACTGAACACAACCCATTATACAGCATAATTAGTGTTGCTTCCATCAGCCTCACACAGTCAAACACACTATTTACATTTTCTCTTCACATATATTTTATTTTATTCGTTTCAAGTGGGACTCGAATTTCAGCCTTGGAGTCGAAGAGGAATTTTTTTAGGAGAAGTTGAAAAGAAATCGTGTTTAGTTGAAGACGAATGTGTTCTTATATAAAAGTGAAGGAATTAACCAGACGTGTTTGATTGTTTGGGAGTCTCTATCTCTCACACTCGAGTCCAAGATGTCCCCCTTGAGGACGGTGTTCGTGTAGCGTCGTCAAACTCGCTCTTGGTTTTTATTCAGCAGGAAGAGCTACACCCGCCACCTGGTGTTGGCCGTGTCTGGTGACCATCATATTAACAAGGCCGCTCTCTCGTGCCTTGTCCACACGCCACCCCCCACCTCCATATTGTACCGTTTTGTCCTTTATTAACGGTGGTGTTACTACAGGCAGCGTGGTGTGGGGGGAGGGCCGCTGCTTCACATTGTTCAGTCTTTGACGTGTAACACAAAACGTGAGATGTTGTGGTCCTTCACTACCTCACAACACACACACATCTCCTAGTTACCACATGCTGTTGTTATTAAAGCTCCACCAATGAGTACGCGTCGCTGTCTCGTCCTTTGCTCCGCCGACCATTACAGTGTGTAGCTGTAGGACTCGCCGCCGTGTTTATGTTTCATGTAGCGACACTAAACTCCCGGAAATTTGTAGGTGTTAAGCTGGAGCGTTTGAGCTGTTGTTGTCGTCACCTTGTTGATGTTTTGTAGGTCCGTGTTGGCTGAGGATTGTTGTTAGTGTTTCTTAAGGCATTAATAAACTAGTCATGAGGTTCTATAGGAATTATATCCTGCGGTTTTTTTTTGTTCTTGTTCTTCTTATTGTTGTTGTTGTTCTTCAGTTGCATAATTCGAGTTGTGATTATCAGTAGAAGTTTGACGGGCTGGATTCTCTTATTGTTTCTTTAATTCATAAACAAGAACCGTAAACACAAGAGCAAAACAAAGACATAACAAATGAACAAAAACAAATATATTGAAGGTTTAAATTTCTGGGATAGATTTAAATAGATCTTGGGTTTATTTTCTCGTTCTTGGAGGTCAGGCCAGGTCAGGTCAGGTCAGGTCATGTCATGTTAGGTGTACCGAATACGCTAGCAGAGGTGGTCAGATGCCTTGGGAATATTGCAGAGTAATTGAGGTCAGGTCAGGTGGCCTCGATACCTGCTTCAAGGTGTAATAGAGGTGAAAAATAATGGGTTTCTTGATTGGATCTGATTAAGTCAGGTCAGGTAAAGTCAGATACAGAGGCTGGGTGTATGACTGTGGGTTGGTGGGTGAATGACTGTGGGTTGATGGGTGTATGACTGTGGGTTGGTGGGTGTATGACTGTGGGTTGGTGGGTGTATGACTGTGGGTTGATGGGTGTATGACTGTGGGTTGATGGATGTATGACTGTGGGTTGATGGGTGTATGACTGTGGGTTGGTGGGTGTATGACTGTGGGTTGATGGGTGTATGACTGTGGGTTGATGGGTGTATGACTGTGGGTTGGTGGGTGTATGACTGTGGGTTGATGGGTGTATGACTGTGGGTTGGTGGGTGTATGACTGTGAGTTGGTGGGTGTATGACTGTGGGTTGGTGGGTGTATGACAGTGGTGACAAGGATTATTTGAGCTTGACAAAATTTAGATAGATAGAAGCGTGGTTTAGTCTTGTTCAGTTTAGTTTAAATTGTGTTTAGGTTCGGTTGGGTCATGTCAGGTACAGAGTTTGGCCAGGGTCAGGTGGGCTTAGGTACAGAGGCTGGCCAGGGTCAGGCACAGAGGCTTTCCAGGGAAGGGTCAGGCACAGAGGCTGGCCTGGGTAGGGACAGATAGGGAGGCTGGCCAGGGTAGGACCAGGTAGGGAGGCTGGCCAGGGTAGGATCAGGTAGGGAGGCTGGCCAGTGTAGGATCAGGTAGGGAGGCTGGCCAGGGTAGGGAGGCTGGCCAGGGTAGGGAGGCTGGCCAGGGTAGGGAGGCTGGCCAGGGTAGGGTCAGGCACAGAGTCTGGCCAGGGTAGGGACAGGTAGGGAGGCTGGCCAGGGTAGGATCAGGTAGGGAGGCTGGGCAGGGTAGGGGCAGGCAGGGAGAGCCCGGGGGTAGCGGTAATGAGGGGAGGGGAGCCGGGGTCATATTGATCGTGAGGGCGAGGCAAGGCGCGCCGCCATCGCTGTCCCACGCCACCCTCCCCCTGCCCACCACGCCCCCTACTGCCCGCTCCCGACACCACGCCCCCTTCTGCCTACTACCACACCACGCCTCCTCCTCTGTCTACTACTACAACACCACGCCCCCTTCTGCCTACTACCACGCCACGCCTCCTCACAGCTTCTACACCACGCCTCCTCCTGCCTACTACCACGCCACGCCTCCTCCTGCCTACTTCCCGCCACCCCTCCTCCCTGTCTACTACAACACCACGCCTCCTCCTGTCTACACAACACCACACCCTCCCTCCTGCCTACTTCCACCCACGCCTCCTCCTGTCTACTACAACACCACAGCTCCTCCTGTCTCAACACCACACACGCCTACCTCCTCTACACTACAACACCACGCCTCCTCCTGCCTACTACAACACCGCCTTCACTACTACAACACCGCATACTCCTGCCTACTACCGCCACGCCTCCTCCTGTCTACAACACCCGCCTCCTCCTGCCTACTACAACTTCCACACCTCCTCCTGCCTACTACCACGCCACACCCACTCCTCCTGTCTGCTACAACACAACGCCTCCTCCTACCTACTACAACACCACCTCCCTCCTGCCTACTACAACACCACACCTCCTTCTGCCTACTAACACGCCACGCCTCCTCCTGCCTACTACAACACCACGCCTCCTCCTGCCTACTACCACGCCACGCCTCCTCCTGCCTACTACAACACCACGCCTCCTTCTGCCTACTAACACGCCACGCCTCCTCCTGCCTACTACAACACCACGCCTCCTCCTGCCTACTACCACGCCACGCCTCCTCCTGCCTACTACCACGCCACGCCTCCTCCTGCCTACTGCAACACCACGCCTCCTCCTGTCTACTACAACACCACGCCTCCTCCTGTCTACTACAACACCACGCCTCCTCCTGCCTACTACCACACCACACCTCCTCCTGCCTACTACAACACCACGCCTCCTCCTGCCCTACTACCACGCCACCTCCTCCTACCCACCCTACTACCACACCCACCTTACTCTGCCTACTGCAACACCACGCCTCCTCCTGTCTACTACAACACCACGCCTCCTCACCTACTACTTTCCTCTCAGACATCTTGCCCTCTAATGCCCACTCTCCTTTTGACACTCCCCCTCCCCTCCTTCTGCGACACAACCCTCCCCCTTCCAGAACACATCTCTCCCTCTTTCCCTCCCATGATAATCCCCCTCCCGTTCCCATGACACAATCCTCCCCTCCCTTTCTCCCTTACAGGACACAATCGCTCCCTTCCCCCTCTCCTCTCCCCTCTCTTTTCCCCCACCACAATCCTTTTCAGCGTAATAAATTGGGGAAAATCCTACCAGCTTCAGTTCTTTCACGTTTTAATTCCCTAGACTCTGATTCTCAAAGGCCCTCCCGTGGAAATATCCTCCCCTTTTAAGTGAAGAATTTAGGATGCGTCTATTTGGTCCACTACAGCATACTACAGAAGGATGGCGGTCAAAATGGCGTCGAAACTACACCGAGACTTTTTTTTAATGACTTGGATGTGTGTTTTATTTATTTATTTTTCCTCCTAAGTTACGAGGGAAAAAAATTGATGGACGATTGTTTGAGGATTTTGGTGTTTTATGGTGGATTTTTTATTTTCATCAGTTGGTGGATATATAATTCAACCGGTCGAGTCATTACTTAAGACACGGTGCATCGTAACTCACCTTCACCTGTCCCCACGGTAGTCACTCATCACCCTCCGCCCGCTACACCTGAACGGCCAGCCATCCACTTACTGCCAATGTTCTCAAAGATTTGTACCCCGAAAAAATTTCCTCTCGATCGTCTGTTTATGGTAAGAACGACGGTGCCATCTTACTGTGAGAGTGTCACCTGTTGTCTTACGATCGCTGAGGTGAGGCACTGTAATGCTGCCTCAAGCCTCCAGTTGGAAATTTGTCTTACGAGAGTTACTGAATCCAGCTCCATTGGTTTAAAATAATTTAAGGTAGAATGAGTTTGTGGTTAGTGTAGTGTGTGTAAAGTTTCATTAGGTTGACCTCACTGATCTCCCGGGCCGTATTGGCAGTCTAATCTGAATTCAGGGTTCGACCCCCACTAGCAGAGGGTCCAGGTGGGATATTTCAGGATGAGTTGTTGACATGTAGGATGGGGGGGGGCCGCCATCTTGTTTACCTTTTGCTGGGAGATTCTGACGGCCGGTGTCACGACATGGCCGCCTAAGCCTACCAACACTGTGTTACGTGGCCCTGGGTGTGTTGAGTATATGTGGAGGGTGTTTAGCAGAGGTGTTGATGTGTACTCCACCAATGTGTGTTATACCTGTTTCAACTACACTGCTTAGAAATACACCCCCTACACCTGTCACACCCCCTACATCTGCCACTCCCCCTATACCTGCCACTCCCCCTACACCTGTCACACCCCCTACACCTGTCACTCCACTTACACCTGTCACTCCACTTACACCTGTCACTCCCCCTATACCTGTCACTCCCCCTATACCTGTCACTCCCCTTATTCCTGTCACTCCCCCTATACCTGTCACTCCCCCTACACCTGTTACTCCCCCTACACCTGTCACTCTCCCTACACCTGTCACTCCCCCTACACCTGTCACTCCCCCTACACCTGTCACTCCCCTTACCCCTGTCACTGATTTCACTCCTTGGAACTACCCCGCCTGTCTCACCTGTATACTCGCTGCAGTGTCACCTGTTAAATGACGCTAATTACAGGTGATCTACTCAACACCAACACATACTGTCATAAACAAACTCTAACGTGATATAGCTCAGGTTAACATGTATACAATACTAATAAATTGATATATAGGAAGTTATAGTGTAATTATATCCCATATTAATAAATCCTATAATTCATAATGTTAATGAAAATATTGTGTTATCTATAGTTATCTTCTGTATTGACACTTATCTCGTTATCACCTGCTAGTTTTTTCGTTATCAGTTATTAATCTTTTGTTTATATGCCTTGTTTATCTTATTGTGGTTTGTTTATTCCCGTGTTTGTGTTTAGTCTCTGCCGCTTGGGTTTTCTTTGTATTTTTGTCGTTATCGTATTTTTTCTTTCGTTATTTGTTGTTATTCTTCTCTCTCTCTCTCTCTCTCTCTCTCTCTCTCTCTACTTTGTCTTCCTCTCATCATTTTTCTTCGTTATTTTTCGGTCCTGTGTTTCCTCTTTCGTTATTCTCCTTCTCTCTCACCTCCTCCTTCTATTAAACTATCTCTAAGGCTACTGTTATCATCGTCCTGTAAACTATCTCTAAGGCTACTGTTATCATCGTCCTGTAAACTATCCCTAAGGCTACTGTCATCATCGTCCTGTAAACTATCTCTAAGGCTACTGTCATCATCGTCCTGTAAACTATCTCTAAGGCTACTGTTATCATCGTCCTGTAAACTATCTCTAAGGCTACTGTTATCATTGTCCTGTAAACTATCTCTAAGGCTACTGTCATCATCGTCCTGTAAACTATCTCTAAGGCTACTGTTATCATCGTCCTGTAAACTATCTCTAAGGCTACTGTTATCATCGTCCTGTAAACTATCTCTAAGGCTACTGTTATCATCGTCCTGTAAACTATCTCTAAGGCTACTGTTATCATCGTCCTGTAAACTATCTCTAAGGCTACTGTCATCATCGTCCTGTAAACTATCTCTAAGGCTACTGTTATCATCGTCCTGTAAACTATCTCTAAGGCTACTGTTATCATCGTCCTGTAAACTATCTCTAAGGCTACTGTTATCATCGTCCTGTAAACTATCTCTAAGGCTACTGTTATCATCGTCCTGTAAACTATCTATAAGGCTACTGTTATAATCACCCTAAAACGGCTCACAACGGCGGTACAGTCATGGAAATTTTTCATATATCATACAGCGATTAATTATGTATCGCTAAAGACTCGTAAAATAGTCGTATATAAAAAATATATATAATTTACTATATATTACTAAACGAATATATATTAATTCTCATCGATACCAGAACTTAAGATGTTGAAGAAGAGTTAATTGATATTGACATTTAATTAATTTATGGTAACCAGCTCTTAATTAGCGTGTATCTGAATGCCTTTCTTAGACAACCCTTGAAAGACCTGTTCATTATAGCAAGAAAATATACTATTATTATTTCTTTTAAGTCATCAAAGGTTAGTGTAATTAATAGAAGGAATTTGTTTGGACTGTCTTTAATCCACTTATAATACTTGAGTTAATTATTTTATGGGTATTTATAATATTAGACCAGTTTATTTTTATTATTATTGTACAGTTAAATTACATAGTTCAGTTAAGAATATTTGGAATTAATTAGGAAATCCACTTAATACAGTTATGTTTTAAGTGGTACAATTCATTATTCAAGTGAGATTCTTGATTTACCACTTACGGGACAAAAAAAATTTAAGTGGTTCAAACAGAAATGGTGAAAAAGTTAGTTTTATTTATATTACCACCTGTAAATTATATTAATCATTAACACCATCAAAAAAAAACCCTAAATGCTAAACATAACTCTGTATTTTTACTACTGAAATGTATCACTTTACATTACAAGATACTGTAACTAATATTTACTTGTCTTATAAAGGTATTCAACTCACGGCCGAGAGATCACTGTACCTGTATACTAGACCTGATTTTGTACCTGTATTTACTAGTTAAGTTTATTTTTTCTAATTTACGATAAATGTAAGTAATTTTCTAGTCTTGTGTCGTGTAAGTTTACTAGTTATTACACCACAGAAATAACGTATAAATTACACCGTATATTAGTGTATGTGTATATAGAAATACATAATATACAACATCTATTATAACAGCTGGATGGTGTATTATTATGTATGAGTGTTATTAAATGTATACATAAGCCGTTCAGTAGGATTACACACTCCAGATAATACATACATACATACATACATACTTACATACAAAGGAACATTACGTTATTATTAGCAATGTATTTCCTCTTTGTAAAATATCAAAATCTATGAAACCGTAAAATTCTCAAATTACAAAGGCCTATTTTGGACGAAGGTACGCGGACTTACGACTAATTGTGTCTGGAATAATTACCCACTTAACGAGGTACTTGGAGAACTACTGAGAGACATATTTAATACGTTCTGGATATCTTCGCGTTATATTAGATTGAAGAAGAAATTGTCTTATTGTTAAGTAACGAGAAATAGCAAAGAGGATATCTAACAGTGAATATATTAAAGATTGATATCTCGATACTGCAATAGGTCTTCAGCACTAGATAGCAAGGATAGCAGGATAGCCCTGCCATTGTAAGATTTGGATTTGAATTTGATATCTCGACCTAGGCGGAAAATACACGGTTCTAGATGACACAGTAATACTAAACACGTTGATTTTCCCCATATTTTACTTTACTATCAATCACAAAATTAAAATACTTTACTACAAAAATAAAAATTAACTATTTTAATTTATTAATTTTTTTAGATTCTATTAATTATTATAATGAGACTAACACGAACATTCTATCATAAATTTACATTATTCTTATTATTATTTACGGGAGTATTAAATTATTCTACATTCTTCAGTATTAAAATTTTTCTGCCTCACTAACCTAACCTAAGAAGACGTAATATTTAGTGACGTAAGTGACGGGCTTTAAATATCCTGAAACACGCTTTAAAACTAAGTTCATTTAAATGCCATAAACAAAGGCGAGTTATTTAATGTCACAAGAACAAGAATTTTAATTACCCAAAGAAAAAAAAATAAATGTCTTGAAAATTTTGTAAAATATTAACTTGCATGTCCTAAAATATTAACTTACATGTCCTAAAATATTAACTTACATGTCCTAATAAGACACATCTCCCGTTCACCATAAAAGGATTACACAATCTGTTTATTGGGCTTACCTGGAACACGAGGACAGGTAACACCCTCTACCTGGCCCACATTACAGGTAAGGAAGAAATGTTTAATCAATTACAAACATCAAGAGAATTTACTAAACGCCTCAACCCTTACTGAGGACATTATAAATCAAGAAATCGACTTCATATTCATTAGTGAGTTTGATTGGTATTTTATTTTTTACTTCAGGAAGAAAAAAATTTTGTTTACGTCATAGCGATGGAAAGAAAAGATTGAAATTTATTTACTGTATTTTGTATTGATGTAAATAGCAAGGGAAATTAAAATAATGATCTTTGCAATAATAATAATAATGATGATGGTAATATTAATGAGAAGAAGAAGAAGGAAGGAAGAAAAGCTGAAGAAAGAAGAAAAATAGAAGCAGATGATGAAAGAAGAGAAAAATAAGAAAAACAAATAAGTTGCAGGTGAAAAAAAATAAAAAGCAGAAACAGAAGAAAGAAAGAAAAACAAACAAGAAAGAAAGAATATTAAGAAAAATAACGAAAACCAGAATAATCTCTCCATTATGACCAAATATTAATAACAAAAACTAAGTAAATGAATGAATGAAACCCTGAAGAAACTGACCTCTTTAAATGGGTGTGTGTTATGTCTCTCTTGGCCGGACTCCCTCACTTCAAGTAATTATTTCAACCACGAGAAGTTTTTATCGTCTTCCCTTGTGTTGCCCTCAGCTGTCCTTGAGGTGTTACTAGGTCAAACTTGAGACATATTTTGAGTTGTAACTTTAAGGATGAGGTTGGCTTAGGTATATTCAGGGAATATTTAAAGACAGATTATAGATATGTCCCGATTTAAGTATATTTACGTATAACCTAAGATGATTTTTGCTATACCTTAATTCAAAGTTTAGGTTATTTTTTATATGAACATCAGAGTAATTTTTTTTAAAGTGGTGTTACGTATTGATATTAATTACAGGCGATAATGGAAAACGAATTAATCTTTTCCATCTCCTTAAGTGGGAACTAAAAATTCCATTTAAATACCTAGAGGCTAATGAAAACAAAATCAGCTATTTTTTTGTCTCATCAAACTGCCTTTCGAGTTTCCTCCTAATATAGCTCATAAATACAGCTAATATAACGTCAATTATAATATATCCCGTCTATATTATGAGAGCTGGAAATATACCTACAATAATACAAAAATATATCCCTCTTATATAATGAATGGGGTAATTATATAGATGGTTAAAAACCTAAATTAATTATATAGATATACCGAAAACTATAGAAATTTATATATGGCGAATTAAACCCGAATTGGCAGTAGCGCTAAGATAACACAAGTCTACGGTTATCCCCATCAATTGCCACGATAACTAGATTTTGTTTTTCAAGTTCGTAAAATATTTAAAACAGGGAATTGAAACTTGGGAGTTAATGGTTATCCTTTAAATGCTACCAAGATAACACAGATTGATAACACGGCCAAGATAACATGTTTTTTGTTATCTTCGTCTTGTTTACAGTTTGGGATAACCAGTCATAGTAAACAATACTTGATGATGATAGTGGTAGGTATGGTGTCGGTGGTGATAGTGATATTTATGCTGGTGGTAGGTATGGTGTCGGTGGTGATGGTAGTATTTTTGGTGCTAGTGAATATGGTATCGATGGTGGTAGTAGTAGTGATGATGATAGTGGTAGTGATGGTAGTTGCAGGCTAGTACAGAAAGAAAGTATGAGATATCAAACCATCTCCCGGCGGCTTGATTGCTTGTGGTACGAGTTAGTTATCCAATTTAAGACTTCCTACGGCAATAATTTTCAGAATACCTTAAGAGACAATAAATAACTCCAGATGTTTACGTGAAGGTGATAAGATGATATTTTGATAGTTCTAGTGTACAGGAGTTAGTACACTTTCTTCAGGTACGATAGTTTACTACCTGAGGACTCGGTATGTCTATCGATTCAAAATCCCATAGGCTATTCTAGTGTCGACAGTTCTGCCATTTTCCCCACTTGAGTATCTAGAAAGAGAATCACTTAATACTCATTAGTGATTCTTGTAAGTGTCTATAATGTCATTTCCCCACTACATGAGAATCCTGTAGATGTTTATATTATTGTATAAATGAATCTGGTAAAAGTTTAATTCAATGGTAGTGTGTGATACAGGTCCTTTGTAGTCTAAAGCCTCACACGACATGACACACTAGGTGAGAGACTCTATATTGTGAATAATCTGAAAACAAAAAAAATGCTCAAATCAACATAGGAACAAATATGAAAAAATTACCACTGTAAATAAAAACTCCATACATACTGAATTATTAACCAAACAGAAATAAAAACATCCATACATACAAAAAATGCCCATACATACAGAGTGAATATAAGCGACAATGCCTTAAAAATGTTCTTATTTTAAAAAAAAATCCCAAACAAAAATTATACCTCAGATACAATAATAATAAAAGCAAAAATACCCATGAAAATACTAATACAAACAGAAGACCATCGGCATTATGTAGCATTGAGTTCCATATAGGTAATGTATATAAATTGAGTATATGTATATAAAAGCAAAGACAAAATAGTAAATAACTTTTCCATCACTTTTTATTTATCTATTTATATGTTTTTGTCTATCTGCTTGTATATATCTTTCTATCAACTCATATATCTACTTATATATATATTTATCTATCCAATTATAATTATCTACTTACAACGTAAACAAAAAAGTCACTACGTCATGACTTTTCGGTATTTTCGCTGTTTGTATCCATGACTTGTTTATTTTGTTTTCGTAGTTTACATAATAATTTATCTCAAAAGTTCAGGTAAACAAAAAAAACCCCTGGAAATAATCGATACACATGGTTTAAAATTATTAACACAG
>NW_024740118.1:0-13250 GCF_018991925.1 Homarus americanus
CTTATTTGCTGTTTTCTGTCATGTAACCACGCAGTAATCCAGTTTAGAACATCTTCAATTCCACCAGCCTTCACTTTATGCATTAGTCTTTCATGGATGACCCTGTCGAAGGCTTTGCTAAAGTCGAGGTAAACCACATCATAACCATGTCCTTCATCCACTGATTTTAAAAACAATTGAAAGGAATGATAATAGATTTGTCAGACATGAACGCCTACTTGTGAAGCAATGCTGGGAATCGTTGATCAGTTTGTATTTCTCGAGGTGATCTCTGTTTCTGGAGGACAGTTGTCTCATTCAACCATAAATAGGTTCAATCTGTGAATGTGTGCAAAAAGGTTGTCACAAAAGCAACCCCAACTGCAATAACTCTGAAATACTCACCAATAAGAGTTATCCCTGTTAGCGTTTCTGCATGTATAATCTAATATACTATAGGACTAGGCGTCTGTCTGTCTGTTCTGGGCAGCCGAAACGGCACAATCGTGTTTCATCAAACTTGGTGAAAAAATCGCAAAAAATCCGTAGAGTGGAACAAACCTGGTCCCATGTCGATGGTTTCTTTAGGAAGGCATTAATTAACGATTCTATTTACGCTGGAAAAAGATGTTGCTGTATGCTGCCAGCCTGCAGGACGATTGCAGTTATCATACGGCTCCCTCTTCCTCCTCCCCCCACTTTTTCTCTTATCCTACTTTTTTTATAATGTTGGTTGGATTAGTAAAGGAAGGAAGATGAGTAAATAGAAGAATAAAGAAGGGGAAACAGAAAATAGTTAGAGATAACAGGTGGGGGGTGGGGGGCTGAGTTTCATCATGCGTCTGGATGCGCAGTTTCAACGTTACCAGAGCATTTTCGGACCTTACGAGGCTACAGTGTATACTTATTCCTGTGGCTGACTATACATGGAAAAGGAAAAGAGATAAAAAGATAATAACATGAATGCATGGAGATGATAGAAAGGGAGAAGAGAAGGAGAAGAAACATTATTATCCTTAAGAGGCGAGCGAGGAAAGGAGATGGGAGAGAAGGATAGTGAGAGGTGGAGGTATGAATGGAGGGATGTGTTTTTTAAAGTTCCCAGAATACCATATTAAAATCACCTATTTCATAAGGAAAAAAAGTGCTAAATATGATGAGTAGTGTAATGGAGAGACATAGAGATATATAAATAAAGATAGAGATAGTACGGATAAAAATGGAGAGAGAGAGAAGCGGACAAAGAAAAGACATAATACAGACAGATTCAAGGACACACAGAAAGACAGAAAATGGAAAGACTTATGAAAGACAAAGACAACAGACACATACTTTCAGACAGACAGACATGACTACACAGGGTGAATATAGACAGTGAAACAGACAGGAGGTTGACAAAAATAGACAGATTCATACATGCACAAATAGACAATATGGCAACTAACATGACAGACAGACAGACAGACAGCTGACTGACTGGTTCACATTAGACAAACAGGCAGACACACGCCAACAACGGATAAGAGAGACAGATTTGACGACACAAAGAGTACAGACGGGCTTACATTCAAACACCATGCAGACGAACAGACAGTTGGGATGGCAATAGACAGGACGGATAGACTTGAGACAGATTAGAAGGCATTTATAAACAAGAATAACACCAAATTGACCATAGCTGCGTCAGTGAGGGTAGCTGGTCTTCCATCCACCAGCGTAAATAATAAGACGCATTGAAAACTAACACCCTCGCGCGGAAAGAACATCGATGGTCGGTCAGTGATGTGAGATGGGCCTAAAACTGACTAACGTAGATGATGACTATTATGACTTAACACAGGTGATGACTTAAGCAGATGGTGACTAATCTAACCAGAATCAAGGTCACTTCTCTTCATAATATAATTTATCTCGGAATGATCATCGGTGATTCATAATAATTTTTTTTTATGATTTTAACCTCTCCTTATGGCGAATATTTCTTTAACTAATTATTCTAATCTTTATATCATTCCTTCCTATAGTATACTAGTGTACTGCGCACATCATTGTCATTCTATATAACAACCGCAACCATGATTATAACAACGTCATGATTCTTAACAACCACGACCATGATTATAACAACACATTAAGACTATAACAACCGACCATGATTATCTTCAAACACGATATGATTACTAACACGAATAGCGATTGCGCCATTAAGATTATAACCCGTGACATGATTACCAACAGCCCACGACCATGATTACCAACGCCACGACCATGATTTCGCCAACAACCACCACCGCGTTATAATCGACTATAATTATGTCACCCCAAGATATGGTTATAACAATATGACCATGATTATATTAACCACGTCGCGTTGTAGCAAATAACCGACCGCCAGTTATAACAACCGATAAAGATTATAACAACGTGATTGCGCTAACAACTACGACCATGATTTGTAACAATGCTTGGGCCATGGTGTAACAACATTAAGATTGCCAACAACCGACCATGATTATAACAGCCACCGACGCAGGTTTATATCGCCGGTGCGTTCTTTCAACGCAATACGACTATAACAACCGACGCGATTATAACAACCGACCATGAACATAACAGCCACCACCATGATTATAACAAACATGACCATGACTATAACAACCCGACGTCCGCCGTTCGCCCTTGCCGGTAGCAGTTGCAGCAAACGCGATATGACTATAACAACCACGACCTGGTGTAACAGCGACCGCGTTTATAGCCACCACCATGATTACTTAACAACCGCGACCGCCAGTTACTAACCAACCGACCCTACAGTTGCCGCGAAACGCTTGACCCATACGAGCTAACAGCAACACGACCAGCGGTTACTTGCCAACCACGACCACCCGGTTATAACAACATGCCACCATGATTGCCTTGCTCGCGACATGACCATGACTATAACAACGCGACCATGATTATAACATGCGAAGCGCAGTTATAACAAAACATGACCGCCGACTATAACAACCACGACCGCCAGTTATAACAGCGACCATGATTATAACAACCACCACCATGATTATAACAGCGCGACCATGATTTCATAACAGCGACATGATTACCTTAAACCGCGACCGCCAGTTAACAACCACGACCGCAGTTATAACAGCGACCATGATTACTTAACCGACCATGATTATAACAACCACGACTAAGACTATAACAACCACGACCATAGTTATAACAACACGACCGCAGTTATAACAACCACGACCATGATTACCGCTAACCACGACCATGATTGCCGCTTAGCCAGCGACCGCGCAGTTATATTAACCGGCGTCGCTGATTATAAACAACCGCGACCGCCGTTATAACAACCGCGACCGCCAGTTATAACAACCGATAATGCAGATTGCAACAACCGTAAGGTTATATACGACAATGATTATAACAACCGACCTAAATATAAGTAGTAATATATTGCCTCCACAAGCCTTAAAATTGTCCATTTGGTTCATAGATAAGGTCTCTGTAAATTTTATCCATATTCATTAACATTTAAGGTCAATCCATTTTGCATATTATACTTGTAGTGTAGGACTGAATTTTCTTGATACAGTCTTAATATACACAACATTATATTGGGTATATTTCAATGTATATAGCCTAGTTGCCTATTTGGAAAGGGCAAGAGTCAAGTATTGAGTCATAGGGACTGACAATGACAGGTTGAAACAGGAAACACAGACAAGGGTTACCATTAATCAGATGATTACTTATTTCATTTATATCTCATCAGTTCTACAATTATTTCATTATCAATCTAAATAATTATATTATGCAGGTTTCCATCTTGTGTCATGGCATATGAATGGCAGGCAATTATTACCTGTGAGAAATAATTAGACTTAGTTACAGATTTTGTAAGGATGTTGGCAACACTGATCTGGTTCCAGGATAATCAGCCACGAGATGATTATAGGAGTTTCTAGAACTAGCTCTTTTGTTTCTTGGTGGACTGCCAAGTAGTAAGGATTCCTTTCGAGTTCCTGGTCCTACACACCATGCAAGATGGATGGCAAAAATCTATGCTCTCAAAATCTATCTGTTCAAACATCAATTCACATTATCAACACGGGAAAGAAAACAATATCACACAACTGGCTTTGTTTGTGAGCATAATGTATGTGAGATTCTGGCATGAAGCACCAATGGCTGTTCGAGCTCCATTCAATGATTTGCAGCTAATGAAGGTTTTAAAGGAATATCCTCATGAGAAGTTGCACACGCAGCACAAGCAGCAATTAGCCGACATCTCTGGTATCTATCAGAACATCTTATCGGTCTAAGCTTATTTGATGACAGGATCAATACTGAAACCAAGAAGAATATGGTACAAAACTTCCAGTGCCCAAAGAAACAGGACTTTCAAGGCGTATTGTCTATCTGATGAAACTCCTATCAGTAATGTGGCCTCATTTGTTACTGAGCGTACATTAGATATTTTTGATGTTCTTACACTAGATGGCAAAGAAAGACAACTGTTCTTGAGTAAGGATCCCAAAACATGAAAGACGATGAAGTGTTTATCACAATGAGAATCGTGCGATAAATATGAAGGTGGTGAATGACAGCACAGAGGGCAATTGCTCTCATAGAGCGTTATAATGAGTCTATAACGCAAAATGAGGACCAAAAGCAGTACCTTTTACAGGTTGTTGCAGCTCATCGAAAGAAGTTACCAACGGGAAGCAAAGCTGCTATGATGAAGGGATACAAATAAAGAATGTGTATTGGTGTTCTAGAGTTATTTAGTTTGTAATTTGTAAAACTTATAATTGTATTTTGCTGAATAAAGACAATATGTTTTATAATGTGTTTATCTAGCGAAAAATCCTTATTACGTACTAAATGGAAAAAAAAGAGGACATTGGATTGACCTCTAAATATGCTTTAAATGATCAATTTTTTCTGGGATGCATTTTGTACCTAATGGACAAAAATAAACCTTGTGTGGAAAACGTACACAATGTGTGTTTTGGACCACCATATATATATATATATATATATATATATATATATATATATACTACCGGAATCGCCGCCTCCCGGGCGGCTCTTTCGTTAGGCCACGGTAGGACGCCACCATCCGGGAGGCTCCACATTGTCTCATTGTAGTGCATTAAGGTAGACCACATTTTTGGTTTTGCCATTAGCAGCAAGTATGTACAGATTTTTGCCAGTTCCCACTCTGGATCATCCAACATTGAACTGTCCATGAGAGAAGCAAGGAAACACCAGGTTTAGGCCAACCATCTTTAGGGACTGTCCCTGGCTTTTATAGATGGTCATGGGAAAGTTCACTTTAAGAACATAAGAACATAAGAAAATAAGGAGTCTGCAATAGGCCGGTTGGCCTGTGCATGGCAGCTCCTGTCGAGAGTTACTACCACTCTCTATCATCCATGAATCTATCTAGCCTCCTTTTGAAACTTTCCAGAGTTCCGCACTTACTACAAAGTTGCTAAGCTTGTTCCACCCCGTCCACCAATCTCTATTGTGAACCAGTTTTCTTCCTATCTCCCTCCTAAACCTAAACTTATCCAACTGGAATCCGCTGTTCGAGTCCCATCCTGCTCCGATATTATAAGAACTTTATCTATATCCCCTTTATTGATTCCTTTCTTTCACCCACTTAAACACTTCTATCATATCTCCCCGCACTCTTTCGTCTTTCTAGGGAATGCAAGTTAAGTTTTTTTAACCATCCTGATATGGAAGGTTTCTAAGTCCCGGAATCATTTTTGTCATTCTTCGCTTAACGACTCTAGTGAATTTATATCCATTCTATAATAGGCACCAGAACTGGACCGTATAATCGAGGTGCGGTCGACGAAGGCAAGATATAGCTGCAATAAGACCTCTGCACTCATGTTACTTACACTTGTAGACATAAACCCAATACTTGTTTGCCTTATTTCGAACATTAACACACTGCTTTCTAGGGCCGTAGGTCCGGGCTTGTTAAGTACCCTAGGTCTCTTTCTCTACAAGTCGACTTCTAGTTGATGTTGTTAAGGCTGCATACATTATAGGCATTTGTTCTTCCAATATTAAGTACGCTGCACTTGCTGGTGTTGAATTTCTTTTGCCATTTTTCAGACCACCCCTGCAGTTTATTTATAGATCCTCCCTGTAATGCATTTGCATCCTGCCCTGAATTAATTTTACGTCTATTTTGGCGTCATCCGCAAACTTGCTTATGTCACTGCTGATCCCAGTAGCTAAACTGTTTATGTAGATTATTAACAAGAGTGGGCTCTAGTATCACTGACCCCCTGGGGAAATTTACTGGTTACACGGCCCCACCAGATTTAACACCATCATCTATATGACCTCTGCGTTCTATCGGTGAGCCATGATTTATCCAATGTAAAACTTTCTCGATAACAATAACAAATATGAGCCTTAATTTTTTCTTGGTAGCTTCCTGATGCGGTAGTACTCTGTCAAATGCTTTTGCTATAGTCTAAGTAAATAACATCGTAATTTTGCCACATTCATTACCACGAAGACTTTCCTAAAAAAACGTTAGCAGATTTGTTAGACAAGATTTTTCTTTGTAAACTCATGTTGAGAGTCGTAGATTAATTTGCTTTTTCTAGATGCACCGGATGCTATCTGCTGGTAAATTTATTCCAAGAAATTTCACTACTGACGTCAAACTGATCGGCCGGTAATTTGACACTGATGCT
Organism: Homarus americanus; assembly: GCF_018991925.1. NCBI lineage: Eukaryota > Metazoa > Arthropoda > Malacostraca > Decapoda > Nephropidae > Homarus > Homarus americanus. The sequence goes on from NW_024740118.1 coordinate 6,720, forward strand.
CTGTCTCCCTTTTTGAATATGGGTACTACATTGCCTGTTTCCATAAGTCCGCACAACTCCAGTGTCTAATGATTTTGTAAATGTTTACGAGGGTCCAATCTGTTCCCTACACTCTTTCAAGACTAGAGGGAAAATTTCATCCGGCCCTGGGGATTTTGTCTTTAGTTTATTTATCTTCTTAAGAACACTCTTTTCTGATAGTGATATTCTTTAATTTCTCTTTCTTCCTTCCCCCTTAAATAAACGCTCCACCTCTGGAATTTCATCGCAAATTCTCTCTTTTCTAGAAAAGTGATAAGAAGTAGCTGTTCAATGCTTTGCTTATTTCTTCACTGCCATTTATCAATTTCCTCCTCCCTGACTTTAAAGGCCCAACTTTGTCCTTTTTGACCTTGTCATATATACCTGGAAAATCCCTTACCTGATTCTTTTTGCTATTTTTGATTTCATAGCTTCTCTTTGCTTTCCGCACATTTTTCTTAACATTACTAGATAGTTCATTATACCTGTTTCTGAGCCGCTGCTCTCCCTCCTCTTTAATTTCTTATATATTCTTTTCTTTATTCCTATGTCATGTTTAAGTTTTCTGGTCATCCACCTTGGCTCGGCCCTTATTTGACCTAATTTTTCTGTGGTATATTTTTGTTCTGTGCTTATGTAGTATAATAGTGAATATATTATAGTCATGATCAATTGTTGTGTCATCTATGACCTCACTCCCTCCTACTGGGAACTGGAGTTGACTGCCCCAGGTGACCTCACCTAGGTACCTTCTTAACCCCTGATAATCCGCCAACCGAAAGTTTGGGACTCTGGACCATATTGTCATTGTTTTTCGTTTCCCCAATTTAGGTGAACCTGATTTCTCTGTGACCACTGTTACCTAGTTCTTCCCCTACTGTGATATCTCTGATAATATTTTCTTTATTTGTTAATACTAGGTCTACATATTGTTACCTCTAGTAGGTTCTGAATTAGTTGTTTGAAAAAATTATCCTGTACTGCTTTTTCCAGGAAGTCTTCAGATTCATAGTCGCTCACAATGTTGTCCCAGTCATTTCTGGAAGTTGAATCCCCATAATACATAGGTTGTTATATATTCCTGCCTCACTCATTTCCTGCCATATGGGCTGAGCTGCTTTTTGACAAGACTTGGGGCCTGTAAATCACTCCTAGCACTAGTTTTTTCTTCCTTCCGTGATTTCTACCCACACAGACTCGGCGCCTATTTCACCCCTTTTTTTTTAGTTGAATTATTAATACAACATTTTAATGTATCCTGACGAAGAGTGCGACCTCCCCTTCCTACCTCTTCCCCATCCTTAGAAAAAAGCGTTGTACCCTTTTGTATGGTACTCTTGATAAAAAATATTTGCTCGCCAGATTCATCCAAGTTTCGGTGATTATGCGACGTCTATTCTCGGTACATACAACCGCTCTCAGCAAGTCTATTTTATTTCTAACGCCTTACTGTTTGTATAGCATACATTTAAACCCACCCTTCCCTGGTCCTGTTTTTTACCCTTGTCCTGAGCACTAATTTTACTTCCCAGGACCTGTTTTGTTTTTTACTCCCACTTTCCCCTGACCCCTCTACTGGCGAGAACCCCCTTCTGGAGTGACGCTTTTTCACTCACGCTCCAGGATGCAGACAACGTTCTACCCCTCACGAGACAAGTGTACTCCGTCGCGACAGTAGAGTGTAGTCGTTGCCAATCGTTGCCAGTTATCAATGAATGCCCAACCATTGTTTGCACAATGTTTTCCAGTCGGCAATTTATAGCAATTGCCCTGACAGCCATTCACGACCAACCCCTCTTCTAGTAGGCAAGACACCACATACCATCGGGATCCCTCCCCATCTCCACCTTCCCCAGCGCCTCCCCATACCTCTTGAAAGTTCCTACCCTAACCTTACCTATGTCGTTTCCTCCCACACTAAGACACACCACTGGATTGCACTCCCCTGACAAACCCTGTCTAACCTCCGGCTACATGCCCCATCCCAGCCCCAGGAAAATACACACCCTAGTCCTACGTTTCCTATCTCGCAGAAAAAGCCCCATCTACAAACCTCACCTGGCTGTCCCTAACTACCACGAACTTACCTGTAAGCAGGGTTTGCATAACTGCTCCTTTCCTCCTTGATCCATACCGTCCTGCTTCTTCTCTTCCTCGCCAGCTTCCTGCAGCACCTGGTATGGGTTACTACACTCCACACCCTGGTCAGCTTTCTCCCCAAGAGCCTGACCCTAGTCCCCTTGAGACAACACTCTCTCACGCCTGCTCCTTCCTTCTTCGCAGGTGTCCTGCTAGGGCAGGACACCTACCTTAGCTGGAGTTCCGTCCTGAGGGCTTCATTTCCCCCTTTAGAGTGTCAACCCCACTCTTCAACTGCCCCAGCTGCCTTAACAGAGGACAAGGAGGTCGTCTTCCCCACACTCCTCCCCACGACACAACGATCCACGGCCGGCCATTTTCCTTGTCTCTAACAGGAATACCGAGTCGGGCACGAGCCCTGTTGGGCCAGAGGTCAACCTAAAACTGAAGTCGTTTGAACTCAATGCAGGTCCGTGGTGATGAGAGGTATCCTTGGTTTAAAATCTTCCTTTTGCTTTTCCTTTCAGTATTGTAGCTTCCAGCACATGTGGCATCATGTTTTCAGAGCGACTCGTCTCTCATTTGGAGTATGATGTCTCGTTTCTCAAACTCTGACCGACAATCGATGGCATTTCATCAACTACAGGAGCATTGGGGATCGGTAGAAGTGGTACTGTTCTTGCTCTGCAAGCGAGATGTCACGTCTGATTCCCCTGGGCCGGAGTTGTTTGGACTTACTTCTAGCCCCCATTAGTCCCTGTTCACCTAGCAGTAAATTAGGTACCTGTTGTAAGTCGAAAGTTGCGAATTCGTATTCAGGGACAAGTTGTTGGAGCTTCAATAACTTGATGACATAAAACCACTGACTCTTCAGGCTTCTACGCCCTTGACTCTTCAGGCTTCTACGCCCTTGACTCTTCAGGCTTCACGCCCTTGACTCTTCAGGCTTCTACGCCCTTAACTCATGAGCCATAAAGGCAAGCATGAACTTAGCATGCTTCCCTGTTGGGCGCTGTAAACCTTCTGCGCTTCACCTTCACACAATGATGTAAGGAGTGCCCAATAAATAAAAGAAAAAAAGGAGCATTGAATCTTCTTTCATGTTCTCCCTTAGGAGTCGTGTCTGCTTTGATCCTGACTTTGTACTCGTCAGAAGGCATGTTTTCAGGGCATTTTTAAATGACTGTACATATGTGTTGAGCTCATGCAGCATTTCTTGGATAGATAGGACAATGTCATGTCTGACACCTTGCATATTGCAACACCTGATAGTAGTCTGCTTTTCATGATCTCCCATGAAGTAGATTTGGAGGAACTTTGCCTGCTCATCTTCCAGTAATAAGAGGATCCTGCTTTGTGATAGACTTGACCCTGGACTTTGAATGTTGGTATGTATCCGTGCTCACGAACTACTCTGGTAGCTCCAAAGGATGTCATCTGGAAGCATGAATTGTACTTCAGAATATTTTCAAGTGTTGTTCCCATCATGAGAGTCTTCAATGGTTGTGGTGGTTTCCAAATTTGGCAGTCGTACTTTCCATGAGAGCAGCACAGTCCAGCACATTCTCCTTTAAACTTCTTTGCACCGCAGTGTTCACATTCTTATCCATGTTGCCAATGACAACAGGGATACTTTTCATATTCTATCTCATTGACATCGTTAAATGCTGCTCTTGCAAGTGGATGCCATTGTGTATTCTTTCTTAGAATTCTGGATCCAGCAGCTCTGTGTCTATTAGCATTCAAACGAATTTCATGCGCTTGATCATTTTCTAGAAGGCCTTTCTGCTTTTGCTAACTGTCAGCATTAAGGCGGGATTCCATTTCCTGATCTGTTTCCTGTGACCGACTGTCCGTTGATCGCTCTCTCTGAGCATTAAGATGGGATTCCCTTTCCTAATATGTTTCGTGTGACCGACTGTCTGCTGTTCGCTTTCTATTAGCATTAAGACGGGATTCCTTTCCTGATCTGTTTCCTGTGACCGACTGTCCGTTGTTCGCTTTCTGTTAGCATAAGACGGGATTCCCTTTCCTGATCTGTTTCCTGTGACCGACTGTCCGTTGTTCGCTTTCTGTTAGCATTAAGACGGATTTCCTTTCTGATCTGTTTCCTGTGACCGACTGTCCGCTGTTTGCTCAGCGGCTCATCCGCTAGGCCATGGTAGGACGCCACCCTCGGGAGGCTCCACATTGTATCACTGCACAGTCCCCAAAACTTCTTCTTCCATCAATAATTCATTAACAGTGTATGAAAATTCCACCATGTGTTTCACTACAACGGTACAGCAAAGTATATTTTTTAGCATTAAACTGTAATTACTTTACTGTCTAATCATCACTATATATAACATCATCCATCATCACTACATATAACACCATCCATCATCACTACATATAACACCATCCTTCATCACTACATATAACACCACCCATCATCACTACATATTAGGGTGTGTCATAGGAGGAAGATCAGCTAAAACTAATGGCCCATCACTTTTGGTAGATTTTAGTGTATATAAACAGAAAATAATTTCAGTTTCAATATTTTGCAACCTTTTGTGCTAGGTAAATTTTAGCGTGAAATTTATCGAAAATCTAGTACAGCTGCATTAGTGCATTACAATTAAATAGTGAACATTGCTTTCTGACTTCATTCTTTAACAACCTGTCACGAACCCTCCACCCAGCACTACGAACCACGCCATCTATTGTCTTGATCTACCTACCCAGCACCACGGAGCAAACGTCTAGGGACGAGACACGAGTATGACTCGTCTTAGTTACCACTCCGGGGTTTCCCTTCTCCATATCCTGGTTGTTGCGTCACTTCCTCCAAGACTTCTTTGTGAGCTCAATTCGAGGAGAAAGCACTACACTCTGGGAAGTGACCACAGGATCACCTATCCTGGAAACCTACGGCACAGTGACTACCTACCGTCTTCTACAATACTCAGCCTTACTCGTCAGCCATCTCAGCTCCTCACTTAAGTATTTGTAATCTTGTATTGCCTTTCCCACCTCCACCTTGCTTCACGATTGTTTTATGTTGTATTAATATGTATATACTGTTAATGTTTAGGTTAAGTATGGTTAAGGGTAATTTATAGATAGCTGAATATTTTGTTAAGGAATTTATGGTACTTTATTATACACAACAAAAACTCGCATCCTTTGTCTACCCTTTTTTTAGTCCGATTGTCTTTTGTTTTTGTTGTTGTTGCCTGTTGGGATCTGGGTGACTTTTAACTATATTCTAAATCCCCAACTCGATTTTGCTGCTGATTAAGATGTCGCCTGGAGCAGCTCAGACATTAAGATTAATACTAGACATGATAGTTATCAATTAATCAATCCACAGTCATCGACTCTAAACGTTTTTGGGCTGTTTTACTGATCCTCTGTGATTTTTTATCTCTCTGGGAACCCAGATTTTAATTCCATTTATTCATCTCAGTCACTGTTTTCCCCTGGCCCTCCTACTCTCAACTTTGCCCATTAAATATTTCTGTTATTATTCCTCTATCGCTAATTATATAACCAAAGTTTTTTTTCCTTTTAACATATACTTGAACAATCTTGATTTTTTTAAATCTTAGTACTTCTTTTTCCATAACACCACATTTCAATTCTCCAACCTCTTTCTGGTGTCTGCTGAAAATGTCCACGCTTTTGACTCATACAATTATCCAGATCATATAAAGCTTTCAGCAGCCTTTTCCACAAAGTGCCCTTAATTCCCTTTATATTAGATCTTTTAGATTATTTAATGCTGTTTTTGCTTGCTCTATTCTTGTTTTGATTTTTCGCACATCTACAGTCACAGCCAATGTTATTTCCAAAATGCAAAAAAATTCCACTTGTTTTATTTCCTTGTTGCCTACCAATATGGTTTTACTTCTTTCCAACTTAGAGACAACCATTACTTTCGGGTTTTATAGTAAGTATTAACTCTGAACCTATATTCTTCAACTGTTTCCACAAATATGTTAACCAGTTTTAATGCCTCTTCTCTGTGATAAGAGCAATATCATGTGCATAACATATATTTGATATAATTCTACCGTTAACTTGTATTCCTCTGTTGCTGCTTAGAACTTCTCTCATTAAGAATTCTCAATATATATTATACGATGTTTGAGATAGAATAGTGCATTGCTTTATTCACTGTCTAATTTTGCACCAATTACTAGTTCAATATTTACTAACACTGCAGCCTCCATTGCCAGTAAATATTTTTAGGATTCTAATAAAGTATCTCCTTCATTAATGCCTTTTTTCTAAAAATATACATAAGATAACCTCTCTAGTTCATTTTAATTTTGTAAGTCCAGTTTGATCATCTGTAGAATAAATAGCTGTTGTATAAAATATGAAGAAATAGACATATCATGATGGTTCTGGACCTCACTCTTGATCCACATAATTGTACGG
>NW_024740119.1:0-18783 GCF_018991925.1 Homarus americanus
TTCTCTTCCTCGCCAGCTTCCTGCAGCACCTGGTAGAGGTTACGTCACTCCACACTCTGGTCAGCTTTCCTGAGCCTGACCCTAGTCCCCTTGGAGACAACCACTCTCCACGCCTGCTCCTCCTTCGCAGGTGTCCTGCTAGGCAGGACACCTACCTGAAGGAGTTCCGTCCTGAGGGCTTCATTTTCCCCCTTTAGAGTGTCAACCTCACCCCTCAACTGCCCCAGCTGCCTTAACAGAGTGGCAAGGAGGTCGTCTTTCCCCACACTCCCCTCCTCTTACCCCACGACACAACGATCCAAGGCGGCCATTTTCCTTGGTTTCTAACGGGAGCACTTTCGGGCACGACCTTCTCCAAGCTGGGTCAGAGGTCAACTGATAGATACAGTAGATAGATAGATAGATGTATGATTTTGTATACCGCAAGAGTAACTAAATATTCCTGTACCTGTATTTTCTTTCAGTTACAAAATACACAGGATTATAAATATGAGTATGCACATCAGGTGTTACAGTAAGTGGTAACATTTTGTAATACTCTTAAGTGTTGAGGTAACAGAGGAAATAGACGGATACTAACGGAGAGTTTTTGTAGAATTAGACAGACATTCAGACAGTAAAACTTCTTCCGACAATACAAATTTTGACGGTGGAATTTATACACGAGAGTGTATGGATAATAATGATGAGCTGAATTATGACATCTACGTCTGATTATCCGTTGTTTAGAATGGATTATTATTATTTTTGTTGAGTTATTTAACAGTTTGAGAAAAGGTTTATTATGGTACTATGTCCTATTATCACACAAGGTCATAATTGAAGTAAAATAACCAATTATACTGTATTATTTTAGACAATATTCCCTGGACATGCTGGATAATATACCATCTACTTAAGGAGGTGATGTAGGTAAGGTAGATTGATATTTTAGCATTAATTTACTCAGTTTTTTCTTAGTATCGGAGTTTTTTTTTTAGTTTTTTATTCTGACACTTTATAATGCAAGCAGCGTTCACATGTTGTCAACCGCCCTCAAGTGTACAAGGAGTTTGGACTGTAACTGCAGCGTGTTACCGTGGGTGTATGACTGTGGGTTGGTGGGTGTATGACTGTGGGTTGAAGGGTGTATGACTGTGGGTTGGTGGGTGTATGACTGTGGGTTGGTGGGTGTATGACTGTGGGTTGATGGGTGTATGACTGTGGGTTGATGGATGTACTTATGACTGTGTGGGTTTGATGGGTGTATGACTGTGCTGGGACGGGTGGTGGGTGGTTATATGACCTTTCTTGGGGTTGGTGGGTGTATGACTGTGGGTTGATGGGTGTATGACTGTGGGTTGGTGGGTGTATGACTGTGGGTTGATGGGTGTATGACTGTAGGTTGGTGGGTGCATGACTGTGGGTTGGTGGGTGTATGACTGTAGGTTGATGGGTGTATGACTGTGGGTTGGTGGGTGTATGACTGTGGGTTGGTGGGTGTATGACTGTGGGTTGGTGGGTGTATGACTGTGGGTTGATGGGTGTATGACAGTGGTGACAAGGATTATTTGAGCTTGACAAAATTTAGATAGATAGCAGCATGGTTTAGTCCTGTTCAGTTTAGTTTAAATTGTGTTTAGGTTAGGTTGGGTCATGTCAGGTACAGAGTTTGGCCAGGGTCCTTTATTCAAGCTGTCAGGGTTAAACTTCCTTCCTAGAAAGATGAACACACGAACCTACGGACGACACACGAACACAATAACACATGATCATACACGGAACCGAACACACGAATGGACATACTCAGGATATCGGGGAATAAATATAAAATTATAAAATGCATAAAAAGTCTTTGACGGATAAACAACTTTGTAATGTTAGAATCGATTTTACTGATATAATAAAAAATCAAACTAACTTCCTTTAAACACTCTTGGCTCTTCCTGTGTATAAGAAGAGTTTAATCTGGTATATTTTTTTTTTAGTAATTAGTGTTATCAGGGGAAGAGATTGTGTCGTTTGTGGTTTGTCATTCAAGGTTGTTTAGTGTTTGAAGCTCGTTAATTCATTATGCTTGTGGCCCCCATCTCTGCATACAACCCTGGTGCTTCTTGCTGTTGATACTCCCACGAAAATAAATTGTCAGATTAACGAAACGAAGATAAAAAATTTTGTTTTAATTCACGGATTAACCATACTTCACCCAATCTAACTTAACCTATCCTATCCTAACCTAACCTAACCTAATCTAATCATAATTGTGTTTTAAAAAAGGTTTAGAGGCATAGGTAACAAGCTAGTCCTTTAACGGGAGAACACAAGGCTTCCCAACCCTCACCTGATGAAATAGAATCACTATACCCAACCTGATCTAATTAAGGACACGTTAGGTTTTGTAAGATAGTTTAGTTTGAAGTGTTGTGAATCTCCGTGGGTGTTATAGATTCACTTGGTATACTACATGTGTAAAGTCAGGATATATACAATGTGTGTTGATTTTTCTACCCGTGTGTTAAATATTTTTGTGGGGAGGGGGAGGTATTTCCCTGTCGGTTTCCACTCTAGCTTTCCACCAATGTTATTTCCCCCTTCTAGGTTTCTATACCCTTTGATCCACCTTACCTATGAGTGGAATGAGATAAATAGAATTGGTGGAGTGGAATGTCTGTATAATTGATGTCAGGATCCAACTCTGCCCTGGACGACACAGGATTGATCGTCACTGGTGTTGTAAGACTGTACAGAAAACCGCCTCTTGTGTTGTTCCCACGTATTAAAGAGCGATGAAGGTAAACTGAACAAGCACGCTGGGCAACGCTCGTTGTTGTACTGGAATACACACTAAACCCAGTCAGTTGAGGATGTAAATCTTCGCCTGCCTCTGGAATGCACTACACACGCTATGCCAAAACTGAGATATACTCGGCATGTCAACACTGAGACACACATGCTATGCTAACAAACATATACTCACATAAACTATGCCTATATTAAGACACATACACTATGCGAAACACCCGCTATGCCTAAACTAATGATTCCCCGCTCTACGTGAACGCTGAGATAACAAGTTGACTTTTGTTATCGAGGAGGAGCCAAAGTCACTCACGATAGTCACCGTCTTTGCTAAACTTGTTAACATGGTTAGCAACTTCTGGAAACATCGCGCTTAACCGAGTTATCAAGTTGTGAATAAGCTGACTCACAAAGGAGACGTATTCCTCGACGAATTAATCTTACCAGCTTACAAGCTCTTTATTAATTAATGACAAGCGTTACACCTGTCCGCCATTCTAGGCCACGCCTCTCACCCCCCCCTCCCCTTAAGTCAATAGCCTTCAAAAGCAGTGAAAGACGAAATTGGTTCTTATAATCATGACTGCTTTCTAGGGACATTGTGCATACAACACACTCTAAACTAAGCCTGTGGTATTCAAGGAGGCACCGTGGCTGGCACTGAACTCTCCCGCCTTCACTTTCCCAAATGTAAAGTTAGGTACCCATTTAGAGCTGGGTGGTTGGGGAGGGTTCTGGGATCGATTCATCGACCCTTAGGACGGGAGGCGAGCACTGTAGCCACTCGGCAGTACTTAAACCTTATAAAACGCTTCAAGGGCGCAGCAGTTCACCGAAAAAAAATTGTTAGTGTTGGCTTTAAGCGTTATTTATAACTTCCAAATTGTACAGTCAGTGAATTTAGTGGTACTGAGAATACATGGTTTTATAATTGTTGTACTCAAAGGGTTAGAAATAGTACTCGGAGAGATGAACAATTCTGAGTTAGATTACTTAACTGTTTTTGCATTTTTTTTTATATTTGAGTACTATATTTAGACTACTGGATTAAGATTGTGGACGATACTGTAGGTAGGCTTTGTATATCTAGTTTTATAATTCTTGGAGTACGTTTTTATAAGCCTTCAATTTTAACACATTATTTTTTTTATATGACTGAGTACGATTCTCCATCCACTTGAGTGCGTTTTACTAGAACCTACCAATACAATTCACTAACCCTCTAGGTACAAATTTGAACCCATTTAATATAATTTCCTAAATAATTCAAACCCCAATTATTCAACGCCTTCATAATTAATCTTTAAATAAATTGAATCGTCTTTAAAAATCGAGTACTCAAACAAAAGAAATCATACAACACGGTTCAGCTGATTGTACTCTGATGGGTAAAATATTACTCTCACTGATTACTGTCATCAAGCTCAAGGCGTCATTAATACCCAGAGGAGTATTAATGATTCATACTCATCGATTTCCACATCACTTGTCCTCAAGGGTGATTTAGTTAATATACGTAAAGTGTTAGCAAATGGAGTAGTACTTGAGAATAGTCCAAGAGGTAATGAGGAGGACTGCAGGTGAATTGAGCTCAAGTTCTAATGGACCAGAGTCTTAATTGGCCCTAGTTGTTCTAATGGGACCTAGACCTAATAGGGCCAGTAATTAGCCGGGATAAAATCTAAGGTGCTTAAATTTAACCATTAGGGCTGGGGTTAATTGGGATTGGTACCTATTAGAATTGGTGCATGTTGAGACTGGGGCCAATTGCGACTGGTGCCTCTTGATCCCAGGGCCTATGTAACCAGTCATGAAGGAGTAGTTAGAGCTCTAGTAAACAAATCAAGGCTAATATAATTACTGAATTACTTACTACAGGCACACAAGTCAAGTCGGACCTGTAGAAAGACTCAAGTAGGATAGTTCTTATAAACCTAACCTAACCTAAAAGTTGTACAACATTTTCTAAAGTCATAGATGAACAGATGTTGGTGGAGAGAAATAATTAGTTGTCAAGAGAACTTTTATAATTTACATCACAAGTCAATTAGAAAGTGAATTAAGTCAGCGAGGAAAATAAAATGCAGCACATTAAAGATGAATTCACTGAAAGACAGAATTTTAAAACTATAACTCTGTGACAACTTTCAGGTTAAAGTATTCAGATATTATTGATGAAAATTATACATCTTGATATAATTTGTGAATAATAAACTAACATACTGATATTATACGAAATTATACATGAAAGAATGCAAAAAAATCAGACTTAAGTTTAATGTGTGAAATATAACAAATCATAGGACCTCGTATCATAAACACTGACCTATAACTTACACAGGTTAGGTTAGGTTAGGTTAGGTTAGGGCTTATAAAAATATATCTTGTGTAGTTTGTACTGTATTAAAGGATGAAAATGATCTATATAAACCTGTGAATATTGGCATTTTGTTAAAAGATATTATACACACACACACACACACACACACACGACATCACATCTTGTTTCGTTAATTAAGAATACGCAAACATGCATGACCATCCATTATACAAAGTAACAAATATTTACACCACACACCAAGTACAAGTTAAAAGTATAAATACTTTCACTCCTCTTACTTTACCATTTTATTACTTTCTTGCTTTCACTTAAATCAGGACAATAGCTCTGTAATAGCGTTTTAAATTACCTCCAAAAATTTATAGAAACTGAGATATAAATGGAAGAGATTTTTTTCTTCATATTTTGTTGGTTGAAAAATATTTTATGTTCGGGATTGTTAGCTGGAGTGTATGTTATATTATTCTTATTATTCTTCTTATTATTATTCTTTTTCTTGCTGTTGTTGTTTTCTTTAGTTTGATTGAGTTATTTACATACCTACATATATACCTGACCTCCTTAACACGACTGTCACAACACAAATCATTAAGTTTTACATTGCTTCCTTCCATCTTCCCCGTCCCCTCTTCCCCCTGAGCAAAAAAATGCACCTGGGCAAATTTTCACAGGAGTTAAGTGCCCGGGAGTCGCGTGTGGTCCTCCGGTTGTGCTTTACTTAATAACACGCCCAGGTCCTAGATGGGTCCATAACTTGTGGTGCCTGGTGTCTGCTTGTCCTCCCCTAGACACGCGGCGCATCTGTTTCTAGCGAGGTGGTGAGTCAGCTATGGGATGTCGAGATAGAACCTGTATTTAAATCAGAGAACTTAATGTAAGATCAACTAAAACTTATATTATTCTTGAGATGTGAGTTCTTTTGGGGGTGTTGACGGAACTTACGATGTACAGTAGTGTTTTAGGTCCATCTACAGCACGTATATACCCTAGGATATTGAGACGGATCTTGTTCAAATTCGAGAAATATAATTTGAAGTTCAACATAATATCCACTGTTCAGTCTATCGTTGAACTCTGGCGTGTCCTTTGTTCTTGTTCAACGTGTGTACATACCGTTTCCCTTTACCAAGTTGCATGTATGAACCTCCTGCAGTATTCTCGGTGTGTTTGGGTGTGTGTGTGTCCTTGTAAAGAGCTAAACATATTTTTTTTTATTAATGGCTAAAACTTGTTGCAATATCAGGGAAGACTAATACACAATATCACTATGAAATTTCACCTTCCCCCTTGACAGGTAGTCGACATTATTTCTACTTAGATAAATCACACACGATGGCGCAACGCTTACTCATGACACAAGAAAAACAAATGACGATCGTGATGACAACAAATGACGTGGCTCCTAAACCTAGCGAACCTTTAACACCAATATATCGGTTTGTTTATAAAGACTCTGGCGTTCTTTGTAAAGGTAACTCTGGCGAGGATTATAATTGCCTGAGGGTCAATTAGTGTGTAAACTGGTTTAACCTTTGCCTCCACCAGTTTTATATATATAGTATTATTGCATGAAAGGATTATATATTCTTTTTAATTAAAACCTCTGACTGAGAATTAAATGCCAAGTCGGTATTAAGGAGTAAAATACAAATCTGTCGAAATTAAAATACAAATCTGTCGAAATTCTGGCAAAACACAGTGTACATTTTTTTATCGTCATTCGTCTATTCGTGGATGTTTAGTTTTGCATTTGATGTTATTACGGTAAAAGCTAATATCTTCGTCTCTAGAGATTAAAATACTGGAGTAGTAATCTGTTGTTGACCTTTTTCGATATTTAATCTCTCTTTGGTTAATATTGTCCGTAATTCTGTTGTTTGTTTCATGGACCGTAACCACTAAGTCTGAGGCCAGAAAACATTTGCAATTGTATCATTTATGGATTATATAATTATTAGAATCCCTTGCCAGGGGGAGGGGGGCTAATCTTCAGGTGAGTCCGGATATTCTTAGCCACCCGTATTTTCATATATTGGTCTAAAAACTCCCTTACTCTTACAACCAACAACGATCCACACAAAATATCCCCACCAATATGGTTAACAATAATAGTAACAATAGTAAATTCTTACCTACTGACAATATTAACAATAAAGGTAACAAAATTAATAACGTGTAATCCAGGTGGCAACAGGTCACTCCATGTTATCTCTGTATCAATTTATATTACTAAATAATTTCAACAAAAAGCAGTGGAAACAATTTAATAGTGATGTATAGTTCCAGTGACCTTTTGATAATGACCTATAACTCTCAAAAGGTATTTCATGTTATACCTGTTCTGTAAGTCTGGTCTTCCTCCCCTTGAGATATTCTAAAACACAAACATAAGAACATAAGAAAATAAGGAGTAGTCTGCAATAAGCCGGTTGGCCTGTGCATGGCAGCTCCTGTCGAGAGTTACTACCACTCTCTATCATCCATGAATCTATCTAGCCTCCTTTTGAAACTTTCCAGAGTTCCCGCACTTACTACAAAGTTGCTAAGCTTGTTCCACTCGTCCACCACCCTATTTGTGAACCAGTTTCTTCCTATCTCCCTCCTAAACCTAAACTTATCCAACTTGAATCCGTTGCTCCGAGTCCTATCCTGCTCGGATATTATAAGAACTTTATCTATATCCCCTTTATTGATTCCTTTCACCCACTTAAATACTTCTATCATATCTCCCCGCACTCTTCGTCTTTCTAGGGAATGCAAGTTAAGTTTCTTTAACCTATCCTGATATGGAAGGTTTCTAAGTCCCGGAATCATTTTTGTCATTCTTCGCTGCACCGACTCTAGTGAATTTATATCCATTCTATAATAGGGGCACCAGAACTGAACCGCATAATCGAGGTGCGGCCTAACTAGCGCAAGATATAGTTGCAATAAGACCTCTGCACTCTTGTTACTTACACTTCTAGATATAAAACCCAATACTCTGTTTGCCTTATTTCGAACATTAACGCACTGTTTTCTAGGCCGTAGGTCCGGGCTTACAAGTACCCCAAGGTCTCTTTCACAAGTCGACTTCTCTAGGTTGATGTTGTTAAGGCTGTATACATTAAAGTATTTGTTCTTCCAATATTAAGTACGCTGCACTTGCTGGTGTTGAATTTCATTTGCCATTTTTCAGACCACCCCTGCAGTTTATTTAGATCCTCCTGTAATGCATTTGCATCCTGCCCTGAATTAATTGCCGCCCTATTTTGGTGTCATCCGCAAACTTGCTTATGTCACTGCTGATCCCAGTATCTAGATCGTTTATGTAGATTATGAACAAGAGTGGGCCTAGTACTGACCCCTGGGGAACCCCACTGGTTACACGGCCCCACTCAGATTTAACACCATCTACGCTGACCCTCTGCGTTCTATCGGTGAGCCATGATTTTATCCAATTTAAAACTTTCCCCTCGATACCATGAGCCTTAATTTTTCTCAGAAGCCTCTGATGCGGTACTCTGTCAAATGCTTTGCTAAAGTCTAAGTAAATAACATCGTAATTTTCGTCATTATCTACTACCTCGAAGACTTTCCTAAAAAACGTTAGCAGATTTGTTAGACAAGATTTTCCCTTTGTAAACCCATGTTGAGAGTCGTATTGTACCAGTGATGGTTTGACTTTGATCTCTGACTCAGCTTAAGTGTGTGTGTGTGTGTGTGTGTGTGTGTGTGTGTGTGTGTGTGTGTGTGTGCGTCATCGTGTGCTGGCTTAAAGCATCCAGGAATAATACTAGGTTAAGAAAATTTCTGTCTTACCTGTATGATAAATTTGTTCAGTATTCACCTGTATTCTTTTACCTTGTCTTGTGGTAACTTGGCCAATTTAGCTCTCTAGTAACGGTGACTTTCTCATCTTTTATCTGACTCATATTTTCCGTAGTTAATCAGTCTCAGAAATTTATAAACAATGACTTGTACAGTATAGTGGTTAATGATGTATATTAATACAATAACTACAATTCATTTATTTTTTTAGTTTATCGGAAGTTTGACCTTGAGTTTTGACCTATGACCTTAAAAAGTCCGACCTTGAGTTTTGACCTATGACCTTAAAAGTCCGACCTTGAGTTTTGACCTATGACCTTAAAAAGTCCGACCTTGAGTTTTGACCTATGACCTTAAAAAGTTTGACCTTGAGTTTTGACCTATGACCTTAAAAAATTAGTATGGTATAATTTTTTGCTTGCGGCAGCTGTTCTGTATGTACGTTCATTTATCACATCTTTGGTTTAGTCAGCGAACATTTCTCTTTATTATAAATATCGCCAAAATAACATCAAGTTTCACTCCATAATACAAGGAAGTGTTTGTAAATATTGGTATTGGATATTCAGGAACTTTATGAAACTCCGTAAATAGATATAAAATAATTTAATCCTCCCACACCTTTAATACCAATGGGATTATGGAATGCACCTGTACAGCATCCCTGACCACGGTATTCTAATATGCTTTGAGCCATTGTGAACCTAACCTAACCTGACCTAACCTGACCTGACCTAACCTGACCTGACCTGACCTAACCTAACCTGACCTGACCTAACCTGAAGGCCCCTCAACAGTTTATGATTTGTTGAGTGTAGCGATGAAAATTGGTTATAATGGGGTGGCTTATGAGGGATTATCATTATGGTGTTATGGTGGGGGGGGAGGAGAAGAGGGATGTAGAGGAGGAAGAAGAGGACAATAGGTATGTGGAGGAGGAGGAGGAAGAAAAAGAAGAGCGATGGGGGTATTAAGGTCTGTCTTGGGAGGAAAATCAAGAACTATTCCACAGACAGACAAACAGACATACAGACACAGACAGACATAAAAGTATGATAGTTATTTACTTTTATAAGAATTGGTTGTTCTCTTCTTCAGGGTTTTTGTGTCATGATTAAAGTAATATTTTTCAGGTTAAAACTTTGTCCAATTTTAGGGATTAAAAATAGAAAATTACCGGTAATGATGAGCTTTATGAACCTCTGATAATATCACTCTTAAATAACTTGATGTACACACATGCATACACACAGACACACACACACATACACATACACACACACACACACACACACACACACACACACACACACACACACACACACACACACACACACTCACTCAACTATGTGTGAATTAATAATGTTCTTTGTAAATGTTTGTGTATGTCTAAAATTGTGTTTAATATTACAAAAACTTAAGTGGTGTATATAGTCAACATGCTCGCCTTGTAAGTGAATGGACCTGGGCTCGATTCCCGGGCAGGGTGAAATTAGGTAATGGCTAGCCAGTGCAGTTGGCGAGTTGTCCGATCTTTCTCGGATTATTATTTGGTTTGGGTCATACAGCTCTTTAACTCAGAGTGTGGTCGTTGTGTTGTCGACAGCATTTACACCTTAAACAAATTCACGTCTAAATGGCTCTCAGCCGGGCAGCCTTGAACATGAGAAGCAGCCATTGTTATTATTATTATTATTATTATTAGTGTGTGTGTGTGTGTGTGCTTGTGCGTGTGTGTGTGCGTGTGTGTGTGTGTGTGTATGTATGCCTGAGTGCTTTTTGCTTACGTGTGTTTATACAGGAGAGGACAGGATCACCGTCTGAATACTATGAATGTGTGTGTGAGAGAGAGAGAGAGAGAGAGAGAGAGAGAGAGAGAGAGAGAGAGAGCATCCATCACCCTTGATCTATTCTCTCGTTCAATTACGTTTCAAATTTCTCTTAATCTCATATCAGAAATAAATGAGGAGAATAAATGGCCAGAATCGTCTTCAATAACACGATGATAAATCTACATAATATCCTTCTTAAACTGACTGAGCAGAGTATAACAAGGGGAGTGTGTCTGTCTGTCTGTCTGTGTCTGTCTGTCTGTCTGTCTGTCTGTGTCTGTTTGTCTATCTGTCTATCGGTTTCTGTGTTTCTGTCTATCTATCTGCTTGTGTGTGTGTGTTACGTAGGGTTTTTTTTACGAAATTGGCTAAAGATTTTTTTTTTTTTTGCATTTATACTAACTATACAAACACCCTTATCTGGTGTATATTATACGTCATACACTTAATACGGACGGAGAGAGAGAGAGAGAGAGAGAGAGAGAGAGAGTTTGAGTCTTTACCTCCGCCTTACCATAATTTTAGTCTTGTTGTTCGTGGTCCACCTCTTTTGTTTTTCTCTCTTGAAATATTGCTTATTATTTGTTTTAGATCTAATTAGTAATAAGAAATATGTGTTTTAAATCTCTGTAATGATCTTCTTTTGTTATAATTTCAAGTATTTGTAGTTATTATTGATAATTTAATAAATATATACTGTATTTAGCTTCAGTAAGACCACTTAATGTTATTCGCTGCAAAATGAACACTGTGACTCCTGTTGTCTCGGTAAGGTCGGCAGAATCCTTCGCCCATTGTGTCGTATTTTCTACCACAAAATTATATTGATACTCTTTGGAGGGAATAATGTGCATATTACTTAATTTTCAGATTTGTTATAAACATTTCTTGATTAAATGTAGATATATATATTCAGTGACAGACCAGGAAATGTGTTTTTAATCTGTTAACTAGATTTTTATTTTTTTTTTATTTATTCGTTTTCTATACCAAGGAATCATTTGTCATTCTTCGTTTTGACAACAAGTTCGTATTTGTTGTAAAATGAATTAATTTATTATAAATCCTTGTAATATTTATTGAGTCATTTTTATCTTTTATTCAGAATATAAAATTTCCCCAAAAATAGACACGAATAAACAAATGAAAGTCTGACTAAATAAATAAATCGACCGAAATATATTTTATGACAAGAATCAGGAAATATAGTTGTACCAGAACGGTCACACAATTTGTACCAAGTTTTAATAAGTGTAATAATGAAGATGGTAAAGTTTTGACTACAATTAATTCCAGTAGATGAGAGAGAATTATATATTATTAGGTTGCCTTGATAATTAAGTATATACAGTCAATTAGATTAATTAAATGAACGAAGGTAATCAAATATACAATGGAAAGGGGGAGGGGGAGGTCATTAAGTAGGTGTAGGCAATTAAACATACACTAAAACACCTGTAATGGAAAATACACTAATGCACAACTATACACCTGACTCAGTGATTACATTATTACTTACCTGAATAATAGACTCTAGGATGAAGACAAGGCTAATTTAATGTACACTAAAAAGAGTAGGAAATAAATATACCCTGGAGGAAACGCTGCAATGGACTACATGTAAACCCACAAGCAAATAATTAAACACACGCAAGAACTGAGACCACTTAGACCAGGAGGGAAGAGAAAAAATCATGCAATTAACTGCAGACTGCGTGTAAAGACGTTCTCCCAGCGGAATAGCCAGCACCCATTAAGTACACGACACCAAGCAACGTCTCTTTATTCTTGGCCAGATTTGATATTGAATCGTTTTGTGATGTGGTGAAGATACGTATATGTTACAGAGACTCCCTTTCAAGTATCCCGACAGATCTTCCCCCCCTTCAAGTATCCCGACAGGCCTTAGAGACCCCCTTCAAGTATCCCGACATACCTTAAGAGCTTGTGTGATGCATCCTTGGTGCCTCTGAAGAAGGTGCTTGGTTTAACTGGTCATAAAGATGAAGCATGATGGTGGTCTGTGTGTGTGTGTGTGTGTGTGTGTGTGTGTGTGTGTGTGTGTGTGTTTTATCCTGAAGGTAAACTTAGAGTTTTCAACCAGACAATACAAAACCAAAAGAAAATGAAGGTCAAAGCAGTCTACGTTTGAGGTGTTGTTGACTAGTTCTTTGTTCCTGTTGTGGCCAAAGATTACAGTGGTCCCCCGTGGGTTGTGGTGTGGCCCTTTGGGAGACTCTTCCCTCCCCCTTTAGGTATCACTCTTTCAACTCTCAGGTGTTTGTGTAATGTTATCCTCATTTCGGTGCTTCTATGCGCGATTTGTTGTTTAAACAGGGGCCAAGATGGATCTCAGACGCCACACTAGAATATCTTGATGATGTTCTAAAATACTCCATCCTACCATGACACTCAACTTGGTGCCTCAGAAGAGAAGATATAGTTCGTGACTCAATCTGTAGGATGCTCACTTCCCTCACATGACCAAGCATGAGACACGGTGGTCCACTCGCGGTTATTTTGACCAACTGTAAGAGTCCTTCCCTCCAGGCCCTCAGCTCTCGAGAACACCACCATGCCCCTCTGAGGAAGTTTCAAGTATTCTGTGACTTGGAAGAAACGGTCCACACTCCCTTTGCCTTCTTCTCTCGTCTTTGTGGAAGGCTGTGGAGGAAGAAAGAGCTATCCAACCTTTTTGTATCCAAGGAGTGAATTTTTTTGTGGTTGGATCTCCGTTTGTGTGTCTGTCTTTTATCTCTTCTTATCTCAGGGAGTGTAGGTGGATGACAAGAGGGTTTTGATATTACTAGGTGCATTCAGTCTTTGTGTGTGTGTGTGTGTGTGTCTGTATGTTTATGTGAGTGTGTGTGTCTGTTTATGTGAGTGTGTGTGTGTGTGTGTCTATTTATGTGAGTGTGTGTGTCTGTTTATGTGAGTGTGTGTATCGGTGTTTCCACAAGTGTACCTAAAACTTTTGTGATGATCAGTGCCATGGGGAAGAGGGTACACTACCAAGCTATAAATAAACTACAAATTTACTCCCTTGTTTATCGACGTTGTTGAGGGACAAGTTATTAAGTGAACACGTCAGAGTACTAACACACACACACACACACACACACACACACACACACACACACACAGGAAACGATCTTTATTTACCTGGCCCTTTCATAATAGATTGATGTTTCTTTATATACGTATAATTTAGATCACTTAGAGGTAAGTCAAGAGAGCAGACTAGTTCACTTCACTTCTCACTGACCATTAACCCATATAAAATGCTTCTAATAAAAAAAAAACAAAAAACGAAAAAAATGCCCATGTGAGGATGAAAAAAAATCCTAATGCACACATATACATAGTCTCCTGTTAGGCCATCCTTAATGGTTTTCCTAATTTGGTGTTGTTTGTTATGATATTGAGTGAGGTGGTGACGGTGAGGGACAGCTGGTGTGCCGCGGGGGACAGGTGGAGTCTCTCAACCAGCTGCCACTACCTACCACCTCACCCTGCCACTACCTCCTGATTCTAACCCCAACACCCCCCTCTCTCTCTCTCGCCACCTACCTCCAACTCTACGTCCTGTCTGTCATTATATCCATCTGACTCTCGCCATCTTTCATCCTTCCTCCCTAATTACTGGCCCTATTAGGTCTAGGTCCCATTCGAACAACTAGGGCCAATTAAGACTCTGGTCCATTAGAACTTGAGCTCAATTCACCTGCAGTCCTCCTCATTACCTCTTGGACTATTCTCAAGTACGACTCCATTTGCTAACACTTTACGTATATTAACTAAATCACCCTTGAGGACAAGTGATGGGGTAATCGATGAGTATGAATCATTAATACTCCTCTGGGTATTAATGACGCCTTGAGCTTGATGACAGTAATCAGTTAGAGTAATATTTTACCCATCAGAGTACAATCAGCTGAACCGTGTTGTATGATTTCTTTTGTTTGAGTACTCGATTTTTAAAGACGATTCAATTTATTTAAAGATTAATTATGAAGGCGTTGAATAATTGGGGTTTGAATTATTTAGGAAATTATATTAAATGGGTTCAAATTTGTACCTAGAGGGTTAGTGAATTGTATTGGTAGGTTCTAGTAAAATGCACTCAAGTGGATGGAGAATCGTACTCAGTCATATAAAAAAAATAATGTGTTAAAATTGAAGGCTTATAAAAACGTACTCCAAGAATTATAAAACTAGATATACAAAGCCTACCTACAGTATCGTCCACAATCTTAATCCAGTAGTCTAAATATAGTACTCAAATATAAAAAAAAATGCAAAAACAGTTAAGTAATCTAACTCAGAATTGTTCATCTCTCCGAGTACTATTTCTAACCCTTTGAGTTCAACAATTATAAAACCATGTATTCTCAGTACCACTAAATTCACTGACTGTACAATTTGGAAGTTATAAATAACGCTTAGAGCCAACACTAACAATTTGTTTTCGGTGAACTGCTGCGCCCTTGAAGCGTTTTATAAGCTTTAAGTACTGCCGAGTGGCTACAGGGCTCGCCTCCCGTCCTAAGGGTCGATGAATCGATCCCAGAACCCTCCCCAACCACCCAGCTCTAAATGGGTACCTAACTTTACATTTGGGAAAGTGAAGGCGGGAGAGTTCAGTGCCAGCCACGGTGCCTCCTTGAATACCACAGGCTTAGTTTAGAGTGTGTTGTATGCACAATGTCCCTAGAAAGCAGTCATGATTATAAGAACCAATTTCGTCTTTCACTGCTTTTGAAGGCTATTGACTTAAGGGGAGGGGGGGGTGAGAGGCGTGGCCTAGAATGGCGGACAGGTGTAACGCTTGTCATTAATTAATAAAGAGCTTGTAAGCTGGTAAGATTAATTCGTCGAGGAATACGTCTCCTTTGTGAGTCAGCTTATTCACAACTTGATAACTCGGTTAAGCGCGATGTTTCCAGAAGTTGCTAACCATGTTAACAAGTTTAGCAAAGACGGTGACTATCGTGAGTGACTTTGGCTCCTCCTCGATAACAAAAGTCAACTTGTTATCTCAGCGTTCACGTAAAGCGGGGAATCATTAGTTTAGGCACAGCGGGTGTTTCGCATAGTGTATGTGTCTTAATATAGGCATAGTTTATGTGAGTATATGTTTGTTAGCATAGCATGTGTGTCTCAGTGTTGACATGCCGAGTATATCTCAGTTTTGGCATAGCGTGTGTAGTGCATTCCAGAGGCAGGCGAAGATTTACATCCTCAACTGACTGGGTTTCGTGTGTATTCCACTACAACAACGAGCATTGCCCAGCGTGCTTGTTCAGTTTACCTTCATCGCTCTTTAATACGTGGGAACAACACAAGAGGCGGTTTTCTGTACAGTCTTACAACACCAGTGACGATCAATCCTGTGTCGTCCAGGGCAGAGTTGGATCCTGACATCAATTATACAGACATTCCACTCCACCAATTCTATTTATCTCATTCCACTCTTAGGTAAGGTGGATCAAAGGGTATAGAAATCTAGAAGGGTGAAATAACATTGGTGGAAAGCTAGAGTGGAAACAGACAGGAAAATACCTCCCCCTCCCCACAAAAATATTTAACACACGGGTAGAAAAATCAACACACATTGTATATATCCTGACTTTACACATGTAGTATACCAAGTGAATCTATAACACCCACGGAGATTCACAACACTTCACACTAAACTATCTTACAAAACCTAACGTGTCCTTAATTAGATCAGGTTGGGTATTGTTGAAGTATTCTGGGTAATAAGTTCTATATACAGGAGAGAACACAAACACCTGTATAGTTTTGTAGGTTCGGTTTACTGGATAAGAGTATGTACACAGAGGGGGGTAGCACTGCTCCCTAGCTAGGGCCCTGGTCAACTACCATAGACGACGTATGGCAAGTGATACATTAGCAGCTTCCATACGTCGCCAGGCACATTAATTAAGCGTGTGGGATATGGTAATAACATTGCCACACGCTGCTAGCTAGGCTGAATAAATATAAATGGAGCACATACATAATATACATACATGATACATAATCCAGCATACATAGCCATTTACCCTCCCCTGCGCTCATAGCAAAATTTGGCGGACGCGCCTAACTACCGGTCCGTTCTGGCGTCCGAGGACTTCATCACTGGGAAGGGTAAGGACTCAACACTGGTAGGCGGGGCCAGCAGAAGAGCGCGGGGGCGGAGAAAACGGCGGTCCTCCACCGACCTGGGTAACGCGGTAGTCCCGTGACTGCCGAGACTGACTACGCCCTACTTTGTCCCAGCGTGAGGGAGGTGCGGGGTCTAAGACAGAACTTAGTGCCGACACTTTCAACCTGGGGAGAGAGCGAGCGTGGTCGTTGTAGCGAGGCGACGACGTCCTGAACACGTTCGGCGGCTCGGCGATCACAATCCTCTGTCTTAGCCTGCCACTCCTTGGAGAAGGATTGAGGGTGAGCAGGGACACAAGAACGAAGGGGGCGCCCATACAAAACCTGGGCAGGGGAGCGTCCGGTGTAGTTGGGTGTGTTGCGGAGTTCAAGAAGACCCCGGTCGAAGGCCTCGCAGTCAAAGTTCCCAGAAGGGGCCACCTTAAGGATGAGGTGCTTCAGGGATTTGACAGCGGCCTCAGCGTGGCCGTTGGACTGCGGGTAATGGGGCGATGACAACACATGCCGGACTCCCCATCGGTCAAGGAACGCAGCAAAGTCCCGGCTTGTGAACTGAGGCCCTCCGTCGGTTCGCAGGCGTACAGGAACGCCCACGTCACGGAAGTGGTGGCGGAACTTGCTGATGGTGGCGGCAGACGTCGTGTCATTACCGCCCTTGATGACAACCGGCCAACCAGAGAGACGGTCGACGATAACCAGGAAGGACTTTCCTGACACACAGAAAAAGTCGGCCGACACAGACTCAAAGGGGCGGGTGGGGTTGTCGTCACTCATGAAGGGTACCTGCTGCTGGCTGGGTTGTAATACGTGGAGGGGCTTACACACCTGGACAGCATTGGAGATGTCGGGGTCGATGCCAGGCCGGAACACAATCTGTCGTGCACGTCGTTTGGTGGCCTCAGCTCCACGGTGACTGTCGTGGAGGCGAGCCAAGGCGTGGGGACGTGAAGCAGCAGGGACAACTACCGAAGGAGAGGTGTCACTGGCCAGAGGTAGGGGTAGGGCGGCAGCAGGGTAGTTGCTGCTCCCTTCGTGCACCCTGTTGGCGTGTCTTACCTCAAGAATAGGTTTTGGGAAGTCCTGGGAGATGATGGCCAACTCTTGACAATGTCTGTAGGACAGCAAGGGAGTCGGGACACCATTATGCACGTCAATCCAGGCCTGACACGACGTGTTGCCAAAGGTGACATGTGCATAGAGTGAACCCAGGGCTGGGGCCATCTGTGAACCATCTGCCATGACGCAGAGGTCCTCGGGAGGCGGTCCTAGATCGCTTGGAGAGAGCCCCAAGCATCGCAAATGCTGGGGACCGATGACTGTAGCATCAGCGCCGGTGTCGGGCAACATCTGAAGGCGGGATGACACACCGCCGTAGGTCACGATGACGCTGATGTACTGGGGGACTTTGGTCCTGGGATGCGAGGAGTACACCCTCCTAAAATGGGTCGGGCTTTGTCCGGGGTCGTCGTGCCTCTGATTTGGCGACTGTGGGCGGCCCTCACTGGTAGAAGGGCGCCGAAGCTTCCGCCGACGCTGTCCCTTGGGTTCGTGGGTAGGGCAACACTTGTCATAGTGGCCCAGACGGCCGCACACATTGCACTGGACGCGTTTGGCTGGGCACCGTACTGTGAGTGACCAGTGGCCCTTACGGTCACAACTGTTGCAGGTAGACTGAGCAGCTGGACATACCTGTGTTCCGTGCTGCTTACCACAGTTGTTGCAAAATGAACCGGGCGTGGACGTGGTGGGCGAAGGCGTAGGAACAGACTTCTTGTCCTTCTTGTACCGGGAAACAGCGCGTACAGCTGTAGGGGGAGCTCGGATGGCAGAGGTGGCACACCTGGCAGCCTC
>NW_024740120.1:0-23726 GCF_018991925.1 Homarus americanus
GAGTATCAGAGGTCTACCTGGGAGTTTAAGTGATGTACCTGGGAGTGTCAGAGGTGTAACTGGTAGTGTCGGAGGTGTACCTGGGAGTGTAAGAAGTGTACCTGGGGTGTCTGGGGTGTACCTTGGAGTGTCAGAGGTGTACCTGGGAGTGTTAGGGGTGTACCAGGGAGGCCAGTGGAATACCTGGGAGTGTCAGAGGTGTACCTGGGAGTGTCGGAGGTGTACCTGGGAGCATCAGAGGTGTACCTGGAGTGTCAGGAGGTGTACCTGAGTGTCAGAGGTGTACCTGGGAGTGCTGGAGGTAATTTGCGAGTGTGAGAAGTGTACTGGGAGTGTCTAGTACCTGGGAGTGTCTGGGGTACCTGGGAGTGTTTGAGGTGTACCTGGGAGTGTCAAAAGTGTACCTGGGAGCGGCCAGGTGGACCTGGGAGTGTCAGCAGTGTACCTGGAGTGTCAGAGGAGGTGTGCCTTGAGTGTCTGAGGTGTACCTGCTTGAGGTGTACCTGGGAGTGTCTGAGGAGTACCTGGGAGGCTTCGAGAAGTACTAGGAGGTCAAGCAGGAGTACCTGGGAGGCTTGGAGGTGTACCTAGGGAGAGCTCAGAGGTGTACTCTGGAGGAGAGGTACCCAGGGAGTGCCTGAGTACCTGGGAAAGTCAGGAGGTCTACCTGGGAGTGTCTGAGGTGTGCCTGGGAGTGTCTGAGGTACCTGGAGGCCTGTGGGGAGAACCAGGGGTGAAAGAGGTACCTTGGAGTGCCAGAGGTGCACTACCAGAAGTTTGAGGTACCTGGGAGTGTCAGAGGTGTACCTAGAGTGTCGGAGGTGTACCTGGGAGTGTCAGAGGTAAAAAATTCGGAGTGTCAGAGGTGCATTCTTGGAGTATCAGGAGGTGCAATTTGGAGCAATCAGAGGTGTCCTGGGAATGTCAGAGGTATACCAGGGAGTATCAGTGAAGTACCTGGGAGTCTCAAAGGTGTACCTGGGAGTATCGGAGGTGTACCTGGGAATATCGGAGGTGTACCTGGGAATATCGGAGGTGTACCAGGGAGTGTCAGAGGTGTACCTGGGAATGTCAGTGGTGTACCAGGAGTGTCAGTGAAGTACCTGGGAGTCTCAAAGGTGTACCTGGGAGTATCAGAGGTGTACCTGGGAATATCGGAGGTGTACCTGGGAGTGTCGGAGGTGTATCTGGGAGTGTCACAGGAGTACCTCGGAGTGTCAGAAGTGTACCTGGCAATGTCAGAGGTGTACAAGGAGTGTCAGTGGAGTACCTGGGAGTCTCAAAGGTGTACCTGGGAGTTTCGGAGGTGTACCTGGGAATATCGGAGGTGTACCTGGCAGTGTGAGAAGTGTACCTGGGAGTGTCTGAGGTGTACCTGAGAGTGTCAGAGGTGTGCCTGGGAGTGTCAGAGGTGCACTTGGGAGTGTCGGAGATACACCTTGGAGTGTCTGAGGTGTACCTGGGAGTGTCTGGTGGTGTACCTGGCAGTGTCTGAGTGTACCTGGGAGTGTCAGAGGTGTACCTGGAGGTCAGAGGTGTACTTGGGAGTGTCAGAGGTGTACCTGGGAGTGTCAGCGGTGTACCTGGGAGTGTCTGAGGTGCACTTGGGAGTGTCAGAGGTGCACCTTGGAGTGTCTGAGGTGTACCTGGGAGTGTCTGAGGTGTACCTGGGAGTGTCTGAGGTGTACCTGGCAGTGTCTGAGGTGTACCTGGCAGTATCAGCGGTGTACCTGGGCGTGTCAGCGGTGCACCTGGGAGTGTTAGAGGTGTATCAGGGAGTGACAGAGGAGTACCTAGGAGTGTCAGAGGTGTACCTGGGGGTGTCAGAGGTGTACCTGGTGAGTATCGGAGGTGTACCTGGGAGTGTCACAGGTGTACCTGGGTGTGTAACAGGTGTACCTGGGAGTGTCAGAGGTACCTGGGAGTGTCTGAGGTAAAATTCTGGGAGTGTCTGAGGTACCTAGGAGGCTTCGGGGAGGTGCAATCTGGAGTGTCAGAGGTACCTAGGAGTATCGGAGGTTTACCTGGGAGTGTCGGAGTTGCAAATTTGGAGTGTCAGAGGTGGTACCTGGGAGTGTGAGAAGTGTACCTGGGAGTGTCGGAGGTGTACCTGGGAGTGTCAGAGGGGCATTTGGGAGTGTCAGGAGGTGTACCTGGGAGTGTCAGCGGTACCTGGGAGGTCTGAGGTGTACCTGGGAGTGTCAGAGGTGTGCCTGGGAGTGTCTGAGGTGCACTTTGGGAGTGCCGAGGTGCACCTGGAGTGTCTGAGGTACCTGGGAGTGTCTGAGGTGTACCTGGCAGTGTCTGAGGTGTACCTGGCAGTGTCTGAGGTGTACCTGGCAGTGTCAGCGATGTACCTGTGAGTGTTAGAGGTGTATCAGGTAGTGACAGAGGAGTACCTAGAAGTGTCAGTGGTGTACCTAGGAGTGTGAGAAGTGTACCTGGGAGTGTCTGGGGTGTACCAGGGAGTGTCAGAGGAGTACCTGGGAGTGTCAGAGGTATACCTGGGAGTGTCAGAGCTGTACCTGGGAGTGTCAGAGGTGTACCTGGGAGTGTCAGAGGTGTACCTGGTAGTGTCAGAGGTGTACCAGGGAATGTCTGTGAGTACCTGGGAGGTCAGAGGTGTACCTGGGAGTTTGAGAGGTGTACCTGAGTATCAGAGGTGTGTACCTGGGAGCAAGTCAGAGGTGTACCAGGAGTGTCAGTGCAACTGGGAGCAAGTCAGGTGTACCTGGGAAGTCGGAGGTGTACCTGGGAGTGTCAGAGGTGTGTACCTGGGAGTATCAGAGGTGTACCTGGAGTGTCAGAGGTGTACCAGGAGTGTCAGGTGTAACTGGGAGTGTCAGAGGTGTACCTGGGAATAGCGGAGGTACCTGGGAGGCTCAGAGGTGTACCTGGGAGTGTCTGAGGTTTACCTGGGAGCATCGGAGGTGTACCTGGGAGTGTCAGAGGTGAACCTCGGAGAATGAGAGGTACCTGGGAGTGTCAGAGGTGTACCAGGAGTGCGTCAGGGGTGTAACTGGAGTGCCTGAGCTGTACCTGGAGGTGTAACCTGGGAGTGTCAGAGGTACCTGGAGTGTCTGAGGTGTACCTGGGAGGCCACAGGAGAACCTGGGAGTGTCAGAGATGTACCTGGAGTGTCAGAGGTCTACCTGGGAGTGTAAGAGATGTACCTGGGAGTGTCAGAGGTGTACCTGGTAGTGTCGGAGGTGTACCTGGGAGTGTAAGAAGTGTACCTGGGAGTGTCTGGGGTGTACCTGGGAGTGTCAGAGGTGTACCTGGGAGTGTCAGGGTGTACCAGGGAGTGTCAGTGGAATACCTGGGAGTGTCAGAGGTGTACCTGGGAGTGTCGGAGGTGTACATGGAGTGTCAGAGGTGTACCTGGGAGTGTCAGAGGTGTACCTGGGAGTATCGGAGTTGTACCTAGGAGTGTCACAGGTGTACCTGGGAGTGTCACACGTGTACCTGGGAGTGTCAGAGATGTACCTACGAGTGTCAGAGGTGTATCAGGAGTGTTGGACGTGTACTTGGGAGTGTCAGAGGTGTACAAGGAGTGTCAGTGGAGAACTTGGGAGTGTCAGAGTTGTACCTGGAGTGTCGGAGGTGCGTGGGAGTGTCAGGGTGTACCAGGGAGTGTCAGTGAGTACCTGGAGGTGTCAGAGGTGCACTGGGAGTGTCGGAGGTGTACATGGAGTGTCAGAAGTGTACCTGGCAGTGTCAGCAGTGTACCTGGGAGTGTCAGAGATGTGCCTGGGAGTGTCTGAGGTGTACCTAGGAGTGTCTGAGGTGTACCTGGGAGTGTCTGAGGTGTACTTGGGAGTGTCAGAGAAGTACCAGGGAGTGTCACAGGAGTGCCTGGGAGTGTGAGAGTGTACGCAGGTGTGGGAGGTGTGCCTGGGGTGTCTGAGGTGTGCCTGGGGTGTCTGTGTGCTCGGAGTGTCTGAGGTGTACCTGGATGTATCAGAGGAATGCCTGGGAGTGTGTGGGGTGTACCTGGAGTGTCAGAGGTGTGCCAGGGTATCAGGTACCTGGGAGTCAGGGTGTACCAGGGAGTGTTGGAGGTGTACTGGGGAGTGTCAGAGGTGTGCCAGGGGTGGTCAGAGGAATACCTGGGAGTGTCAGAGGGTGTGCCTGGGAGTGTCAGAGGTGTACCTGGGAGTGTCAGAGGTGTACCTGGGAATGTCAGAGGTATGCCAGGGGTGTCAGTGGAAGTACACAAGAGTCTCAAGGTGTGCATAGACATCGAGGTGTACCTAGGAGATATCAGGTGTGTACCTGGGAGTGTCAGGTGTGCAGAGTGTCAGAGGTGTACCTGGGAGTCTCAAGGTGAACCAAGAGTGTCAGGAGGGTACCTGGAGTGTCAGAGGTGTACTCAGTATCGGAGTGTGCCTGGGAGTATCAGGTGTGCACCAAGTGTCAGGGGTGTACCTGGGAGTGTCAGAGGTGTACCTGGGAGTGTCAGAGGTGTACCAGGGGTGTCAGGAGTGTGACACAAGTGTCAGAGGTGTACCTGGGTATGTCAGGTGTACCAGAGGTGTCAGTGGGTACTGGGGATACCAAGGTGTGCAGGTATCAGTGTGCCTGGGAATATCAGAGTGTATCTGAGAGTGTCAGAGGTGTTGCACCAGGGTGTCTGAGGTGGCCTAGGTGTCACAGGGTACTTAGTCAGAGATGTGCATAGTGTCAGGGGTCTTGGAGTGTCAGAGGTGGCCACTAGGTGTCAGGGGGTGTGTCAGGGGTGTCGTGGAGTGCCTGGGAGTGTCAGAGGTGTACCTGGGGTGTCGGGTGTTGCATGGTGTCAGGGTGTGCCTGGCAGTGTCGGAGGTGTGGGGAATGTCAGGGTGTACCAGTGAATGTCAGTGGGTGCCTGGGGTGTGAAAGGTGTGCCTGGGTGCAGAGGGTGTGCCTGGGGTGTCGGAGGTGTGCCTGGGGTGGAGGTTGCCTGGGGTGTCGGAGGTGTGCCTGGGGTGTGAAGTGTGGGGTGTCTGGGGTGTACCTGGGATGTCAGGTGTGCCTGGGGTGTCAGAGGTGTGCCTGGGGTGTCAGGTGTGCCTGGGAGTGTAAAGTGTGCCTGGGGTGTCGGAGGTGTGCACCAGTGTCGGAGGTGTGCCAGTGTCAGAGGTGTGCTTGGGAGTGTCAGAGGTGTGCCTGGGGAGTGTCAGCGGTGTGCCTGGGAGTATCGAGGTGTGCCCTGGGGTGTCAGGTGTGCCTGGGAGTGTCAGAGGTGTGCCTGGGGAGTGTCAGAGGTGTATCTGGAGTCTTGGACGTGTTCCTGGGAGTGTCAGAGGTGGCACAGGGAATGTCTGTGGGTACCTGGGGTGTCGAGAGGTGTGCCGGGGTTTCAGAGGTGTACCTGGGAGTGTCAGAGGTGGCCTGGGGTGTCAGAGGTGTGCCTGGGTGTCAGTGTGCCAGGGGTGTCAGGTGTGCTGAGTGTGAGGGGTGTGCCTGGGAGTGTCTGGGGTGTGCCTGGGGTGTCTGGGTGTGCCTGGGGTGTCGGGGGTGTGCCAGGGGTGTCAGTGGTGCCTGGGGTGTCAGCGGTGTGCCTGGGAGTGTCGGAGGTGTACAGGTGTCAGGGTGTGCCTGGCAGTGTCAGCTGGGAGTCTCAGGTATTGCCTGGGGAGTGTCAGAGATGTGCCTGGGAGTTGCAGGGTGTGCCTGGGGAGTGTCTGGGGTGTGCCTGGGGTCAGAGGTGCCAGAGTGTCAGGGGTTGCCTGGTGTGAGGTGTGCAGGTGTGAGGTGTGCCTGGGGTGTCTGGGGTGTGCCTGGGGTGTCTGGGTGTGCCTGGGTGTCAAGGTGTGCCAGGGTGTATCAGAGAATGCCTAGGGTGTCAGAGGTGTGCCTGTGAGTGTCAGAGGTGCAGGGTATCAGGTTTACCTGGGAGTGTCGGAGTTGTACCTGGGTGTGGAGCGGACCTGGGAGTGTCTGGGGTGTGCCAGGGTGAGTCAGAGGAATACCTAGGAGTGTCAGAGGTGTGCCTGGGATTGTCAGAGGTGTGCCTGGGGTGTCAGAGGTGCCTGGGAATGTCAGAGGTATGCCAGGGGTGTCAGTGAAGTACCTGAGTCTCAAGGTGTGCCTGGGTGTATCGGAGGTTTTGGGAATATCGGAGTCTTTGGGAATATCGGAGGTGTGCCAGTGTCAGAGGTGTGC
Source organism: Homarus americanus (assembly GCF_018991925.1). Lineage (NCBI taxonomy): Eukaryota > Metazoa > Arthropoda > Malacostraca > Decapoda > Nephropidae > Homarus > Homarus americanus. The sequence goes on from NW_024740120.1 coordinate 6,148, forward strand.
CTGGGAGTCTCAGAGGTGAACCAAGAGTGTCGGAGGTGCCTGAGGTGTCAGAGATGTGCCTCAGGTATCAGGTGTGCCTGGGAGTATCGGAGGTGTGCCTGGGAGTGTCAGAGGTGTGCCTGGGGTATCAGAGGTGTACCTGGGAGTGTCAGAGGGTGTGCCAGGAGTGTCAGGGTGTAACTGGGGTGTCAGGTGTGGCTGGGTATGTCAGAGGTGTGCAAGTGTCAGTGGAGTACCTGAGTCTCAAGGTGTACCTGGGAGTATCAGAGGTGTGCCTGGGAATATCGGAGGTGTGTCTGGGAGTGTCAGAGGTGTACCTGGGAGTGTCTGAGTGTGCCTGGGTGTCACAGGGGTACCTGGGGGTGTCAGAGATGTGCCTGGGGTGTCAGAGGTCTGCACCAGTGTAAGAGATGTGCCTGGAGTGTGTCAAGTGTGTCAGGAGTGTCGGTGGAGTACCTGGTGTGAAGTGTGCCTGGGAGTGTCAGGTGGCATGGAGTGTCAGGGGTGTGCCTGGCAGTGTCAGGGTGTGCCTGGGGAATGTCAGGGTGTGCCAGTGAATGTCAGTGGAGTGCCTGGGAGTGTGAAGGTGTGCCTGGGTGTCAGAGGTGTGCCTGGGAGTGTCGGAGGTGTGCCTGGGGTGTCAGAGGTGTGCCTGGGGAGTGTCGGAGGTGTGCCTGGGGTGTGAGAGGTGTGTAGGTGTCTGGGGTGTGCCTGGGGTGTCAAGTGTGCCTGGGAGTGTCAGAGGTGTGCCTGGGGTGTCGGAGTGTGCCTGGGGTGTAGAGGTGTGCCTGGGGGTGTCAGGAGGTGTGCCTGGGTGTCAGGTGTGCCTGGGGTGTCAGAGTGTGCTTGGTGTCAGAGGTGTGCGTGGGTGTCAGTGGTGTGCCTGGGAGTTATCGGAGGTGTACCTGGTGTCAGAGGGTGTGCCTGGGATTGTCAGAGGTGTGCCTGGAGTGTCAGAGGTATCTGGGAGTCTTGGACGTGTTCCTGGGGTGTCAGAGGTGTGCAGGGTGTCTGTGGAGTACCAGGAGTGTCAGAGGTGTGCCTGGGGTTTCAGAGGTGTGCCTGGGGTGTCAGAGGAGTGTGCCTGGGAGTGTCAGGGTGCCTGGGAGTGTCAGGGGTGTGCCAGGGTGTCAGGTGTGCTTGCAGTGTGAGTGTGCAGGGTGTCTGGGGTGTGCCTGGGTGTCTGGGTGTGCCTGGGGTGGGGTGTGCCAGGTGTCGGTGGAGTGCCTGGGGTGTCGTGATTGCCTGGGGTGTCAGGAGGTGGCATGGGTGTCAGAGGTGTGCCCTGGCAGTGTCAGCGGTGCACCTGGGAGTGTCAGGGTGTGCCTGGGGTGTCAGAGATGTGCCTGGGGAGTGTCTGAGGGTGTGCCTGGGGTGTCTGGAGGTGTGCCTGGGGTGTCAGAGAGTGCCAGAGGTGTCACAGGGTGCCTGGTGTTGGAGGTGTGCGCCAGGTGTGGGGAGGTGTGCCTGGGGTGTCTGAGGTGTGCCTGGGGTGTCTGGGGTGTGCCTGGGGTGTCAAGGTGTGCCAGGGTGTATCAGAGGAATGCCTAGGGGTGTCAGAGGTGTGCCTGTGAGTGTCAGAGGTGTACCTAGGGTATCAGGTTTACCAGTGTCAGGTTGTGCCTGCGGAGTGTTGGGCGGACCTGGGGTGTCTGGGGTGTGCCAGGGTGAGTCAGAGGAATACCTAGGAGTGTCAGAGGTGTGCCTGGGAGTATCAGGGTGTGCAGGGATGTCAGAGAGGGAGTACCGGGGAATGTCAGGAGTGTATGCACAGAGTGTCAGTGAAGTGCCTGGGAGTCTCAAGGTGTGCCTGGGTGTATCGGAGGGTGTACCTGGGAATATCGGAGGTGTGCTTGGGAATATCAGGTGTGCCAGGGTGTCAGAGGTGTACCTGGAGTCTCAGAGGTGAAACAAGAGTGTCGGAGGTACAGAGTGTCAGAGATGTTCCTCGGTGTCGGAGGTGTACCTGGGAGTATCAGAGGTGTGCCTGGGAGTGTCAGAGGTGTACCAGGGGTGTCAGAGGTGTACCTGGGAGTGTCAGAGGTGTAACTGGGTATGTCAGAGGGTGTGCCAGGAGTGTCAGTGGGTACCTGGAGTCTCAAGGTGTACCTGGGAGTATCAGAGGTGTGCCTGGGAATATGGTGTATCTGGGAGTGTCAGGGTGTGCCTGGGGTGTCTGAGGTGTGCCTGGGGTGTCACAGGAGTGCCTGGGAGTGTCAGAGATGTGCCTGGGGTGTCAGAGGTTGCCTGGGGTGTGAGATGTAGGTGTCAGGGGTGTGCCTGGTGGTGTCAGGTGTGCCTGGGGTGTGGGGGTGTGCACAGAGTGTCTGGGGTGTGCCTGGGTGTCAGAGGTGTGCCAGTGTCAGGGGTGCACCAGGGGTGTCAGTGGAATGCCTGGGAGTGTCAGAGGTGTGCATGGGGGTGTCGGAGGTGGCATGGAGTGTCAGAGGTGTGCCTGGGGAGTGTCAGGAGGTGTGCCGGGATATCGGAGGTGTGCCTGGGGTGTCAAGGTGTGCCTGGGAGTGTCACAGGTGTGCCTGGGTGTCAGAGATGTGCCTACAGTGTCAGGGAGGTGTGTCTGGGTGTTGGACGTGTGCCTGGGGTGTCAGAGGTGTGCCAGGGATGTCAGTGGAGAACTTGGGAGTGTCAGAGTTGTGCCTGGGAGTGTCGCAGGTGTGCCTGGGGTGTCAGGGGGTGTGCCAGGGAGTGTCAGTGGTGCCTGGGGTGTGGGGTGTGCCTGGGGTGTCGGAGGTGTGCATGGGTGTCAGAGGTGTGCCTGGCATTGTCAGCAGTGTGCCTGGGAGTGTCAGAGATGTGCGCGAGTGTCTGGGGTGTGCCTAGGTGTCTGGGGTGTGTGGGTGTCTGAGGTGTGCCTGGGGATGTCAGAGAGTGCCAGGGGTGTCACAGGGGTGCCTGGGGTGTGGGGGTGTGCAGAGTGCAGGAGGTGTGCCTGGGGTGTCTGGGGTGTGCCTGGGGTGTGAGGAGGTGTTCCTGGGTGTTCTGGGGTGTGCCTGGGGTGTCTGGGTGTGCCTGGGACTGTCTGGGGTGTGCCAGTGTCAGGGAGAACCAGGGGTGAGGGTGTGCCTGGGGTGCAGGTGTGTGGGGAGTTTCTGAGGTGTGCCTGGGGTGTCAGAGGTGTGCCTATATCGGGAGGTTGCCTGGGAGTGTCAGGAGTTGTGCCTGGGGTGTCAGGGTGTGCCTGGGGTGTCAGAGGTGTGCCAGGGAGAGTCAGAGTGGCTTAGGTGTCAGAGGTGTGCCAGTGTCAGAGGTGTACCTGGGAGTGTCAGAGTGTACCAGGGTGTCAGTGCGTGCAAGTGTGAGGTGTGCCTGGGGTGTCGGAGGTGTGCATGGGTATCAGGGTGTGCCTGGGAGTGTCAGGGGTGTACCTGGGAATGTCAGAGGTGTGCCAGTGGATGTTGGTGGAGTGCCACGGAGTGTGAAAGGTGGCCCTGGGGAGTGTCAGAGGTGTGCCTGGGAGTGTCGGAGGTGTGCCTGGGGTGTCAGAGGTGTGCCTGGGAGTGTCGGAGGTGTACTGGGAGTGTGAGAGGTGTGCCTGGGTGTCTGGGGTGTGCCTGGGGAGTGTCAGAGGTGTGCCTGGGGTGTCAGAGGTGTGCCTGGGAGTCGGAGGTGTGCCTGGGTGTAAGTGTGCACAAGTGTCAGGGTGTGCCTGGGGTGTCAGGTGTGCAAGTGTCAGGGTGTGCTTGGGGTGTCAGAGATGTACCTGGGAGTGTCAGAGGTGTACCTGGAGTCTTGGAGTGTTCTGGGGTGTCAGAGGTGTACCTGGGAGTGTCTGGGTGCCTGGAGTGTCAGAGGTGTGCCTGGGAGTGTCAGGGGTGCCTGGGGAGTGTCAGGGGCAGACCAGGGGAATGTAGAGGTGTGCCTGGGGCGTCAGAGGTGTGCAGGGGTGTCTGAGGTGTGCCTAGGGAGTGAGAGATGTGCCAGGGGAGTGTCAGAGGGATGCCTGGAGTGTCAGGGTGTGCATGGGAGTGTCAGAGGTGTGCCTGGGGTGTCGGACGTGTGCCTGGGGTGTCAGGTTGTGCAAGTGTCAGGAGGTGTGCCCAGAGTTCTAGACACTTGGGTGCTCACAGGTGTGCAAGAGTGTCACAGGTGCAGAGTCTCAGGATGTGCCTGGGGTGTCAGGAGACTTGGGTGTCAGGTGTGCCTGGAGTGTCGGTGTGCCTGGGTGTCAGGTGTGCAAGGGAGTGTCAGTGGTGCCTGCGAGTGTCAGGGAGGGAGCCAGGGGTGGGGGTGCCTGGGGTGCCAGAGGTGTGCAGGGGTTTCTGGTGTGCCTGGTGTCAGAGGTGTGCCTAGGAGTATCAGGAGTTCCTGGGAGTGTGGTGTGCCTGGGGTGTCAGAGGTGTGCCTGGGGTGTCAGAGGTGTGCCAGGGGAGTCAGGGTGTGCCTGGGGTGTCGGAGGTGTGCCTGGGTGTCAGAGGTGTGCCTGAGTGTCAGGGTGTGCAGGGGTGTCAGTGGAGGTGTATGGGTGTCAGGTGGCAGGGTGTCGGTGTGCATGGGTATCAGAGGTGTGCAGTGTCGGCGGTGTGCCTGGGAGTGTCAGGTGTGCCGGTGAGATGTTGGTGCTGGAGTGCGAATTGTCAGAGGTGTGCCTGGGGTGTCAGAGGTGTGCCTGGGGAGTGTCGGAGGTGGCCGAGGTGTCAGAGGTGTGCCTGGGGAGTGTCAGTGTCTGGGGTGTAGAGTGTGCACCGGGGGTGTCTGGGGTTGTGCAAGTGTCAGAGGTGTGCCTGGGTGTCAGGGGTGTGCCTGGGGTGTCGGAGGTGTGCCTGGGGTGTGGGGGTGTGCCGGGTGTCAGTGTGCCTGGGTGTCAGGAGGTGTGCCTGGAGTGTCAGGAGGTGTGTCTGGAGTCTTGGGCGTGTTCCTGGGAGTGTCAGAGGTGTACCAGGGAATGTCTGTGGTGTGCCTGGGGTGTCAGAGGTGTGCCTGGGGTGTCAGAGTGTGCCTGGGAGTGTCAGAGGTGTGCCTGGGAGTGTCAGAGGTGTGCCTGGGAGTGTCAGAGGTGTGCCTGGGGTGTCAGGTGTGTGCGAGTGTGAAGTGTGCCTGGGGTGTCTGGGGTGTGCCTGGGGGTGTCTGGGGGTGTGCCTGGGAGTGTCAGGGGTGTGCAGGAGTGTCAGGTGGGTACCTGGGGGTGTCAGGGGTGGCCTAGTGTCAGAGGTGTGCATGGTGTCTGGGGTGTGCCTGGCAGTGTCGGTGCAGTGTCAGAGGTGTGCCAGGTGTCAGAGATGTGCCTGGGGTGTCTGAGGGTGCCTGGGGTGTCTGGGGTGTGCCTGGGGTGTCAGAGGTGCCAGAGGTGTCACAGGGGTGCCTGTGTGAGAGGTGTGCAGCAGGTGTGGGGGTGCTGGGGTGTCTGGGGGTGTGGGGTGTCAGGGGAGAAGCAGGGGGTGAAAGTTGTGCCAGGGGGTGTCAGGGGTGTGCCAGGGAGTGTCTGAGGTGTGCCTGGGGAGTGTCAAGGTGTGCCAGGGTGTGTCAGAGAAATGCCTGGGAGTGTCAGGGTGTGCCTGTGAGTGTCAGGAGGTGTGCCTGGGGGGTCAGGTGTGCACTGGGTGTCAGGAGAGGTGCCTGGATGTCAGGGAGGTATGCCAGGGGTGTCAGTGAAGTGCCTGAGGTCTCAAGGTGTGCCTGGGTGTATCAGGTATGCTACCAGATATCAGGAGGTGTGCTTGGAATATCGGAGGTGTACCAGGGGTGTCAGAGGTGTGCCTGGGAGTCTCAGGGAACAAAGTTTTCAGAGATTGCCTGAGGTGTGGATGTCAGGAGGGTGTCCTGGGGAGTTATCGGAGGTGTACCTGGGAGTGTCAGAGGTGTTCACCAGAATTATCAGGGAGTGTGCAAGTGTCAGAGGTGTGCCAGGAGTGTCAGTGGAATGCAAGTGTCAGAGGTGTGCCTGGGGTGTCAGGTGTGCATGGAGTGTCAGGAGGTGTGCCAGTGTCAGAGGTGTGCCTGGGGAGTATCGGAGTTTACCTAAGGTGTCACATGCCTGGGGAGTGTCTCAAGATTGTTCGGGAGTGTCAGAGATGTACTTACAGTGTCAGAGGTGTATCTGGGAGTGTTGGACGTGTGCCTGGGGTGTCAGAGGTGTGAGGGAATGTCAGTGGAGAACTTGGGAGTGTCAGAGTTGTACCTGGGATTGTCGGAGGTGTGCCTGGGGTCAGGGGTTGTGCCAGGGTGTCAGTGTAGTACCGGATTGTCAGAGTGTGCCTGGGGTGTCAGGTGTGCATGGGTGTCAGAGTGTGCCTGGCAGTGTCGCAGTGTGCCTGAGTGTCAGAGATGTGCAGGGTGTCTGGGGTGTGCCTGGGGTGTCTGGGGTGTGCCTGGGGTGTCTGGGGTGTGCCGGTGTCAGAGTGCAGGGGGTGTCACAGGGTGCCTGGGGTGTCAGGGTGTGCCTGGGGTGTGGGGGTGTGCCTAGAGTGTCTGGGGTTTGCCTGGGGTGTCAGATGTGTTCCTGGGAGTGTCTGAGGTGTGCCTGGGGGTGTCAGAATGTGCCTGGGAGTGTCAGAGGTGTATCTGGGAGTTTGGACCTGTGCCTGGGAGTGTCAGGGTGTGCAGGGGATGTCAGTCGAGAACTTGGGAGTGTCAGAGGTGTGCTTGGGTGTCAGAATTGTACTTAGAGTGTCAGGGTGTGCCAAGGTGTGGTGGAGTGCCTGGGGTGTCAGGGAGGAACCAGGGGTGAAAGGGTGTGCCTGGGTGCCCAGAGGTGTACAGGGGTTTCTGAGGTGTGCCTGGGGTGTCAGAGTGTGCCTGGTGTCGGGGTGTGCCCATAGGTGTTGGGGTGTGTGCCAGGGAGAGTCAGAGTGTGCCTGCAGTGTCGGAGGTGTGCCTGGGAGTGTCAGAGGTGTGCCTGGGGTGTCAGAGGTGTGCACTAGTGTCAGGGTGTATCAGGAGTGTCAGTGGAGTACCTGGGGTGTCAGAGGTGTGCCTGGGGTGTGAGGTGTCAGAGGTGTGCCTGGCAGTGTCAGCGGTGTGCCTGGGAATGTCAGAGGTGTGCAGTGAATGTCAGTGGAGTCTGGGAGTGTGAGGTGTGCCTGGGGATGTCAGAGGGTGTGCCTGGGGTGTCGGGAGGTGTGCCTGGGGTGTCATGGGTGTGCCTGGGTGTCAGGAGGTGTGCCTGGGGTGTGAGGGGTGTGCCTGGGGTGTCTGGGGTGTGCCTGGGAGTGTCAGAGGTGTGCCTGGGAGTGTCAGAGGTGCCTGGGGAGTGTCGGAGGTGTGCCTGGGAGTGTGGGGGTGTGCCTGGGGAGTGTCAGGTGGCCTGGTGTCAGGTGTGCCTAGTGTCAGGTGTGCTTGGGAGTGTCAGAGGTGTGCAAGTGTCAGCAGTGTGCCTGGGAGTATCAGGAGGTGTGCCTGGGAGTGTCAGAGGTGTGCCAGTGTCAGAGGTGGTACCGGAGTGTCAGATGTGTATCTGTGTACTGGGAGTGTCAGAGGTGTACCTGGGAGTGTCAGAGGTGTACCTGGGGTGTCAGGTATCTGTGAATGTGGACTGATATTCCTGGGAGTGTCGGGGTGTGCCAGGGAATGTCTGTGGAGTGCCTGGAAGAGTGTCAAGGGGTGTTGCAAGGTTTCAGAGGTGTACCTGGGGAGTGTCAGAGGTGTACTGGGAGTGTCAGAGGTGTACCTTGGAGTGTCAGAGGTGTACCAGGGAGTGTGGGAGGTGTATTTGCAGGTGTGAAGTGTGCCTGGGAGTGTCTGAGGTGTGCCTGGGGAGTGTCTGGGGTGCCTGGGAGTGTCAGAGTGTACCAAGAGTGTCAGTGGAGTACCTGGGGTGTCGGCGGTGTGCTGGGGTGTCAGAGGTGTACATGGGTGTCAGGGGGTGTGCCTGGCGGTCTCGGTGCACTATAGGGTGTCAGGGGGTGTGCAAGGATTGTCAGGATGTGCTGGGGTGTCTGAGGGTGTGCCTGGGGTGTCTGAGGTGTGCCTGGGGTGTCAGGAAGTACCAGAGGTGTCACTGGGTACCTGGTGGTGTGAGGGGTGTGCAGGTGAGAGGTGTACCTAAGTGTCTGAAGTGTACCTGGGAGTGTCACAAGGTGTACCTGGGAGTGTCAAAGGTGTACCAGGGTGTATCAGAGGAATACTTGGGATTGTCAGAGGTGTACCTGAGTGTCAGAGGTGTACCTAGGAGTATCGGAGGTTTGCCTGGGGTGTCGAGGTTGTGCCTGCAAGGGTGTTGGAGGCGGACCTGGGAGTGTCTGAGGTGTGCCTGGGAGTGTCAGGGGTGTATCAGGGAGTGTAAGTGGGTACCTGGGGGTGTCAGGAGGTGTGCCTGGGGTGTCGGAGGTGTACATGGGTGTCAGAGTGGACCTGGCAGTGTCAGCGGAATGATTGTACCTGGGTATGTCAAATTGTACGCAGTGAATGTCAGTGGAGTACCTGGGAGTGTGAAAGGTGGCCCCACTGGGAGTGTCAGAGGTGTACAAGTGTGTCGGAGGTGTACCTAGAATTGTCAGAGGTGTACAGGAGTGTCAGAGGTGTACCTGGGAGTGTGAGAAGTGCCTGGGAGTGTCTGGGGTGTGCCTGGGGTGTCAGAGGAGGTGTGCCTGGGGTGTCAGGGTGTGCAAGTGTCGGAGGTGTGCCTGGGAGTGTAGAAGTGCTGGGAGTGTCGGAGGTGTACCTGGGGAGTGTCGGGTGTGCCTGGGGTGTGTCAGGGTGTGCTTGGGAGTGTCAGAGGTGTGCCTGGGAGTGTCGGCTGGTGTACCTGGGGTATCGGAGGTGTACCTGGGGTGTCAGAGGTGTACCTGGGAGTGTCAGGGGTGTACTGGGAGTGTCAGAGGTGTATCTGGGAGTCTTGGACGTGTTCCTGGGAGTGTCAGAGGTGTACAGGGAATGTCTGTGGAGTACCTGGGAGTGTCAGAGGTGTACCTGGGAGTTTCAGAGGTGTACTGGGGTGTCAGAAGTGTACCTGGGGTGTCAGGGTGTACCTGGGGTGGAGGGTGTACCAGGGAGTGTCGGGTGTGCTTGCAGTGTGAGGGTGTGCCTGGTGTCTGGGGTGCTGGGAGTGTCTGGGGTGTGCACTGGGAGTGTCAGGGGTGTGCAGGGGTGTCAGTGGGTACCTGGGAGTGTCAGCGGTGTACCTGGGAGTGTCGGAGGGTGTGCATGGAGTGTCAGAGGTGTACCTGGCAGTGTCAGCTGGTGCACCTGGGAGTATCAAGTGTGCCTAAATTGTCAGAGATATGCCTGGGAGTGTCTGAGGTGTACCTGGGGAGTGTCTGAGGTGTACCTGGGAGTGTCAGAGGTACCAGAGTGTCACAGGGTACCTGGTATTGAGTCTGAGGAGGTGTGCAGGTGTGAGGTGTACTAGGGTGTCTGAGGTGTGCCTGGGGTGTCTGTGAGGTGTGCCTGGGGTGTCAAGGGTGCTCAGGGTGTATCAGAGGAATGCCTAGAGGGTGTCAGAGGTGTACCTGAGGTCTCAGAGGTGTGCCTGGGAGTATCGGAGGTTTTACCTGGGAGTGTCAGGTTGTACCTGGGAGTGTTGGGCGGACCTGGGGTGTCTGAGGTGTACCAGGGGGTGAGTCAGAGGAATGCCTAGGAGTAGAGGTGTACCTGGGGTGTCAGGAGTACCTGGGAATGTCAGAGGTATGCCAGAAGTGTCAGTGAAGTACCTGAGTCTCAAAGGTGTACCTGGGTGTATCGGAGGTGCAGAATATCAGGTGTGCTTGCAGGGCTATCGGAGGTGTACCAGGGGTGTCAGAGGTGTGCTGGGAGTCTCAGAGGTGAACCAAGAGTGTCGGAGGAGTGCCTGAGAGTGTCAGAGATGTACCTATCATGGGCAACAACATAAGCAAATTTGCTGATGACATAAAATATAGGACGTGTTATCAAATCTGACGAGGACTCGGCAAAACTACGGAAGATCTAAACAATTTTCAGATAGTCTGAAGAAATGGCAGATGAAATTCAGTAATGTCGACAAATGTAAAGTACTCAGTATAGAATGTAAACAGGAAACCAGATACCAGATGAACAACGATGCCATAGATAAATCCGACTGCGAGAGAATTTAGGAAGTAATGATAAGTAAGACATAAGCCAAGTAAACAATGTGTTTTGCTCGTAACAAGCTAATAAAGTACTTGGGATTCATGCAAAGTGTTAGTTACAAGACTAGTGTCCTAAAACTGTATCTTGTGAGACCACACCTGGATTACTTGGTTCAGTTCTGAGTCTTGTATTGCAAGAATGGATATAGAATCATGGAAGGAATTCAGAGGAGAATGACAAGAGACTAATCGGGCATTAGAGGACAGTATAGGGGCAGGTTAAAGCATCTTAATTTGCACTCCTCGAGGACGTAAGAGTGAGGGCGACCTGATAGAGGTGTATAAGTGGAAGACAGGGCTAAACAAAGGGACATTACAAGGTACTCCATTGCCAACCAGGAGCGAACTCGTAACAATGGTTTTAATTAGACAAAATTAATTTGGGCGTGAAATAGGTAAGCACTGAAGTTTGGAAAGAGTAGTGGATGAATGGAACAAGTTGCAAATGTCATCATTAACTCAGATACGCTGAATTAGCTGAAGCATGGGTTGGATGCTCATGAGCAATAGAGGGTTGGGTGTAAACAGGACTGAGGCATGAATAAATAGGCTAGGTTTCTCCATTTCTTTATCAGGTTGTATATAAGGAATTAATCAGGAGAGTGTCAGGGGTGTGCCTGGGAATTATCAGAGTGCCTGGGGTGTCAGAGGTGTGCCAGGGAGTGTCAGGGTAATGACTGGAATGTCAGAGGTGTGCCTGGGGTGTCTAGGGTGTGCAAGGTGTCTGAGGTGTGCTTGGGGTGTCAGAGAAGAACCAGGGAGTGTCAGGGGTGTACCTAGGAGTATCGGACGTTACATAGAAGTGTCAGATTGTACAGGAGTGTCGGAGGTGTACTGGAGGGTCCTGAGTATACCTGAAAGTATAAGGTGTGCCTGGGAGTGTCACAGGTGTACCTGGGAGTGTCTGGAGTGTGCCTGGGAGATGTCAGGGAATGTACTGCACAGGGTCAGAGGTGTCTGGGAGTGTTGGGCGTGTACCTGGGAGGTGTCAGAGGTGTACCAGGGAATGTCAGAGGAGAACTTGGGGAGTGTCAGAGAGGTGTGCCTGGGAGTGTCGGAGGTGTACCTGGGAGTGTCATGGGTGTGCCAGGGGTGTCAGTGGAGGTACCTGGGAGTGTCAAGGGAGAACCAGGGGTGAAAGTTACCTGGGAGTGCCAAGGGTGTACCAGGGAGTTTCTGAGGTGTACCTGGGGTGTCAGAGTGTGCCTAGGAGTATCGGAGGTTTAACTGGGAGTGTCAGGGTGTACCTGGGAGTGTCAGAGGTGTGGGAGTGTCAGGAGATGGCGGTGTCCAGCGGTGTACCTGGGAATGTCAGAGGTGTACCAGTGAATGTCATTGGAGTACCTGGGGTGTGAAGGTGTGCAGGGTGTCAGAGGTGTGCTTGGGTGTCGGAGGTGTGCAAGGGGTGTCAGAGGTGTGCCTGGGGTGTCGGAGGCCTGCACTGGGAGTGTGAAGTGTACCTGGGGTGTCTGGGGTGTGCCTGGGAGTGTCAGAGGTGTACCTGGGCGTGTCTGGGGTACTTACCTGGGAGTGTCAGAGGTGTACCTGGGAGTGTAAGTGTACCTGGGAGTGTAGGAGGTGTGCCTGGGAGTGTCGGATGTGTACCTGGGGTGTCAGAGGTGTGCTTGGGAGTGTCAGAGGTGTGCCTGGGAGTGTCAGCGGTGTACCTGGGAGTGTCTGAGGTGTGCCTGGGAGTGTCAGACCTTGTCCTGGGGAGTGTCAGAGGAGGGTACTTGGGGTGCCTTGGGTGACTGAGGTGTGCCTGGGGTGTCTGAGGTGTACCTGGCAGTGTCTGGGGTGCTGGTGTCTGGGGTGTACCTGGCAATGTCAGCAGATGTGCAGGGTGTCAGCCCAGTGTACCTGGGAGTGTTAGACGTGTATCAGGGAGTGACAGAGGGTACCTAGGAGTCTCAGAGGTGTGCCTGGGGAGGTACCTGGGAGGTGGAGAGGTACCCTGGAGTCTGGGTGCACCTGGGAGGCCAGAGGTGTACCTGGGAGGTCAGGGTGTACCAGGAATGTCAGTGGAGTACCTGGGAGTGTTAGAGGTGTAGCTGGGAGTGTCAGAGGTGTACCTGGGAGGCTGTAGGAATGCACTGAGGCAGAGGTACCTGGGAGTGTCGGAGGTACCTGGGGTGTAAGAAGGGCACCTGAGTGTCGGAAGTGTACCTGGAGGTTCTGAGGTGTACCTGGGAGGTCTGAGGTACTTGGGAGGTCAGAGAAGCACCAGGGAGTGTCACAGCAGTACCTTGAGGTGAGAGGTGTACCCAGGAGTGTCTGAGGTGTACCTGGGAGTGTCAGGAGGTGTACCTGGGAGGTTCAAGTGCACCCTGGAGGTCAGGGGAGCCAGGAAGTGAAAGAGGTGTACCTGGGAGTGTCAGAGGTGTACCAGGGTGTGTTAGAGGAATACTTAGGAGGTCAGAGGTGCACCTGGGAGGTCAGAGGTGTACCTAGGACTGGGAGGTGAAAGGTGTACCTGGGAGGTCAGAGGTGTGTCTGGGAGGTCGGAGGTGTACCTAGGAGTGCTCACAGGTGTACCCGGGAGGTCGGAGGTGTACCTGGAGGCAGTGAGAAGGTACCTGGGAGTGTCTGGGGTGTACCTGGGGAGGCCAGAGGCACCTGGGAGTGTCAGAGGTGCACCTGGGAGGTCGGAGGTGCACCTGGGAGTGTAAGAAGTGCACCCAGAGTGCTGGAGGCACCTGGGAGTGTCGGAGGTGCACCTGGGAGGTCAGAGGCGGGTAATTTGGGAGGTCAGAGGTGTACCTGGGAGTGTCAGCGGTGTAATCTGGGAGCATCGGAGGTGTGCACCTGGGAGGCTCAGGAGGTGCACCTGGGAGGCCGAGGCACCTGGGAGTGTCAGATGTGCATCTGGGAGTCTTGGACCTGTTCCTGGAGTGTGAGGTGTACCAGGGAATGTCTGTGGGAGTACCTGGGAGTGCCGTGAGTGCCCTGGGAGCCTCAGAGGTGTACCTGGGAGTGTCAGAGGTGTACCTGGGAGGTCAGAGGTGCACTTTGGGAGTCGAGGTGTACCAGGGAGTGTGGGAGGTGTATTTGCAGTAGCTGCACCGGGAGTGAGGTGTACCTGGGAGTGTCTGGGGTGGCACCCTGGGGAGTGCTCAGGGGTGTGTACCTCAGGGAGCGTCAGTGATAATCTGGGAGGTCAGCGGTGTACCTGGGGAGTGTCGGAGGTACATGCAGAGTGTCAGAGGTGCACCTGGCAGTCAGCTGCAGCAACCTGGGAGGCCAGAAGTGTGCCTGGGAGGGGTCAGAGATGTACCTGGGAGTGTCTGAGGTGTACCTGGGAGTGTCTGAGGTGTACTGGCAGTGTCAGAGGAAGCACTCAGAGAGGTCACTGAGTAAGCACCTGGTAGTGTGGGGAGGTGCCTTGGAGTGTGAGAGGTGTACCTAGGAGTGTCTGAGGTGTACTCTGGGAGTGTCTGAGGTGTACCTGGGAGTGTCAAAGGTGTGCTAGGTGTATCAGAGTGAATACTTAGGATTGTCAGAGGTGTACCCAGAGTGTCAGGAGGTGTACCTAGGAGCATCGGAGGCTTACCTGGGAGTGTCGGAGTTGTACCTGGGAGTGTTGGAGGCGGACCTGGGAGTGTCTGAGGTGTACCTGGGAGGTCAGGGCATCAGGGAGGTCAGTGGAGCACCTGGGAGGCCAGGAGGTGTACCTGGGAGTGTCGGAGGTGTACATGGAGTGTCAGAGGTGGGACCTGGCAGGCCGGGGCTGCAAGAATCTGGTATGTCAGGAGGTACCCAGTGAATGTCAGTGAGTACCTGGGAGTGTGAAAGGTGTACCTGGGAGGCCAGAGGTGCAATCTGGGAGTGTCGGAGGTGTACCTAGGAGGTCAGAGGTGCACCTGGGAGTGTCGGAGGTGTACCTGGGAGGTGGAGAAGTGCACCTGGGAGTGTCTGGGGTGTACCTGGGAGTGTCAGAGGTGTGCACCTGGGAGGCTCAGAGGTGCACCTGGGAGTGTCGGAGGTGCACCTGGGAGTGTGGGCTAGGGCGTACCTGGGAGGTCGAGGTGTACCTGGGAGGTCGAGGTGTACCTGGGGAGGCCAGAGGTGCACTTGGGAGGTCAGAGGTGTAATCTGGGAGTGTCAGCTGTGTACCTGGGAGTATCGGAGGTGTACCTGGGAGTGTCAGAGGTGCACCTGGGAGCGCCAGAGGTGCACCTGGGAGGTCAGGAGGTGTATCTGGGAGTCCTGGGACGTGTTCCCTGGGAGTGTCAGGAGGTGTACCAGGGAAGGTCTCAGGAGTACCTGGGAGGCCAGGAGGTGTACCTGGGAGTTTCCAGGAGGTGTACCTGGGAGGGGGTCAGGAGGTGTACCTGAGGCAAGTCAGAGGTGTACCTGGGAGGTCAGAGGTGTACCAGGGAGTGTCGGAGGTGTACTCTATGAGTGTGAGAAGTGTACCTGGGAGTGTCTGAGGTTTACCTGGGAGTGTCTGGGGTGTACCTGGGAGTGTCAGGGGTGTACCAGGGAGGCCAGTGGAGTGCCTTGGGAGGTCAGCGGTGCACCTGGGAGTGTCGGAGGTGTACATGGAGGGGTCAGAGGTGTACCTGGCAGTGTCATGGTGCACCTGGGAGGCCAGAAGGGGTGCCTGGGAGGGGTCAGAGATGCAATCTGGGAGTGTCTGGAGGTGTACCTGGGAGTGTCTGAGGTGCACCTGGGAGTGTCAGAGTAGCGCACCAGAGTGTCACAGAGCCTGCTGGTAGTCTGAGGTGTGTACCTTGGAGGTGAGAGGTGTACCTAGAGTGTCTGGAGGTGTACCTGGGAGTGTCTGAGGTGTACCTGGGAGTGTCGCTGTACCAGGGGTGTATCAGAGGAATACCTAGGGGAGTGTCAGAGGTACCTGTGAGTCTCAGAGGTAACCTAGGAGCATCGGAGGTTTACCTGGGAGTGTCGGAGTTGTACCTGGGAGTGTTGGGAGGTGACCTGGGAGTGTCTGAGGTGTACTAGGGTGAGTCAGAGTGAATGAGTAGCAGAGGGGTGTACCTGGGTGAGTGTCAGAGGAGTACCTGGGAATGTCAGAGGCATACCAGGGAGTGTCAGTGAAGCACTGGGAGTCTCAAAGGTGTACCTTGGTGCATCGGAGGTGCACCTGGGAATATCGGAGGCGTAATTTGGGAACATCGAGGTGTACCAGGGAGGCTCAGAGGTGTACCTGGGAGTTCAGAGGAACCAAAGAGTGTCGGAGGAGTACCTGAGAGTGTCAGAGATGTACCTATCGGCATAGACAGCAAACATAAGAAATTTGCTGGATGACACTAAATAGGACGTGTTATCAAATCTGACGAGACTCGGCAAAAATTCACAGGAAGATCTTAAACAAATTTTTCGGAATGGTCTGAAAATGGCAGATGAACTAATGTCGACAAATGTAAAGTAATTGCAGAGATATAAACAGGGAAACCAGATACCAGATGAACAACGATGCTGGCAGGAGAAATCTGACTGCGAGAGAGATTTAGGAGCAAATGATAAGCAGGAACCTTGGCCAAGCAAAACAATGTGTTTTGCTCGTAAACAAGGCTAATAAAGCAATTTTGCCCGGCTGTGCTGAGTGTTAGTTACAAGACTTCATGAGGTCATCATCTCAAACTGTGGAGTCTGCGCTTGTGAGATCTGGCCACCTGATTACGCAGTTCAGTTCTGGTCACGCATTACAGAATGGATATAGAATTCGGAAAGAATTGAGGAGAATGACAAGACTAATCGGGCATTAGGAACGGAGACAGGTGTTATCTTAATTTTGCAATGGAAGACCTGAAGGTATAAGTGGAAGACAGGGCTGTGTTCAAAGGGACATTACAAAGTAATTAAATTATCAAATCCAGAGCTTAAATCCTCGTAACAATGGTTTTAAATTAGACAAAATTAGATTTGAAGGAAATAGGTAAACACTGGTTTAAACAGAGTAGTGGATGAACGGGAACAAGCCACAAATAATATTAACTCGAATACGCTGAATTGCTTCAACATAGGCTGGATGCCTATAAGGAGCAATAGGGGTTGGGTGTAAACGGACTGCCCGGTGCAATACACAGGGCCCGCTACAGCCTCCATTCCTGTGTTCTGTGTTCTTGTGTATCGGAGGTACCTGGGAGCATCGGAGGTGTACCTGGGAGGTCAGGGGTGTACCTGGGAGTATCAGAGGTGTACCTGGGAGTGCTCAGAGGTGTACCAGGGAGTGTCAGGGGTGTAACTGGGAGTGTCAGGAGGTGTACCTGTGGAGTGTCTGAGGGGTGCACCTGGGAGTGTCTGAGGTAATTTGGGAGGCCAGAGAATAAACCAGGGAGTGTCAGGGGTGTACCCAGGAGCATCGGATCGCTTCATCTGGGAGTGTCGGAGTTGTACCTGGGAGGTCGGAGGTGTAATTGGAGGGTCACAGGTGCAATCTTGGGAGGTCACAGGTGTACCTGGGAGGCCACAGGTGTATCTGGGAGGTCACAGGTACCTGGGAGGCCAGAGATGTACCTGGGAGTGTCAGGAGGTGTATCTGGGAGTGCTGGACGTGTACCTGAGGTCAGAGGTGTACCAGGAATGCTCAGTGGAGTGAACTTGGGAGGCCGAGGTGTACCTGGGAGTGCCTGAGGTGTACCTGGGAGTGTCAAGTGGTGTGCCAAGGAGTGTCAGTGGAGTACCTGGGAGTGTCAAGGGAGAACCAGGGGGGGTGAAAGAGGTGTACCTGGAGTGCCAGAGGTGTACCAGGAGTGCCTGAGGTGTGGGAGGCCGAGGTGTACCTAGGAGTATCGGGAGGTTTAACTGAGTGTTGAGTTGTACCTGGGAGTGCCGAGGTGTACCTGGGAGTGTCAGAGGTGCACCTGGGAGTGTCGGAGGCACCTGGGAGTGTCAGAGGGGTGTACATGGGGAGGCTCAGGAGGTGCACCTGGCAGTGTCAGCGGTGCACCTGGGAATGCCTCAGAGGTGCACCAGTGAATGTCACTGGGAGTACCTGGGAGTGTGTAGGTGTACCTGGGAGTGTCAGAGGTGCACCTTGGAGTGTCGGAGGTGTACCTGGGAGGTCAGAGGTGCACCTGGGAGTGTCGGAGGCCCACCTGGGAGTGTGAGAGAAGTGCACCTGGGAGGTCTGGGTGTACCTGGGAGGTCAGAGGCATACCTGGGCGTGTCTGAGGTGTACCTGGGAGTGTCAGAGGTGTACCTGGGAGTGTAAGAAGGTACCTGGGAGTGTAGGAGGTGCACCTTGGGAGTGCCTGATGTGCACCTGGGAGGTCAGAGGTGTACTTGGGAGGCCAGAGGTGCACCTGGGAGGTCAGTGGAGGCCTGAGTGTCTGAGGTGCACCTGGGAGTGTCAGACGTGTGCCTGGGAGTGTCAGAGGGGCACTGGAGGCCTCAGGAGGTGCACCTTTGGGAGTGATCAAGGGGTGTACCTGGGAGTGTCTGAGGTGCACCTGGCAGTGTCTTGGAGGTGTACTCTGGCAGTGTCTGGAGGTGTACCTGGCAATGCTCGGGGCGGTGTACCTGGGAGTGTCAGCGGTGTACCTGGGAGTGTTAGACGTGTATCAGGAGGAC
>NW_024740121.1:0-42004 GCF_018991925.1 Homarus americanus
TCAGGTATTGCTTCGTTCAGTTACGTATTGCTCGATACTCCCAGGTACACCTCTGACACTCCCAGGTACTCATCTGACCTCCCTGGTTCACCTCTGAGACTCCCAGGTACACCTCTGACACTCCTGGTACACCTCCGATATACCCAGATACACCTCCGATATTCCGAGGTACACCTCCGATACTCCCAGGTACACCTTTGAGACTCCCAGGTACTTCACTGACACTCCCTGGTATACCTCTGATATTCCCAGGTACACCTCGAACCTACCAGGTACACCTCTGACCTCCCAAGTACACCTCTGACACTCCCAGGTACCTCAGCTCTCCCAGGTACACCGACACTCCCAGGTACACCTCTGACACTCCCAGGTACACCTCTGACAATGCCAGGTACTCTGTGACCTCCCAGGTACACCTTTGACACTCCCAGGTGCTTCACTGACACTCCCTGGTATGCCTCTGACATTCCCAGGTACCTCTGACACTCCCAGGTACACCTCTGATACTCCCAGGTACACCTCTGACACTCCCAGGTCCGACTCCGACACTCCCAGGTACAACTCCGACACTCCCTGGTAAACATCCGATACTCCTAGGTACACCTCTGACACTTCCAGGTACACCTCTGACATTCCCAGGTACACCTCTGACACTCCTAGGTACACCTCTGATACTCCCAGGTACACCTCTGACACTCCCAGGTCCCCTCCGACACTCCCAGGTACAACACCGACACTCCCAGGTACCTCCGATACTCCTAGGTACACCTCTGACCTCCCAGGTACACCTCTGACACTCCCAGGTATTCACTCTGGCACTCCCTCATACACCTCTGACACTCCCAGGTACACCTCTGGGACTGCCAGGTACCTCTGACATTCCCAGGTACTCCTGTGACCTCCCAGGTACACTTCCGACACTCCCAGGTACATCGCTGACACTCTAGGTACATATTCCGGTACCTCCGATACTCCCAGGTACACCTTTGGAGACTCCCAGGTACTTCACTGACACTCCCTGGTATACCTCTGACATTCAGGTACACCTCAGACACTCCCAGGTACACCTCTGATACTCACAGGTGCCTCTCACCTCCCAGGCTCCGCCTCCGACACTCCAGGTACAACTCCAACACTCCCAGGTACACTTCTGATACTCCAGGTACACCTCTGACACTCCCAGGTACACCTCTGACACTCCCAGGTACTCACTGACATTCCCAGGTACACCTCTGACCTCCCAGGTACACCTCTGACACTCCCAGGTACACCTCCGGCTCCCAGGTACACCTCTGACCTCCCAGGTACTCCACTGACATTCCCTGGTACACCTCTGACACTCCCAGGTACACCTCTGACACTCCAGGTGCACCTCCTGACACTCCCAGGTACACCTCTGACACTCCCAGGTACACCTCTGACACTCCCAGTACACTTCTCACATTCCAGGTACACCTCCGACACTCCCAGGTACACCTCTGACACTCCCAGGTACACCTCTGACACTCCCAGGTACACCTCTAACACTCCCAGGTAGCTCCACTGACATTCCTGGTACACCTCTGGCACTCCCAGGTACACCGCTGACACTGCCAGGAACACCTCCGACACTCCCAGGTACACCTCCAACCTCCTAGGTACCTTCTCACCTCCCAGGTACACCTCCGACACTCCCAGGTACTCCACTGACATTCCAGGTACACCTCTGACACTCCAGGTACACCTCTGACACTCCCAGGTCCACTTCCAACACTCCCAAGTACAACAACACTCCCAGGTACACTTCTGACACTCCTAGGTATTCCTCTGATACTCCCTGGTACACCTCGACTCCCAGGTGCACCTTTGAGACTCCCAGGTACTCCACTGAGCACTCCCTGGTACACCTCTGACATTCCCAGTTACACCTCCGACATTCCCAGGTACACCCTGACCTCCATGGTACACCTCTGACACTCCCAGGTACACCTCTGATACTCCCAGGTACACCTCTGACACACCCCCTGCACCTCGATACTCCCAGGTACACCTCGTGCTCCCAGGTACACCTCTGACATATGGGTACACCTCTGACATTCCAGGTAGCATCTCTGACACTCCCAGGTTCACCTCTGACACTCCCAGGTACACCTCTGACACTCCCAGGTACACCTCTGACACTCCTAGGTACTCATCTGTCTCACCCCTCATACACCTCCTAACACTCCCAGGTGCAACGCTGACACTCAGGGTACACCGCTGACACCCAGTTACCCCTCAGACGCCAGGTACCTCAGAACTCCCCAGATACACCTGACCTCCCAGGCCTCCGACACTCCCAAGTTGCACCTCCACACTCCCCAGGTACACCTCCGACACTCCCAGGTACACCTCTGACCTCCCAGGTACTCACTGACATTCCCTGGTACACCTCTGACCTCCCAGGTACCTCTGACACTCCCAGGTACACCTCTGACCTCCCAGGTACACCTCTGACTCCCAGGTACACCTCTGACACTCCCAGGTACCTTCTCATTCAGTGCATCGACACCTCCCAGGTACCTCTGACCTCCAGGTACACCTCTGACCTCCCAGGTACACCTCTGACCTCCCAGGTACTCCACTGACATTCCCTGGTACACCTCTGACACTCCCAGGTACGCCTGCCAAGACCTCCGACCTCCCAGGTACACCTCCAACACTCCTAAATTTTCACACTCCCAGGTACACCTCCGACACTCCCGGTACACCTCTGACCTCCCAGGTACACCTCTGACACTCCAAGGTACACCGTGACACTCCCAGGTACACCTCTGACACTCCCAAGTTACTCCATGACATTCCTGGTACACCTCTGACACTCCCAGGTACGTCCGACACTCCCAGATACACCTCTGACACTCCCAGGTACATTTTGACCTCCGAGGTACACCTCTGACACTGCCAGGTACACCTCTGCAATCCCAGGTTCCTCTGACAGGCATCCCAGTACACCTTCGACACTCCCAGGTACACCTCTGACCTCCCAGGTACACCTCCGATATTCTCAGGTACCTCGATATTCCCAGGTACACCTCTGATACTCCCAGGTACACCTCTGAGAGTCCCAGGTACTCCACTGCACTCCAGGTACACCTCTGACATTCCCGTTACAATCCGAGACTCCCAGTTACACCCGACATAGGTACACTTCTCACATTCCAGGTACACCTCCGACCTCCCAGGTACACCGCTGACCTCCCAGGTACCTCTGACACTCCCAGGTACACCTCTGACCTCCCAGGTACAACTCTGACCTCCCAGGTACTCCCACTGACATTCCCTGGTACACCTCTGACACTCCCAGGTACACCGCTGACACTCCCAGGTACACCTCTGATACTCCCAGGTGCCTCAGACTCCCAGGTACACCTCCTGATACTCCCAGGTACAACTCCAGCACTCCCAGGTACACTTCTGACCTCCCAGGTACACCTCTGACACTCCCAGGTACACCTCTGACACTCCCAGGTACACCTCTGACTCTCCCAGGTACACCTTTGACACTCCCAGGTACACCTCTGACACTCCCAGGTACACCTCTGACAATCCCAGGCCTCCTGCTGACACTCCCAGGTACACTTTTGACCTCCCAGGTACTTCACTGACACTCCCTGGTATACCTCTGACATTCCCAGGTACACCTCTGACACTCCCAGGTACCTCTCTGATACTCA
This sequence comes from Homarus americanus, assembly GCF_018991925.1. NCBI lineage: Eukaryota > Metazoa > Arthropoda > Malacostraca > Decapoda > Nephropidae > Homarus > Homarus americanus. Next base: position 3,696 of record NW_024740121.1, read on the forward strand.
GGTACACCTCTGACACTCCAGGTCCGACTCCGACACTCCCAGGTACAACTCCGACACTCCCTGGTAAACCTCCGATACGGTACACCTCCTGACCTCCCAGGTACACCTCTGACCTCCTAGGTATTCCTCTGATGACCTCCCTCATACACCTCTGATACTCCCAGGTACACCTCTGACACTCCCAGTCCGCCTCCGACACTCCCAGGTCACAACACCGACACTCCCAGGTAAACCTCCGATACTCTAGGTACACCTCTGACACTCCCAGGTACACCTCTGACACTCCTAGGTATTCCTCTGACACTCCCTCATACACCTCTGACACTCCCAGGTACACCTCTGAGACTGCCAGGTACACCTCTGACATTCCCAGGTACTCCTGTGACACTCCCAGGTACACTTCCGACACTCCCAGGTACATCGCTGACACTCCTAGGTACACCTCCGATATTCCCAGGTACACCTCTGATACTCCCAGGTACACCTCTGACACTCCCAGGTACACCTCCGATACTCCCAGGTACACCTCCGATACTCCCAGGTACACCTCTGACACTCCCAGGTACTCCTCTGACACTCCCTGGTTCACCTCTGAGACTCCCAGATACCTCTGACACTCCGTGGTACACCTCATATATACCCAGATACACCTCCGATATTCGAGGTTCACCTCCGATACTCAGGTACACCTTTGAGACTCCCAGGTACCACTGACACTCCCTGGTATACCTCTGACATTCCCAGGTACACCTCAGACACTCCCAGGTACACCTCTGATACTCCCAGGTGCACCTCTCACACTCCCACTCCGCCTCCGACACTCCCAGGTACAACTCCAACACTCCCAGGTACACTTCTGACACTCCCAGGTACACCTCTGACACTCCCAGGTACACCTCTGACACTCCCAGGTACTCCACTGACATTCCCAGGTACACCTCTGACACTCCCAGGTACACCTCCTGATACTCCCAGGTACACCTCTGACACTCCCAGGTCCGCTTCCGACACTCCCAAGTACAACTCCAGCACTCCCAGGTACCTTCTGACACTCCTAGGTATTCCCTGATACTCCCTGGTACACCTCCGACACTCCCAGGTACACCTTTGAGACTCCCAGGTACTCACTGACCTCCCTGGTACCTCTGACATTCCAGTTACACTCCGACATTCCCAGGTACACCTGACACTCCCTGGTAACCTCTGACATCCCAGGTATACCTCTGATACTCCCAGGTACACCTCTGACACACAGGTACACCTCCGATACTCCCAGGTACACCTCCGATACTCCCAGGTACACCTCTGACACTCCCAGGTACACCTCTGACATTCCCAGGTACATCTCTGACCTCCCAGGTTCACCACTGACACTCCCAGGTACACCGAAGACACTCCCAGGTACACCTCTGACCTCTAGGTACTCCTCTGTCACTCCCTCATATACCTCTAACACTCCCAGGTGCAACGCTGACACTCCCAGGTACACCGCTGACACTGCCAGTTACCCCTCAGACACTGCCAGGTACACCTCAGACACTCCCAGATACACCGCTGACACTCCCAGGTACACCTCCGACACTCCCAAGTACACCTCTGATACTCCCAGGTACACCTCCGACACTCCCAGGTACACCTCCGACACTCCCAGGTACACTTCTCACATTCCCAGGTACACCTCCGACACTCCCAGGTACACCGCTGACACTCCCAGGTACACCTCTGACACTCCCAGGTACACCTCTGACACTCCCAGGTACACCTCTGACATTCCCAGGTACTCCACTGACATTCCTGGTACACCTCTGACCTCCCAGGTACACTGCTGACTGCCAGGAACACCCGACACTCCCAGGTACATCCAACACTCCCAGGTACACTTCTCACACTCCCAGGTACACCTCCGACCTCCCAGGTACACCTCTGACACTCCCAGGTACACCTCTGACACTCCAAGGTGCACCTCTGACCTCCCAGGTACCTCTGACACTCCCAGAGTACTCCAAAGACATTCCCTGGTACACCTCAGACACTCCCAGGTACACCTCTGATACTCCCAGGTACAACTCCAACACTCCCAGGTACACTTCTGACACTCCCAGGTACACTCTCTCACACTCCCAGGTACACCTCTGACCTCCCAGGTACACCTCTGACTCTCCCAGGTACACCTTTGACACTCCCAGGTACACCTCTGACACTCCCAGGTACACCTCTGACAATCCCAGGTACTCCTGTGACACTCCCAGGTACACTTTTGACACTCCCAGGTACTTCACTGACACTCCCTGGTATACCTCTGACATTCCCAGGTACACCTCTGACACTCCCAGGTACACCTTTGATACTCCCAGGTACACCTCTGACACTCCCAGGTCCGCCTCCGACACTCCCAGGTACAACACCGTCACTCCCAGGTAAACCTCCGATACTCCCAGGTACACCTCTGACCTCCCAGGTACACCTCTGACACTCCTAGGTATTCCTCTGACACTCCCTCATACACCTCTGACACTCCCAGGTACACCTCTGAGAATGCCAGGTACACCTCTGACATTCCCAGGTACTCCTGTGACATTCCCAGGTACACTTCCGACACTCCCAGGTACATCGCTGACACTCCTAGGTACACCTCCGATATTCCCAGGTACTCCACTGACACTCCCTGGTACACCTCTGACATTCCCAGTTACACCTCCGAGACTCCCAGTTACACCCTTGACACTCCCAGGTACACCTCTGACACTCCCAGGTACACCTCCGATACTCCCAGGTACACCTCCGATATTCCCAGGTACACCTCTGACACTCCCACGTACTCCTCTGACACTCCTTGGTTCACCTCTGAGACTCCCAGGTACACCTCTGACACTCCCTGAATCCTCCGATATTCCCAGGTTGCACCTCCGATACTCCCAGTGCCTCCGATACTCCCAGGTACACCTTTGAGACTCCAGGTACACCTCTGACACTCCCAGGTACACCTCCGATACTCCCAGGTACCTCGATATTCCCAGGTACACCTCTGACACTCCACGTGCTCCTCTGACACTCCTTGGTTCACCTCTGAGACTCCCAGGTACACCTCTGACACTCTGGGTACACCTCCGATATTCCCAGGTACACCTCCGATACTCCCAGGTACACCTCCGATACTCCCAGGTACACCTTTGAGACTCCCAGGTACTTCACTGACCTCCCCGGTAATACCTCTGATATTCCCAGGTACACCTCTGACACTCCCAGGTACACCTCTGATGCTCCCAGGTACACCTCTGACACTCCCAGGTCCGCATCCGACAATCCCAGGCACAACTCCGACACTCAGGTAAACCTCCGATACTCCTAGGTACACCTCCTGATGCTCTGGGAACACCTCTGACACTCCTAGGTATTCCTCCTGGCCTCCCCTGGGTACACACCTCTGAGCCTCCCAGGTACACCTCTGAGACTGCCAAGGTACACCTCCCAACCAATCCCAGGTACTCATGTGACCTCCCAGGTACACTTCCCGACACTCCCAGGTACATCGCTGGCCTCCTAAGGTACACCTCCGATATTCCCAGGTACACCTCCTGATACTGCTCCCAGGTACACCTCCGATACTCCAAGATACACCTCCGATACTCCCAGGTACACCTCTGACCTCCCAGGTACTCATCTGACCTCCCTGGTTCACCTCTGAGACTTCAGGTACACTCCTGACCTCCCTGGTACACCTCCGATATACCCAGATACACCTCCGATATTCCGAGGTACACCTCCGATACTCCCAGGGTACACCTTTGAGACTCCCAGGTACTTCACTGACCTCCCTGGTATACTCTGACATTCCCAGGTACACCTCAGACACTCCCAGGTACACCTCTGATACTCCCAGGTACAACTCAACACTCCCAGGTACACTTCTGACACTCCCAGGTACACCTCTCCACTCCCAGGTACACCTCTGACACTCCCAGGTACACCTCTGACTCTCCCAGGTACACCTTTGACACTCCCAGGTACACCTCTGACACTCCCAGGTACACCTCTGACAATCCCAGGTACTCCTGTGACACTCCCAGGTAAACTTTTGACACTCCCAGGTACTTCACTGACACTCCCTGGTATACCTCTGACATTCCCAGGTACACCTCTGACACTCCAGGTACACCTCTGATACTCAAGGTACACCTCTGACCTCCAGGTCCACCTCCGACACTCCCAGGTACAACTCTGACTCCCTGGTAAGCATCCACGTGCTCTAGGTACACCTCGACACTTCCAGGTACACCTCTGACATTCCCAGGTACACCTCTGACACTCCCAGGTACACCTCTGGTACTCCCAGGTACACCTCTGATGACACTCCCAGGTCCGCCCGACACTCCCAGGTACAACACCGTCCTCCCAGGTAAAGCCTCCGATGCTCCTAGGTACCTCTGACACTCCCAGGTACACCTCTGACACTCCTAGGTATTCCTCTGACCTCCTCATACACCTCTGACACTCCCAGGTACACCTCTGAGACTGCCAGGTACACCTCTGACATTCCCAGGTACTCCTGTGACCTCCCAAGTACACTTCGACTTACTCCCAAGTACATCGCTGACCTCCCTAGGTACACCTCCGATATACCCAGGTACACCTCTGATACTCCCAGGTACACCTCCTGACCTCCCAGGTACCTCCGATGCTCCCAGGTACACCTCCGATACTCCCAGGTACACCTCTGACCTCCCAGTTACTCCTCTGACCTCCTGGTTCACCTCTGAGACTCCCAGGTACCTCCTGACATAAAGTGGAACACCTCCGATATACCCAGATACACCTCCGAGATTCGAGGTGCCTCCGATACTCCAGGTACACCTTTGAGACTCCCCAGTTACTTCACTGACCTCCCTGTTATACCTCGGCATTCCCAGGTACACACCTCAGACACTCTGGAGTACACCTCTGACACTCTGGGTACACCTCTGACACTCCCAGGTACACCTCTGACACTCCCAGGTACTCACTGACATTCCTGGTACACCTCCGACACTCCCAGGTACACAGCTGACACTGCCGGAACACCTCCGACACACCAGGTACACCTCAACACTCCCAGATACACTTCTCACCTCCCAGGTACACCTCCGGCCTCCCAGGTACACCTCTGACCTCCCAGGTACACCTCTGACACTCCAAGGTACACCGCCCCTGACCTCCCAGGTACACCTCTGACAATCCCAGGTACTCCTGTGACACTCCCAGGTACACCTTCGACACTCCCAGGTACACCTCTGACACTCCCAGGTACACACTCCGATATTCTCAGATTTACACCTCCGATATTCCAAATTTTCTCTGATATAGGGTATACCTTTAGGTTGGGTACTCCACTGACACTCCCTGGTACACTGTGACATTCCCAGTTACCTCCGAGACTCCCAGTTACACCCTTGACACTCCCAGGTACCTCTGGCCTCCCAGGTACACCTCCCGATACTCCCAGGTACACCTCCGATATTCCAGGTACACCTCTGACCTCCCACGTACTCCTCTGACACTCCCTGGTTCACCTCTGGACTCCCAGGTACACCTCTGACACTCCCTGGTACACCTCGATATTCCCAGGTACACCTTCGATACTCCCAGGTACACCTCCGATACTCCCAGGTACACCTTTGAGACTCCCAGGTACTTCACTGACCTCCCCCATCAAGCCTCTGATATTCCCAGGTACACCTCTGGCTTGCTCCCAGGTACACCTCTGATGCTCCCAGGTACCTCTGACAGGTCCCGCCTCCGACAATCCCAGGTACAACTCCGACCTCCCAAGGTAAACCTCCGATATTCTGGGTACCTCTGACACTCAGGTACACCTCTGACACTCCTAGGCATTCTCTGACACTCCCTGGTACACTATTTACACCCAGGTACACCTCTGGGGACGCAGGTACACCTCTGACAATCCCAGGTACTCCTGTGACACTCCCAGGTACCTTCCGACACTCCCAGGTACACTTCCGACACTCCCAAGGTACATCGCTGACACTCCTAGGTACACCTCCGATATTCCCAGGTACACCTCTGATATTCCCAGGTACCTCCTGACCTCCCAGGTACACCTCCGATACTCCCAGGTACACCTCCGATACTCCCAGGTTTTTACCTCTGACACTCCCAGGTGCTCATCTGACCTCCCTGGTTCACCTCTGAGACTCTGGGTACACCTCCTGGCCTCCCTGGTTACCTCCGATATACCCAGATACACCTCCGATATTCCGAGGTACACCTCCGATACATCGCTGACACTCCTAGGTACACCTCGATATTCCCAGGTACACCTCTGATACTCCCAGGTACCTCTGACCTCCCAGGTACACCTCCGATACTCCCAGGTACACCTCCGATACTCCCAGGTACACCTCTGACCTCCCAGGTACTCCTCTGACACTCCCTGGTTCACCTCTGAGACTCCCAGGTACACCTCTGACACTCCGTGGTACACCTTAGATATACCCAGATACACCTCGATATTCGAGGTACTCGATACTCCCGGTACACCTTTGAGACTCCCAGGTACTTCACTGACCTCCCTGGTATACCTCTGACATTCCAGGTACACCTCAGACCTCGGTACACCTCTCATGCTCCTAGGTGCACCTCTCACACCTCCCAGGCTCCGCCTCCGACACTCCCAGGTACAACTCCAACACTCCCAGGTACACTTCTGATGCTCCCAGGTACCTCTGACACTCCCAGGTACACCTCCTGACCTCCCAGGTGCTCCTGACATTCCCAGGTACACCTCTGACACTCCCAGGTACACCTCTGATACTCCCAGGTACACCTCTGACACTCCCAGGTACACCTCCGATATTCTCAGGTACACCTCCGATATTCCCAGGTACACCTCTGATACTCCCAGGTATACCTTTGAGACTCCGGTACTCCACTGACACTCCCTGGTACACCTCTGACATTCCCAGTTACACCTCGAGACTCCCAGTTACACCCCTTGACCTCCCAGGTACACCTCTGACACTCCCAGGTACACCTCCGATACTCGGTACACCTCCGATATTCAGGTACACCTCTGACACTCCGTACTACTCTGCACTCCTGGTTCACCTCTGAGACTCCCAGGTACCTCTGACCTCCCTGGTACACCTCCGATATTCCCAGGTACACCTTCGATACTCCCAGGTACACCTCCATCCCAGGTTTTGAGACTCGGTACTTCCTTGTACCGTAAACCTCTGATATTCCCGGTACACCTCGACACTCCCAGGTACACCTCTGATGCTCAGGTACACCTCTGACCTCCCAGGTCCGCCTCCGACAATCAGGTACAACTCCGACACTCCCAGGTAAACCTCCGAATTCCCAGGTACCACCGCTCATCTCCCAGGTACACCTCAAACACTCCCAGGTACCTTCTCCACACACTACAGGTACACCTCTGACCTCCCCAGGTACCTCTGACCTCCCAGGTACACCTCTGACACTCCCAAGTATTCCACTGACATTCCCTGGTACACCTCTGACACTCCCAGGTACACATCCGACACTCCCAGATAAAACCTCTGACACTCCTAGGTACATCTCTAACAGTCCCAGGTACACCTCTGACACTGCCAAGTACACCTCTGACACTCCCAGGCACTCCTGTGACACTCGCAGGTACACCTCTGACACTCCCAGGTACACCTCTGACACTCCCAGGTACACCCCTGATATTCCCAGGTACACCTCAGATACTCCCAGGTACACCTTTGGGACTCCCAGGTACTCCACTGACACTCCTGGTACACCTCTGACATTCCAGTTACACTTCTGATACTCCCAGTTACACCCCTGACACTCCTTGGTACACCTCTGACACCTTGCACACCCTGACACCCATGTACACCTCTGACACTCCCAGGCACACTCCTATACTCCCAGGCACACCTCCTGATAATTCCCTAGTACACCTCTGACACTCCCAGGTACTCCTCTGACACTCTTTGGTTCACCTCTGAGACTCCCAGGTACACCCCTGACACTCCCTGGTACACCTCCGATATTCCCAGCTACACCTCCGGTATTCCCAGGTGCACCTCCGATACTCCCAGGTACACCTTTGAGACTGCCAGGTACTTCACTGACACCCCCTGGTATACCTCTGACATTCCCAGGTACACCTCTGACACTCCCAGGTACACCTCTGATACTCCCAGGTACACCTCTGACACTCCCAGGTCATCCTCCGACACTCCCAGGTACAACTCCGACACTCCCAGGTAAACCTTCGATACTCCTAGATACACCCCTGACACTCCCAGGTACACCTCTGACACTCCTAGGAATTCCTCTGACACTCCCTGGTAATCCTCTGACACTCCCAGGTACACCTCTGACACTGCCAAGAACACCTCTGACAATCCCAGGTACTCCACTGACATTCCCTGGTAAACATCTGACACTCCCAGTTACACGTCCGACACTCCCAGATACACCTTTGACACTCCCAGGTACATCTCTGACACTCCCAGGTACACCTTTGACACTCCCAGATACACCTCTGACACTCCCAGGTACACCTCTGACACTCCCAGGTACACCTCTGACACTCCTAGGTACTCCTTTGTCACTCCCTGATACACCTCTAACACTCCCAGGTGCACCGCTGATACTCCCGGGTACACCGCTGACACTGACAGTTACACCTCAGACACTGCCAGGTATACCTCAGACACTGCCAGGTACACCTCAGAAACTCCCAGGTACACCACAGACACTCCAAGGTGCACCTCTGACACTCCCAAGTGCACCCCTGACACTCCTAGGCACACCTCTGACACTCCCAGGTACACCTCTGATACTCCCAGGTACACCTTTGACACTCCCAAGTACACCTCCGATACTCCCAGGTACACCTCCGATACTCCCAGGTACAATTCTGACACTCCCACGTACTCCTCTGACACTCTTTGGTTCACCTCTGAGACTCCCAGGTACTCCTCTCATACTCCCTGGTACACCTCCGATATTCCCAGGTACACCTTTGAGACTCACAGGTACTTCACTGACACTACCTGGTATACCTCTGACATTCCCAGGTACTCCTCTGACACTCCCAGGTACACCTCTGATACTCCCAGGTACACCTCTGACACTCCCAGGTACACCTCTGACACTCCCAGGTCCGCCTGACACTCCCAGGCACAACTCCAACACTCCCAGGTACACTTCTGACACTCAGGTATTCCTCTGATACTCCCTGGTACACCTCCGACACTCCCAGGTACACCTTGAGACTCCCAGGTACTCCACTGACACTCCCTGGTACACCTGACATTCCCAGTTACACCTCCGACATTCCCAGGTACACCCCTTGACACTCCATGGTACACCTCTGACACCCCAGGTACACCTCTGATATCCCAGGTACACTCTGACACACCCAGGTACACCTCCGATACTCCCAGGTACACCTCCGATACTCCCAGGTACACCTCTGACACTCCCAGGTACACCTCTGACATTCCCAGGTACATCTCTGACACCCCAGGTTCACCTGACCTCCCAGAGGTACACCTCTGACACCCCAGGTACACCTCTGACACTCCCAGGTACCCTCTGTCACTCCCCTCATACACCTCTAACACTCCCAGGTGCAACGCTGACACTCCCAGGCACACCGCTGACACTGCCAGTTACCCCAGACACTGCCAGGTACACCTCAGACACTCCCAGATACACCGTGACACTCCCAGGTACACCTCCGACACCCCAAGCACACCTCTGACACTCCCAGGCACACCTCCGACACCCCAGGCACACCTCTGACACTCCCAGGTACTCCACTGACATTCCCTGGTACACCTCTGACACCCCAGGCACACCTCTGACACTCCCTGCACACCTCTGACACTCGCACACCTCTGACACTCCCAGGCACACCCTGACACTCCCAGGTACACTTCACATTCCCAGGTAAACCTCCTGACACTCCCAGGTACACCTCTGACACTCCCAGGCACACCTCTGACACCCCAGGCACACCTCTGACACTCCCAGGTACTCCACTGACATTCCCTGGTACACCTCTGACACTCCCAGGCACACTCTGACCTGCCAGGAACACCGACACCAGGACACCTCCAACACCCAGGCACCCACACCCCAGGTACACACACCCCAGGCACACCTCTGACACCCCACACCTGCCTGACACCCCAGGCACACCTCTGACACTCCCAAGTACTCCACTGACATTCCCTGGTACACCTCTGACCTCCCAGGCACACGTCCGACACTCCCAGATACACCTCTGACACTCCCAGGCACATTTGACACCTGAGGCACCTCTGACACTGCCAGGTACACCCCTGACAACTCGCATTCTGTGACACTCCCAGGCACACCTCTGACACTCCAGGCACACCTCTGACACTCGGTACACCTCCGATATTCTCAGGTACACCTCCGATTCCCAGGTACACCTCTGATACTCCCAGGTAAAACCTTTGAGAGTCCCAGGTACCCACTGACACTCCCAGGTACACCTCTGACATTCCCAGTTACACCTCCGAGACTCCCACACCCTTGACACTCCCAGGTACACCTCTGACACTCCCAGGCACACCTCCGATACCCCAGGTACACCTCCGATATTCCCAGGTACATCTTGACACTCCCACGTACCCTCCACACTCCCTGGTCTCTCTGAGACTCCCAGAACACCTCTGACACCCCTGGTACACCTCAGATATTGCCAGGTACACCTCCGATACCCCAGGTACACCTCCGATACCCCAGGTACACCTTGAGTCTCCCAGGTACTTCACTGACACTCCCTGGCATACCTCTGATATTCCCAGGTACACCTCTGACACTCCCAGGTACACCTATGATACTCCCAGGTACACCTCTGACACTCCCAGGTCCGCATCCGACAATCCAAGGCACACCGACACTCCCGCAAACCTCCGATACTCCTAGGCACACCTCTGATACTCCCAGGTACACCTCTGACACTTCTAGGTATTCCTCTGACACTATCTGGCACACCCTGACACTCCCAGGTACACTCTGAGACTGCCAGGTACACCTCTGACAATCCCAGGCACCTGACACTCCCAGGCACACTTCCGACACCCCAGGTACATCGCTGACACTCCCAGGTACACCTCCGATATTCCCAGGCACACCTCTGACACTCCTAGGTACTCATCTGACACTCCCTGGTTCACCTCTGAGACTCCCAGGCACACCTCTGACACTCCCCTGGTACACCTCCGATATACCCAGATACACCTCCGGATATTCCGAGGTACACCTCCGATACTCCCAGTTACACCTTTGAGACTCCCAGGTACTTCACTGACACTCCCTGGTATACCTCTGACAATCCCAGGTACACCTCAGACACTTAGGCCACCTCTGATACCTGGCACAACTCCAACACTCCCAGGCACATTCTGACACTCCCAGGCACACCTCTGACACTCCCAGGCACACCTCTGACACCCCAGGCACACCTCTGACTCCCAGGTACACCTTGACACTTCAGGCACACTCTGACACCCCAGGTACACCTCTGACAATCCCAGGTACCCTGTGACACTCCCAGGCACACTTTGACACTCCGGTGTACTTCCACTGACACCCTGGCATACCTCTGACATTCCCAGGTACACCTCTGACACTCCCAGGTACACCTCTGATACCCCAGGTACACCTCTGACACCCAGGTCCGCCTCCGACACTCCCAGGTACAACACCGACACTGCCAGGAAAACCTCCGATACCCTAGGTACACCTCTGACACTCAGGCACACCTCTGACACCCCAGGTATTCCTCTGACACTCTCATACACCCCTGACACTCCCAGGTACACCTCTGAGACTGCCACTCTGACATTCCAGGCACCTGTGACACCCAGGCCACCTGACACTCCAGGCACATCGCTGACACTCCCAGGCACACTGATATTCCCAGGTACACCTCTGATACTCCAGGTACACACCTCTGACACTCCCAGGCACACCTCCGATACTCCAGTACACCTCCATACCCCAGGCACACCTCTGACACCCAGGTACCTCCCACACTCTCTGGTTCACCTCTGAGACTCCCAGGTACACCTCTGACACCCGTGGTACACCTCGATATACCCAGATACACCTCCGATATTCCGAGGTACACCTCCGATACTCCCAGGCACACATTTGAGACCAGGTACTTCACTGACACCCCTGGTATACCTCTGACATTCCCAGGTACACCTCAGACACTCCCTGCACACCTCTGATACTCCCGGTGCACCTCACACCCCAGGTCCGCCCCGACACTCCCAGGCACAACTCCAACACCCCAGGCACACTCCACACCCCAGGCACACCTCTGACACTCCCAGGCACACCTCTGACACTCCCAGGTACACCTCCTGACATTCCCAGGCACACCTCTGACACTCCCAGGTACACCTCTGATACCCCAGGTACAACTCCGACACTCCCAGGTAAACCTCCGATACCCTAGGTACACCCTGACACTTCCAGGCACACCTCTGACATTCCCAGGTAAACCACTGACACTCCCAGGTACACCTCTGATACTCCCAGGCACACCTCTGACACTCCCAGGTCCGCCCGACACTCCCAGGTACAACTCCAACACCCCAGGCACACCTCTGACACTCCAGGTATTCTCTGATACTCCCTGGTACACCTCTGACACTTCCAGGCACACCTCTGACATTCTCAGGTAAACCACTGACACTCCCAGGTACACCTCTGATACTCCCAGGTACACCTCTGCCACTCCCAGGTACACCTCCGATACTCCCAGGTGCACCTCCGATACTCCCAGGTACACCTCTGACACGCCCAGGTACACCTCTGACATTCCCAGGTACATCTCTGACACTCCCAGGTGCAACGCTGACACTCCCAGGTACACCGCTGACACTGCCAGTTACCCCTCAGACACTGCCAGGTACACCTCAGACACTCCCAGGTTCACCGCTGACACCCAGGCACACCTCCGACACTACCAAGTACACCTTGACACTCGCACACCTCCGGACACTCCCAGGCACACCTGACACCCCAGGCACACTTCTCACATTCCAGGCACACCTCCGACACCCCAGGCACACCGCTGACACCCCAGGCACACCTCTGACACTCCCAGGCACACCTCTGACATTCCCAGGTACACCTCTGACACCCTGGACTCCACTGACATTCCCTGGTACACTCTGACACCCCAGGCACACCGCTGACAAAGCCAGGAACACCTCCGACACTCCCAGGCACACCTCCAACACCTCAGGTACACTTCACACCCCAGGCACACTCCGACACTCCCAGGTACACCTCTGACACTCCCAGGTACACCTCTGACACTCCAAGGTACACCGCTGACACTCCCAGGCACACCTCTGACATCTCCACACATTCCCTGGTACACCTCTGACACTCCAGTACACGTCCGACACCAGATACACCTCTGACACTCCCAGGTACATTTTGACACCTGAGGCACACCTCTGACACTGCCAGGCACACCTATGACAATCCCAGGTACTCCTGACACTCCCCAGGCACACCTTGACACCCCAAGCACACCTCCTGACACTCCCAGGCACACCTCCGATATTCTCAGGCACACCTCTGACACCCCAGGCACACCTCTGACTCTCCCAGGCACACCTTTGACACTCCCAGGCACACCGCTGACACTCCCAGGCACACCTCTGACAATCCCAGGTACTCCTGTGACTCTCCCAGTACACTTTGACACTCCCAGGTACTTCACTGACACCCCTGGCATACCTCTGACATTCCCAGACACCTCTGACACTCGCACACCTCTGATACTCCCAGGTACACCTCTGACACTCCCGTCCGCCTGACACTCCAGGAACAAACTGACACTCCCTGGGAAACCTGATACTCCCAGGCACACCTCTGACACTTCCAGGTACACCTCTGACATTCCCAGGTAAACCTGACACTCTGCGTACACCTCTGATACCCCAGGCACACCTCTGACACTCCAGGCACACCTCTGACACTCCCAGGCACAACACCCACACTCCTCAGACACCTCTGACACTCCCAGGTACACCTCTGGGACTGCCAGGCACACCTCTGACAATCCCAGGCTCCCCTGACACTCCCTGGTTCACCTCTGAGACTCCCAGGCACACCTCTGACACTCCCTGGTAGACCTGATATACCCAGATACACTCCCGATATTCCGAGGTACACCTCCGATACTCCCAGGTACACCTGAGACTCCCAGGTACACGCTGACACCCCAGGCACACCTCCGATATCTCAGGGCCACCTCTGATACTCCAGGCACACCTCTGACACCCCAGGCACACCTCTGATACTCCCAGGTGCACCTCTCACACTCCCAGGTCCGCCTCCGACACCCCAGGTACAACCCAACACCCCAGGCACACTTCTGACACCCCAGCACACCTCTGACACCCCAGGCACACCTCTGACACTCCCAGGTACACCTGACACCCCCAGGCACACCATTTGAGACTCCCAGGTACTCCACTGACACCCTGGCACACCTCTGACATTCCCAGTTACACCTCCGACATTCCCAGAGGCACACACCCCTGACACTCCCTGGTACACCCTGACACCCCAGGTACACCTCTGATACTCCCCAGGCACACCTCTGACACACCCAGGTACACCTCCGATACCTGCACACCTCCGATACTCCCGGCACATCTGACACTCGCACACCTCTGACATTCCGGTACATCTCTGACACTCGGGTTCACCTCTGACACCCCAGGCACACCGAGACACTCCCAGGCCACCTTGACAATCCCAGGTACCCTGTCACCTCATACACCCCACACTCCCAGGTGCAACGCTGACACTCCCAGGCACACGCTGACACTGCCAGTTACCCCCAGACACTGCCAGGCACACCCCAGACACTCCCAGATACACCGCTGACACTCCCAGGCACACCTGACACTCCCAGGGCACACCTCTGACACTCCCAGGTACACCTCCGGACACTCCCAGGCACACCTCCGACACTCCCAGGTACATCTCACATTCCCAGGTACACCTGACACTCCCAGGTACACCGCTGACACTCCCAGGTACACCCTGACACTCCCAGGCACACCCCGACAATCCCAGGTACACGTCTGACACCCAGGCACTCACTGACACCCCTGGCACACCCCACACTCACAGGCACACCGCTGACACTGCCAGGTACACGTCCGACACTCCCAGATACACCCTGACACTCCCAGGCACATTTTGACACTCTGAAGTACACCTACACACTGCCAGGCACACCTCTGACAATCCCAGGTACTCCCTGTGACACTCCCAGGTACACCTTCGACACTCCCAGGTACACCTCAGACACTCCCAGGCACACCTCCGATATTCTCAGGCACACTCCGATATTCCCAGGTACACCTCTGATACTCCCAGGCACACCTTTGGAGACTCCCAGGTACCCACTGACACTCCTGGCACACCTCTGACATTCCCAGTTACACCTCCGAGACTCCCAGTTACACCCTTGACACTCCCAGGTACACCTCTCGACACTCCCAGGTACACCTCCGATACTCCCAGGACACCTCCGATATTCCAGGTACACCTCTGACACTCCCATGTACTCCTCTGAAACCCCTGGTTCACCTCTGAGACTCCCAGGCACACCTCTGACACTCCCAGGTACACCTTGAGACTCCCAGGTACACTTCACATTCCCAGTTACACTCTGAGACTCCCAGGTACACCCTTGACACTCCCAGGCACACTGACACTCCCCGGCATACCTCTGATATTCCCAGGCACACCTCCGATATTCCCAGGTACACCTGCCACTCCCCAGGTACACTCCCTGATACTCCCAGGCACACCTTGAGACTCCCAAGTATCACTGACACCCCCGGTATACCATATTCCCAGGCACACCTCTGACACTCCCAGGTCCGCCTCCGACAATCCCAGGTACAACTCCGACACTCCCAGGTAAACCTCCGAAATTCCTAGGTACACCTCTGACACTCCCAGGCACCTCTGACACTCCTAGGTATTCCTCTGACACTCCCTGGTACACCTCTGACACTCCCAGGCACACCTCTGAGACTGCCAGGCACACCTCTGACAATCCCAGGCACTCCTGTGACACCAAAGGTACACTTCCGACACTCCCAGGCACATCGCTGACACTCCTAGGCACACCTCCGATATTCCCAGGCACACCTCTGATACCCCAGGCACACCTCTGACACCCCAGGTACACCTCCGATACTCCCAGGCACACCTCCGATACTCCCCAGGTACACCTCTGACACTCCCAGGTACTCATCTGACACTCCCTGGTTCACCTCCTCTGAGACCCCAGGCACACCTCTGACACTCCCCTGCACACCTCCGATATACCCAGATACACCCTCCGATATTCCGAGGCACACCTCGATACGCCCAGGTACACCTTGAGACTCCCAGGCACTTCACTGACACTCCCTGGTATACCTCTGACATTCCCAGGCACACCTCAGACACTCCCAGGCACACCTCTGATACCCCAGGTGCACCTCTCACACTCCCAGGTCCGCCTGACACCCCAGGCACAACTCCAACACTCCCAGGCACACTTCTGACACTCCCAGGTACACCTCTGACACCCCCAGGCACGCCTCTGACACTCCCAGGCACTCCACTGACATTCCCAGGCACACCTCTGACACTCCCAGGCACACCTCTGATACTCCCAGGCACACCTCTGACAATCCCAGGTCCGCCTCCGACACTCCCAGGTACACCTCCAACACTCCCCAGGCACACATCTGACACTCCTAGGTATTCCTCTGATACCCCTGGTACACCTGACACTCCCCAGGTACACCTTGAGACCCCAGGTACTCCACTGACACTCCTGGTACACCTCTGACATTCCCCAGTTACACCTCCGACATTCCCAGGTACACCCTTGACACTCCCTGGTACACCTCTGACACTCCCAGGCACACCTCTGACACTCCCAGGCACACCTGATACTCCCAGGTACACCTCCGATTCTCCCAGGTACACCTCTGACACTCCCAGGTACACCTCTGACATTCCCGGTACATCTCTGACACTCCAGGTTCACCACTGACACTCCAGGTACACTGAAGACACCCCGGGCACACCTCTGACACTCCTAGGTACTCCTCTGTCACTCCCTCATACACCCTAACACTCCCAGGTGCAACGCTGACACTCCCAGGTACACCTCCTGGACACTCGCCAGGCCTCCAACACTCCCAGGTACACTCTCACACTCCCAGGTACACACCTCTGACATTCCCAGGTACACCTCTGACACTCCCAGTTACACCCTTTGACACTCCCAGGTACACCTCTGACACTCCCAGGCACACCCTCCGACACCCAGGTACACCTCCGACACCCGAGGTACACCTCTGACACTCCCAGGACACCTCCGATGACATCCCCAGGTACACCTCTGACACTCCCAGGTACACCTCTGACACCCCAGGTACACCTCCGACATTCCCAGGTACACCTCTGACACTCCCAGGTACCTCTGACACCCCTGGTTCACCTCTGACACTCCCAGGTACACCTCTGACACTCCCTGGTACACCTCCAACATTCCCAGGCACACCTCCTGATACTCCCCAGGTAACCTCCGATACTCCAGGTACACCTTTGAGACTCCCAGGTACTTCACTGACACTCCTCGGTACACCTCTGATATTCCCAGGTACACCTCTGACACTCCCAGGTCCACCTCCGACAATCCCAGGTACAACTCCGACACTCCCAGGTAAACCTCCGATATTCCTAGGTACACCTCTGACACCCCAGGCACCTCTGACACTCCTAGGTTTCCTCTCTGACAGTCCCTGGTACACCTCTGACACTCCCAGGTACACCTCTGAGACTGCCAGGTACACCTCTGACAACTTGGTACCCCTGTGACACCCCAGGCACACTTCTGACACTCCCAGGCACACCTCTGACATTCCCAGTACATCTCTGTCACCCCAGGTTCACCTCTGACACTCCCCAGGCACACCGAAGACACTCCCAGGTACACTCTGACACTTAGTACCTCTGTACTCCCTCATACACCCCTAACACTCCCAGGTGCAATGCTGACACTCCCAGGTACAACCGCTGACACTGCCAGTTACCCCCTCAGACACTGCCAGGCACACCTGAGACACTCCCAGATACACTGCTGACACTCCCAGGTACACCTACGAAACCCCAAGTACACCTCTGACACTCCTAGGTACACCTCCGACACCCCAGGTACACCCCGGACACTCCCAGGTACACTTCTCACATTCCCAGGTACACCTCCGACACTCCCAGGTACACTGCTGACACTCCCAGGTACACCTCTGACACTCGTGCACACTCTGACACTCCCAGGCACACGTCTGACACTCCCCTGGTACACCCCTGACACTCCCTGGTACACCTCTGACACCCCAGGTACACCTCTGACACTCCCAGGTACACCCTCTGACACCCCAGGTACACCTCCACCTCCCCAGGCACACCCTGACACCCCATGTACACCTCTGACATTCCCAGGTACATCTCTGACACCCCAGGTTCACCACTGACACTCCCAGGTACACCGAAGACACTCCCAGGTACACCTCTGACACCCTAGGCACTCCTCTGTCACTCCCCCACACCTCTAACACTCCCAGGTGCAACGCTGACACTCCCAGGCACCACGACAATGCCAGTTACCCCTCAGACACTGCCAGGCACACCCCAGACACTCCCCAGGCACACCTCCGACACTCCCAGGCACACTTCACATTCCCAGGCACACCTCCGACACTCCCCAGGCACACCCCTGACACTCCCAGGCACACCTCCTGACACTCCCCAGGCACACCTCCGACACTCCCAGGTCCACTTCTCACATTCCCAGGTACACCTCCGACACTCCCAGGTACACCTCTGACACCCCAGGTACACCTCTGACACCAAGTACACCTCTGACACTCCCCAGGCACACCTCCGACATTCCCAGGTACACCTCCGATTCTCCCCAGGTACACCTGACACTCCCAGGTACACCTTTGAGACTCCCAGGTACTTCACTGACACTCCTGCATACCTCTGATATTCCCAGGCACACCTCTGACACTCCCAGGTACACCTCTGACACTCCCAGGTACACCTCTGACACTCCCAGGTCCACCTCCTGACAATCCCAGGTACACTCCGACACTCCCAGGTAAACCTCCGATATTCCAGGTACACCTCTGACACTCCCATGTACACCCCTGGACACTCCCAGGCATTCCTCTGACAATCCCTGGTACACCTCTTGACACTCCCAGGCACACCTCTGAGACTGCCAGGTACACCTCTGACAATCCCAGTACACCCCTGTGACACTCCCAGGCTACACCTCTGACACTCCCAGGCACACCTCTGACATTCCCAGGTACATCCCTGATCACCCCAGGTTCACCTCTGACACTCCCCAGGCACACCGAAGACACCCCCAGGTACACCTCTGACACTCCTAGGCACTCCTGTCACCCTCATACACCCTAACACTCAGGTGCAATGCTGACACTCCCAGGTACACCGCGACACTGCCAGTTACCCCTCAGACACTGCCAGGCACACCTGAGACATCCCCAGACACACTGCTGACACTCCCCAGGCACACCCACGAAACTCCCAAGCACACCTCTGACACTCCTAGGCACAACTCCGACACTCCCAGGTACACCTCCGACACTCCCCAGGCACACTTCTCACATTCCCAGGCACACTCCGACACTCCCAGGTACGCTGACACTCCCCAGGCACACCTCTGACACCCCAGGCACACCTCTGACACCCCAGGTCACACCTCTGACACCCCCAGGTACACCCTGACACCAGGCACACCCTCTGACACTCCAGGTACACCTCCTGACACCCCAGGCACACCTCTGACACCCCAGGCACACCTCTGACACTCCCTGGTACACCTGACACTCCCAGGCACACCTCCGACACCCTGCTACCACCCCCGAACACTCCCCAGGCACACGTCTGACACTCCCAGGCACACCGCTGACACTCCAGGTACATCTCTGACACCTCGCACCCTGAATTTCCAGGCACACCCTGACACTCCTGGGTACTCCTCTGTCACTCCCCCATACACCTCTAACACTCCCAGCACCGCCGATTCTGAGGCACAATTGACACCGCTGGCACACCCCTGACACTGCCAGGCACCCCAGACACCGCCAGGCACACCCCTGACACCCCACACCCCTGACACCCCAGGCACACCTTCTGACCCCAAGTGCACCTCTGACACCCCAGGCACACCTCTGACACCCCAGGCACACCTCAGACACTCCCAGGCACACCTCTGACACTCCCCAGGCACACCCTGGACCCTGGCACACCCTCTGACACCCCAGGCACACCTGACACCCCAGGCACACCTCTGACACCCAGGCACACCTCTGACACTCCCAGGCACACCTCCACATTCCCCAGGCACTCCACCTGACATCTCTGGTGCCAC
This sequence comes from Homarus americanus, assembly GCF_018991925.1. NCBI lineage: Eukaryota > Metazoa > Arthropoda > Malacostraca > Decapoda > Nephropidae > Homarus > Homarus americanus. The sequence goes on from NW_024740121.1 coordinate 24,250, forward strand.
CCATGACACTCCCAGGCACACCTCTGACACCCATGTACCTCCGTCACCCCAGGCACACCTCACCCCTGGTCTCCCCTGACACCCCAGGTACACCTCTGACACTCCCTGGTACACCTCTGACACTCCCAGGCACACCTCTGACACTCCCAGCCACACCTCTGACACTCCCAGGCACACCCTGACACCCCCAGGCACACCTCTGACACTCCCAGGTACACCTCTGACACACCCTGCCAGGCACACCCTGCTCACCCATGCACACCTCGACACCCAGGCACACCTCTGACACTCCCAGGTACTCCACTGACACTCCCTGGCACACCCCTGACACTCCCAGGTACACCTCCGACACTCCCCAGCACACCTCAGACACTCCCAGGCACACGTCCAACACTCCCAGACACCCCTGACACTGCCAGGCACATCTCTGACACCCCAGGCACACCTCTGACACCCCAGGCACACCTCTGACACTCCTGGGTACCTCTGTCACCCCCTGATACACCCCAACACTCCCCAGGCACCGCTGACACTCCCCAGGCACACATCTGACACTGCCTGGTACACTCCAGACACTGCCAGGCACACCTCAGACACTGCCAGGCACACCCCTGACACCCCAGGCACACCTCCTAGACACCCAAGGTGCACCCTTTCTGACACCCCGCGCACCCCCACACTCCCAGGCAGGCCACCTCTGACCCCAGGCACACCTGAGACACTCCCAGGCACACCGCTGACACTCCCCAGGCACACCTCTGACACCCCAGGCACACCTGACACCCAGGCACACTCTGACACCCCAGGCACACCTCTGACACTCCCAGGCACACCTCTGACACTCCCAGGTACACCTGACATTCCCCAGGCACACCACTGACATTCCCTGGTACACCCACACACCCAGGCACACCCCACCCCAGGCACTTGTCACCCCTGACACACGCCTACATCTTCCAGGCACACGCTGACACTCCCAGGCACACTGCTGACACTGCCAGGCACACCCCAGACACTGCCAGGCACACCTCTGACACTGCCAGGCACACCAGACACCCCAGGCACACCTCAGTCACCTGCACCTCTGACACCCTGGCACACCTCTGACACTGCCAGGTACACCTCTGACACTCCCAGGCACACCCCACACCCCAGGTACACCTCTGACACTCCCAGGTACTCCACTGACACCCCTGGTACACCCCTGACAGTCCCAGTGTACACCTCCGACACTCCCAGGCACACCTCTGACACCTCGCATCTCTGACACTCCCAGGCACACTTTGGACACTCCGAGCCACACCTCACACTCCCAGGCACACCTTAGACACTCCCCAGGCACACCTCTGACACCCCAGGTACACTGCTGACACTTCCAGGCACACCTTTCACTCCATGTACACCTCTGACACCCAGCACACCCTCTGACAGTACCCACTGACACTCCCTGGTACACTCCCTTGACAGTCCCAGGTACACCTCCGACACTCCCAGTACACCTCTGACACTCCCAGGCACACGTCCACTCACCCCATATACACCCCAGACACCACAGTACATCTCTGACACTCCCAGGTACACCTCTGATACTCCCAGGCACACCTCTGACACTCCTGCACCTTTGTCACTCCCTGATACACCTCTAACACTTGGTGCACCGCTTGATACTCCCAGGCACACCGCTGACACTGCCAGGCACACCCTCAGACACCGGCAGGCACACCCCAGACACTGCCAGGCACACCCCAGACACCCCCTGCACACCCCAGACACCCAAGGTGCACCTCTGACACTTCCAAGTGCACCTCTGACACCCAGGCACACCTCTGACACTCCCAGGCAAACCCCAAACACCCCAGGCACGGCTGACTCCTCCCAGGCACACCTCTGACACCCCATGTACACCTCTGACACCCCAGGCACACCTCCGACACTCCCAGGCACACCTCCGACACTCCCCAGGCACATTTCTCACACCAGGCACACCTCCGACACTCCAGCACCTGACATTCCGTGCACCGCTGATACTCCCAGGCACACAACTGACACTGCCTGGTACACCAGACACTGCCAGGTACACCCCAGACACTCCAGGTACACCCCAGACACTCCCCAGCCACACCTCAGACACCCCAGGCACACCTTAGACACTCCAGGCACACCTCTGACACCCCAGGCACACCGCTGACACTGCCAGGTACACCTTTCACCCATGTACACCTCCTAACTCCCCAGGCACACCTCTGACACTCCCAGGTACCCACTGACACTCCCTGTTACACCCTTTGACAGTCCCAGGTACACCTCCGACACCCCAGGCACACCTCTGACACCTGTGCACACGTCCACCACTCCCCATATACACCTCAGACACTGCCAGGCACATCTCTGACACCCCAGGCACACCCCTGAATTCCCAGGCACACCTCTCAACACTCCTGCACTCCTTTGTCACTCCCTGATACACCTCTAACACTCGGTGCACCGCTGATACTCCCAGGTACACCGCTGACACTGCCAGGCACACCTCAGACACTGGCAGGCACACCCCAGACACTGCCAGGCACACCTCAGACACCCCAGGCACACCTCAGACACCCAAGGTGCACCTCTGACACTTCCAAGTACCTCTGACACCCCAGGCACACCTCTGACACTCCCAGGTAAACCCCAAACACCCCAGGCACGCCGCTGACTCTCCCAGGCACACCTCTGACACTCCCATGTACACCTCTGACACTCCCCAGGCACACCTCCGACACTCCCAGGCACACTCCTGACACCCCAGGCACATTTCTCACACCCCAGGTACACCTCCGACACCCCAGGTCAACCCCACACCCCAGGTGCACCGCTGATACCCCAGGCAACTGACACTGCCTGGCACACCTCAGACACTGCCAGGTACACCCCAGACACCGCCAGGCACACCAGACATCCCAGGCACACCCTGAGACACCCAAGGTGCACTTTCTGACACCCCAAGTGCACCTCTGACACCCCAGGCACACCTCTGACACTCCCCAGGCACACCTGAGACACTCCAGGCACACCGCTGACACTCCCCAGGCACACCCTGACACTCCCAAGCACACCTCTGACACTCCCACACCTCGACACCCCAGCCACACCTCCACACTCCCAGATACACTCTACACCCCAGGCACACCTCCTGGACACCCCAGGCACATCTCTGACACTCCCAGGCACACCTCTGACACTCCCAGGCACACCTCTGTCAATCCCAGGCACACCTCTGACATTCCCCAGGTACCCTCCTGACATTCCCTGGTACACCCATGACACCCCAGGCACACCTCTGACACTCCTAGGCACTTCTCTGTCACTCCCCTGATTCACGTCTAACACTCCCAGGCACACCGCTGACACTCCCAGGCACACTGCTGACACTGCCAGGTACACCCCAGACACTGCCAGGCACACCCCAGACACTGCCAGGCACACCTCAGACACTCCCCAGGTACACCTCAGTCACCCAAGGTGCACCTCTGACACTCCCAGGTACACCGCTGACACTGCCAGGCACACCTCTGACACTCCCCAGGCACACCTCCTGCACCCTGCAGGCACACCTCTGACACCCCAGGCACCCACTGACACTCCCTGGCACACCCCTGACAGTCCCAGGCACACCTCCGATACTCCCAGAGGCACACCCTGACACTCCCTGCACTCTCTGACACCCCAGGCACACCTCAGACACTCCCAGCCACCCCAGACACTCCCACGCACACGCTGACGCTGCAGGTACACTTCTGACACTCCCAGGTACACCTCCGACACTCCCAGGCACACCTCTGACACTCCTACTCCACTGACACTCCTGGCACACCCTGACAGTCCCAGGTACACCTCCGATACCCCAGGCACACCTCTGACACCCCAGGCACACCTCTGAAACTCCCAGGTACACCCTCTGACACTCCCAGGTACTCCACTGACATTCCCTGGTACACCCTCTGACACTCTCTGACACCCCAGGCACACCTCTGTCACCCCAGGCCTCTGACATTCCCAGGTACACCCCAGACACTCCCAGGCACACTTCACACTCCCAGGTACACCTCTGACACCCTCTGTCACTCCCTGATACACGTCTAGCACCCAGGTACGCCTCAGACACTCCCCAGGCACACCTCAGACACCCCAGGTACACCTCTGAAAACCCCAGGTACACCCTCAGACACTCTAGTACACCTCCTCACACCCCAGGTACACCTCCTCCTCACACCCCAGGCACTCCTGTGACACTCTGGCACTCTTCTGACACCCTGTGCACAGCTCAGACACTCCCAGGCACACCCAGACACCCCAGGCACACCTTGTGACCCCAGGCACACCTCTGACACCCCAGGTACACCGCTGACACTGCCAGGTAAACCTCTGACACCCCTATGTGTATAATATACCTCAGACACTCCCAGGTACACCTTGAACTCCCAGGTACTTCGCTGGCTGCCTGGTACACCCCTGACAGTCCACCTCCGACACTCCCAGGTACACCTCTGGCCTCCCAGGTTCTCCACTGACATTTCCTGGTACATCTCTGACACTCCCAGGTACCGTCCAACACTCCCAGATACACCTCTGGCCTCCCAGGTACATCTCTGACACTCCCAGGTACACCTGTGACACTCCCAGGTACACCTCTGACACTCCTAGGTATTCCTCTGTCACTCCTGATGCACCTCCTAACACTCCCAGGTGCACCGCAACTTGCTCCCAGGTACACCGCTGACACTGCCAGGTACACCTCAGACACTGCCAGGTACACCTCAGACACTGCCAGGTACACCTCAGACACTGCCAGGTATGCCTCAGACACTCCCAGGTACACCTCAGACACTCCAAGGTGCACCTCTGACACTCCCAAGTGCACCTCTGACCTCTCCCAGGCACACCTCTGACACTCGCAGGTACACCTGAGACTCTCCCAGGTACACCTCTGACACTCCCAAGTACACCTCTGACCTCCCAGGTACACCTCCGACACTCCGGTACCTCCGACACTCCCAGCTACACCTCCGACACTCCCAAGTACACCTCTGACACTCCCAGGTGCCTCAGACACTCCCAGGTACACCTCAGACACTCCCAGGTACACCTTTGAAACTCAGGTACACCTCAGACACTTCTGGGTACACCTCTCACACTCAGGTACACCCCTCCACCTCCCAGGTACTCCTGTGACACTCCATGGTACTTCTCTGACACTCCCAGGTACCTCAGACACTCCCAGGTACACCTCAGACACTCCCAGGTACACCTTAGACACTCCAGGCAGCACACCTCTGACACTCCCAGGTACACCGCTGACACTGCCAGGTAAACCTCTGACACTCTGTGTTGTACCCTCAGACCTCCCAGGTACACCTTAGACACTCCCAGGTACTTCCTTCTGACACTCCCTGGTACACCCCTGACAGTCCCAGGTACACCTCCGACACTCCCAGGTACACCTCTGACACTCCCAGGTTCTCCACTGACATTTCTGGTACATCTCTGACCTCCCAGGTACACGTCAACACTCCCAGATACACCTCTGACCTCCCAGGTACATCTCTGACACTCCCAGGAACACCTGTGACACTCCAGGTACACCTCTGACACTCCTAGGTGCTCCTCTGTCACTCCCTGATACACCTCTAACACTCCCAGGTGCCCTCAACCTCCCAGGTACACCTGACAGTCCCAGGTACACCTCTCCCAGGTACACCTCTGACATCCCAGGTTCTCCACTGACATTTCCTGGTACACCTCTGACCTCCTGGGTACTCTCTGTCACTCCTGATACCTCTAACCTCCCAGGTGCACCACTTGTACTCCCAGGTACACCGCTGACACTGCCAGGTACACCTCAGACACTGCCAGGTACACCTCAGACACTGCCAGGTACACCTCAGACACTGCCAGGTATGCCTCGAACTCCCAGGTACACCTCAGACACTCCAGGTGCACCTCTGACACTCCCAAGTGCACCTCTGACACTCCCAGGCACACCTCTGACACTCAGGTACACCTGAGACACTCCCAGTACACCTCTGACCTCCCAGGTACACCTCTGACACTCCCAGGTACACTCCGACACTCCCAGGTACACCTCCGGCACTCCCAGCTACACCTCTGCTCCCAAGTACCTCTGACACTCCCAAGTACCTCCGACACTCCCAGGTACACCTCTGGACACACCCAGGTGTACCTGACACTCCCAGTGCCTCTGTCACTCCCAGGTACACCTCTGAAACTCCAGGTACCTCTGAACTCCCAGATACACCTCTGACACTCCCAGGTACACCTCAGACACTTCTAGGTACACCTCTCCACCTCCCAGGTACACCTCTCACACCTCCCAGGTACTCCTGTGACACTCCTGGTGCTTCTCTGAAACTCCCAGGTACACCTCAGACCTCCCAAACCTCAGACCTCCCAGGTACACCTGGACACTCCCAGGCACACCTCTGACCTCCCAGGTACACGCTGACACTGCCAGGTAAACCTCTGACACTACATGTATACCTCCGACACTCCCAGGTACACTTCCGACACTCCCAGGTACTTCGCTGACCTCCCTGGTACACCTGACAGTCCCAGGTACACCTCCCAGGTACACCTCTGACCTCCCAGGTTCTCCACTATTTCCTTGTACACCTCTGACCTCTGGGTACTCTCTGTCACTCCCTGATACCTCTAACACTCCCAGGTGCACCATGATACTCCCAGGTACACCGCTGACACTGCCAGGTACACTTCAGACACTGCCAGGTACACCTCAGACACTCCAGGTACCTCAGACACTCCAAGGTGCACTTTCTGACCTCCCAAGTGCACCTCTGACACTCCCAGCACACCTCCGACACTCCCAGGTGCACTTCTCCACCTCCCAGTGCACCTCAGACCACTCCAAGTACACCTCTGACACTCCCAGGTACACCTCCGACACTCTCAGGTCCGACACTCCCAGGTACCTCAGACCTCCCAAGTACACCTCTGACACTCCCAGGTACACCTCCGACACTCCCAGGTACACCTCTGACACTCCCAAGTACACCTCTGACCTCCCAGGTACACCTCCGACACTCCCAGGTACACCTCCGACACTCCCAGCTACCTCCGACACTCCCAAGTACACCTCCTGACACTCCCAAGTAAACCTCCGACACTCCGAGGTACACCTCTGACACCAAGGTACCTCTGACCTCCCAGGTACACCTCTGTCCTCCCAGGTACCTCTGACCTCCCAGGTACACCTCTGACACTCCCAGATACACCTCTGACACTCCAGGTACACCTCAGACACTTCTGGGTACCTCTCTGACACTCCCAGGTACACCGCTGACACTGCCAGGTAACCTCTGACACTCTATGTATGCCTCAGACACTCCCAGGTACACCTTGACACTCCCAGGTACACCTCCGTCACTCCCAGGTACACCTCCTGACACTCCCAGGTACACCTCTGACCTCCCAGGTACCTCTGTCCTCCCAGGTGCACCCCTGACACTCCTAGATCCACTGACACTCCCAGGTACACCCCAGACACTCCCAGGTATCAGACACTCCCAGGTACACCTCCCACTCGCAAGTACACCTCCGACACTCCCAGGTACACCTCTGACCTCCAAGGTGCACTTCTGACACTCCCAAATGCACCTCTGGAACTCCCAGGCACACCTCCGACACTCCAGGTACACTTCTCACACTCCCAAGTACACCTCTGACACTCCCAGGTACACCCCAGACACTCCCAGGTACATCCCAGACAATCCAGGTACTTCTTACACTCCCAGGTACACATCCGACACTCCCAGGTACACCTCCTCCAAGGTCACTTTCTGACACTCCCAAGTGCACCTCTGACACTCCCAGGTACACCGCTGACACTCCCAGGTACACCTCTGTCACTCCCCAGTGCCTCTGACCTCCCAGGTACACCTCACCTCCCAGGTACACCTCTGACACTCCCAAGTACACCTCTGACACTCCCAGGTACACCTCCGACCTCCCAGGCACCTCCGACCTCCCAGCTACACCTACGACACTCCAAGTACCCTCTGAGCCTCCCAGGTACACCTCCGACACTCGAGGGTACACCTCTGACACACCCAGGTACCTCCTGCTCCCAGGTACCTCTGTCACTCCGGTACACCTCTGACACTCCCAGGTACCTCCGAGCACTCCAGATACACCTCCTGACACTCCCAGGTACCTCAGACACTTCTGGTACACCTCTGACACTCCCAGGTACACCGCTGACACTGCCAGGTAACCTCTGACACTCTTCTTGTACCTCAGACTTCTCTCCCAGGTACACCTTAGGCTCTCCCAGGTACTTCCTGGCCTCCTGGTACAGTCCCAGGTACACCTCCACACTCTCCCAATTACATCTCAGACACTCCCAGGTACACCTCTGACACTCCCAGGTACCTCCGACACTCCCAGGTACACCTCTGACCTCCCAGGCACCTCTGACACTCCCAGGTACACCTCCGACACTCAGGTACCTCCGACACTCCCAGCCACACCTCCGACACTCCCAAGTACCTCTGCACTCCAAGTACCTCCGACACTCCCAGGTACACCTCTGACACTCCCAGGTACACCTCTGACACTCCCAGGTACACCTCTGTCCTCCCAGGCACCTCTGACACTCCCAGGTACACCTCTGACACTCCCAGATACACCTCTGACACTCCCAGGCACCTCAGACACTTCTGGGTACCTCTGACACTCCAGGTACACCATGACACTGCCAGGTAAACCTCTGACACTCTGTCTTATGCCTCAGACACTCCCAGGTACACCTTGAACACTCCCAGGTACTTCGCTGACACTCCCTGGTACACCCCTGACAGTCCCAGGTACACCTCCGCACTCCCAGGTACACCTCTGACACTCCCAGGTTCTCCACTGACATTCCTGGTGACATCTCTGACACTCCCAGGTACACATCCCAACACTCCAGATACACCTCTGACACTCCCAGGTACACTCTCTGACACTCCCAGGTACACCTGTGACACTCCCAGGTACACCTCTGACCTCCCTAGGTATCCTCTGTCCTCCTGATGCACCTCTAACACTCCCTTGACACTCCCAGGTACACCGCTGACACTGCCAGGTCACACCTCAGACACTGCCAGGTACACCTCAGACACTGCCAGGTGCACCTCAGACACTGCCAGGTATGCCTCAGACACTCCCAGGTACACCTCAGACACTCCAGGTGCCTCCTGACACTCCCAAGTGCCTCTGACACTCCCAGGCACACCTCTGACACTCGCAGGTACACCTGAGACACTCCCAGGTACACCTCTGACACTCCCAGTGCACCTCTGACCTCCCAGGTACACCTCAGCACACTCAGGTACACCTCGTGCTCCCAGCTACCTCCGACACTCCCAGTGCACCTCTGACACTCCCAGGTACGCCTCAGACACTCCCAGGTACACCTCAGACACTCCCAGGTACACCTCTGAAACTCCCAGGTACACCTCCAGACCTTCTAGGTACACCTCTCACACTCCCAGGTACACCTCTCCTCCCAGGTACTCCTGTGACACTCCCTGGTACTTCTCTGACCTCCCAGGTACCTCAGACACTCCCAGGTACACCTCAGACACTCAGGTCACAATAGACACTCCCAGGCACAACTCTGACCATCCCAGGTACACCGCTGACACTGCCAGGTAAACCTCTGACACTCTATGTATACCTCAGACACTCCCAGGTACACAATGGACACTCCCAGGTATCGCTGACACTCCTGGTACACCCCTGACAGTCCCAGGTACACCTCCGTGCCTCCCAGGTACACCTCCTGACACTCCCAGGTTCTTCACTGACATTTCCTGGTACATCTCCTGACACTCCCAGGTACACGTCCAACACTCCCAGATACACCTCTGACACTCCCAGGTACATCTCTGACACTCCCAGGCACCTGTGACACTCCCAGGTACACCTCTGACACTCCTAGGTACTCCTCTGTCACTCCTGATACACCTCTAACACTCCCAGGTGTACCGCTGACACTCCCAGGTACCCCTGACAGTCCCACACCTCGACCTCCCAGGTACACCTCCTGACCTCCCAGGTTCTCCACTGACATTTCCTGGTACACCTCTGACACTCTTGGGTACTCCTCTCCTCCCCTGATACACCTCCTAACACTCCCAGGTGCACCGCTGACACTCCCAGGTACACCGTGACACTGCCAGGTACACCTCCAGACACTGCCAGGTACACCTCAGACACTGCCAGGTACCTCAGACACTGCCAGGTATGCTCAGACACTCCCAGGTACACCTCAGAGACACTCCAAGGTGCCTCTGACACTCCCGTGCACCTCTGACACTCCCAGGCACACCTCCTGACACTCCCGGTACACCTGAGACACTCCCAGGTGCACCTCTGACACTCCCAAGTACACCTCTGACACTCCAGGTACACCTCCGACACTCCCAGGTACACCTCCGTACTCCCAGCTACACCTCCGACACTCCCAAGTACACCTCTGACCTCCCAAGTACACCTCCGACACTCCCAGGTACACCTCTGACACACCAGGTACACCTCTGAACCTCCCAGGTACCTCTGTCACTCCCAGGTACCTCTGACACTCCCAGGTACCTCTCAAACTCCCAGATACACCTCTGCACTCCCAGGTACACCTCAGACACTTCTAGGCCTCCTCCTCCCAGGTACACCTCTCACCTCCCAGGTACTCCTGTGACACTCCTGGGCCTTCTCTGAAACTCCCAGGTACACCTCAGACACTCCCAGGTACCTCCAGACACTCCCAAGTACACCTCTGACCTCCCAGGTACGCCTCCAGACACCTCCCAGGTACACCTCAGACACTCCCAGGTACACCTCTGAAACTCCCAGGTACACCTCGAACCTTCTGGGTACCTCTCACACTCCCAGGTACACCTCTCACCCTCCCAGGTACTCCTGTGACACTCCCTGGTACTTCTCTGACACTCCCAGGTACACCTCAGACACTTCCAGGTACACCTCAACACTCCAGGTACACATTAGACACTCCCAGGCACACCTCTGACATCCCAGGTACACCGCTGACACTGCCAGGTAAACCTCTGACACTCTATGTATACTCAGACTCCCAGGTACACATTAGCACTCCCAGGTACTTCCTTCGGCACTCCCTGGTACACCCCTGACAGTCCCAGGTACACCTCCGGCCCTCCCAGGTACACTTCTGACACTCCCAGGTTCTCCACTGACATTTCCTGGTACATCTCTGACACTCCCAGGTAAACCTCAGACACTCCCAGGTACACCTTAGACACTCCCAGGCACACCTCTGACACTCCCAGGTACACCGCTGACACTGCCAGGTAAACCTCTGACACTACATGTATACCTCCGACACTCCCTGGTACACTTCCGACACTCCCGTACTTCGCTGACTCCCTGGTGCCCTGACAGTCCCAGGTACACCTCCGACACTCCAGGTACACCTCCTGACACTCAGTTCTCCACTGACATTTCCTTTGCCCCGACTCTCCTGGGTACTCCTCTGTCACTCCTGATACCTCTAACCTCCCAGGTGCACCGCTGATACTCCCAGGTACACCGCTGACACTGCAGGTACACCTCAGACACTGCCAGGTACACCTCAGACACTCCCACCTCAGACACTCGAAGGTGCACTCTCACACTCCCAAGTGCACCTCTGACACCCCAGGCACACCTCCGACACTCCCAGGTACACTCTCCACACTCCCCACCACACCTCAGACACTCCCAGGCACACCTCTGACACTCCCCAGGTACACTGACACTCCAGGTACACCTCCGACACCCCAGGTACACTCCAGACACCCTGCCACACCTCTGACACTCCAAGTACACTCCTGACACTCCCAGGTACACCTCTGACACTCCAAGTACACCTCTGACACCCTGGTACACCTCCGACACCCCAGGTACACCTCCGACACTCCCCAGCCACACCTCCGACACTCCCAGGCACACCTCTGACTCCCAAGTGCACCTCCGACACTCCCAGGTACACATCTGACACACCAGGTACACCTCTGACACCCCAGGTACACCCTGTCACCCCAGGTACACCTCTGACACTCCCCAGGTACACCTCTGACACCCCAGATACACCCTGACACTCCCAGGTACACCCCAGACACTTCTAGGCACACCTCACACTCCCAGGCACACCTCACACCCCACCCTGTGACACTCCCTGGCACTTCTCTGAAACCCCAGGTACACCTCAGACACTCCAGGTACACCTCAGACACTCCCAGGCACACCCAGACACTCCCAGGCACACCTCTGACACTCCCAGGTACACCGCTGACACCAGGTAAACCTCTGACACTACATGTATACCTCCGACACCCCAGGTACACTCCGACACTCCAGGTACTTCTGCTGACACTCCCTGGTACACCCTGACAGTCCCAGGTACACCTCCGACACTCCCCAGGCACACCTCCGACACTCCCAGGTTCTCCACTGACATTTCCTGGTACACCTCTGACACTCCTGGGTACTCCTCTGTCACTCCTGATACACCTCCAACACTCCCAGGTGCACCGCTGATACTCCCAGGCACACCGCTGACACTGCCAGGCACACCTCAGACACTGCCAGGTACACATCAGACACTCCCAGGTACATCTCAGACACTGCACTTTCTGACACTCCCAAGTGCACTTCTGAACCCCAGGCACACCTCCGACACCCCAGCACACTTCTCACACCCCACCACACCTCAGACACCCCACACCCCTGACCCCAGGCACACCCTCCGACACTCCCCAAGGCACACCCACACCCAGGCACACCTCAGACACTCCCAAGCACACCTCTGACACTCCCAGGCACACCCCTGTCACCCCAGGTACACCCTGACACCCAGGTACACCTCTCACACTCCCAGGTACACCTCTGTCACCCCAGGCACACCCCTGACATTCCCAGGTACACCTCTCACACTCCCACTGCACACCTCTGTCACCCCCAGGCACACCTCTGACATTCCCAGGTACACACCAGACACTCCCAGGTACACTTCTCACACGCCCAGGCACACCTCTGACACTCCTAGGCACTCTCTGTCACTCCTGATACACGCCTATCACCCCAGGCACACCTCAGACACCCCAGGCACACCTCAGACACCCCAGGCACACCTCTGACACGCCCAGATACACCTCTGACACTCCCAGGCACACCTCACAGACACTCTAGGCACACCTCTCACACCCCAGGTACACCTCTCACACTCCCAGGTACCCTGTGACACTCCCTGGTACTCTCTCACAACCCAGGCACACCTCAGACACCCCAGGTACACCTCAGACACTCCCAGGAACACCTTAGACACTCCCAAGCACACCTCTGACACTCCCAGGTACACTGAAACTGCCAGGTAAACCTCTGACACTACATGTATACCTCCGACACCCCAGGTACACTTCTGACACTCCCAGGTTTTCTCACTGACATTTCCTCGTACACCTCTGACACTCCTGGGTACTCCTCTGCTCCCCTGATACACCTCACACCCCAGGTGCACCGCTGATACCCCAGGTACACCGCTGACACTGCCAGGTACACCCCAGACACTGCCAGGCACACCTCAGACACTCCCAGGTCACACCTCAGCACTCCAAGGTGCACTTTCTGACACTCCCAAGTGCACCTCTGACACTCCCAGGCACACCTCCGACACTCCCAGGCACTTCTCACACTCCTGGGCACACCTCTGACACTCCCAGGCACACCTCCGACACTCCCGCTACACCTCCGACACTCCCAGGCACATCTCTACACCCCCAGGTACACCTGTCACCCCTGGCACACCTCTGACACTCCCCGGTCACACCTCTGACACTCGCACACCTCTCACTCCCAGGCACACCCCTGACACTCCTAGGTAATCCACTGACACTCCCCAGGTACACCCCAGACACTCCCAGGTACATCCCAGACACCCCAGGTACACCACACACTGCAAGTACACCTCCGGACACCCCAGGTACACCTCTGACACCCCAGGTACACACCCTCAGCCACTGCCAGGTACATCTCAGACACTGCCAGGTACACCTCAGACACCTCAGGTACACCAGACACCTGGGTGCACCTCTGACACCCCAAGTGCACCTCTGACACTCCGGGCACACCTCTGACACTCCCAGGCACACCTCAGATACTCCCAGGCACACCGCTGACACTCCCCAGGTACACCTCCGACACTCCCAGGCACACTTCTCACACTCCCAGGTACACCTCCGACACCCAGTACAACCTGACACTCCCAGGTAAACCTCCGATAGGTACACCTCTGACACTCCCAGGCACACCTCTGACACTCCTAGGTATTCTCTGACACTCCCTGGTACATCTCTGACACTGCACACCCTGACACTCCTAGGTATTCCTCTGACACTCCCCTGTACATCTCTGACACTCCAGGTACACCTCAGACACCCCTGGTACACCTCTGGACACCTGGAGGCACACCTTTCACCCCCTGGTTCTCCCTGACACCCACACACCTTAGACACCCCAGGCACACCTCTGAAACCCCAGGTACACCTCAGACACTCCTAGGTACACCTCTCACACTCCCAGGCACACCTCACACCCCAGGTACCCTGCACACTCCCTGGTACTTCTCTGACACTCCCAGGCACCTCAGACACCCCCAGGTCCACATTAGACACCCCAGGCACACCTCTGACCATCCCAGGTACACCGCTGACACTGCCAGGTAAACCTCTGACACTCTATGTATACCCTCAGACACTCCCAGGTACACATTAGGACACTCCAGGTACTTCGCTGACACTCCCTGGTACACCCCTGACAGTCCCAGGTACACCTCCGACACTCCCAGGTACACCTCTGACATCCAGGTTCTCCACTGACATTTCCTGGTACATCTCTGACACCTCCCAGGTACACGTCCAACACTCCCAGATACACCTCTGACACTCCCAGGTACATCTCTGTTCCCAGGTACACCTGTGACACCCAGGTACACCTCTGACACCCTAGGTACCTCTGTCACTCCCTGATACACTCCTACATCTCTGGTGGGTGTACCGCTGACACTCCCAGGTACACCCCTGACAGTCCCAGGTACACCTCCGACACTCCCAGGTACACTTGACACTTGTTCTCCACTGACATTTCCTGGTACACCTCTGACACTCCTGGTACTCTCTGTCACTCCCTGATACACCTCTAACACTCCCCAGTGCACGCTGACACTCCCAGGTACACCGCTGACACTGCCAGGCACACCTCAGACACTGCCAGGTACACCTCAGACACTGCCAGGTACACCTCAGACACTGCCAGGTATGCCTCAGACACCCCAGGCACACCTCAGAAACCCAAGGTGCACTCTGACACTCCAAGGCACCTCTGACACTCAAGGCACAACTCTGACACTGCAGGTACACCTGAGACACTCCCAGGTACACCTCTGACACTCCCAAGTACACCCTGACACTCCCAGGTACACCTCCGACACTCCCAGGTACACCTCCGACACTCCCAGCTACCTCCGACACTCCCAACACCTCCTGACACCCCAAGTACACCTGACACCCCAGGCACACCTCTGACACACCCAGGTACACCTCGACACTCCAGGTACACCTCTGTCACCAGGTACACCTTGACACCCCAGTGCACACCTCTGACACCCCAGATACACCTCTGACACCCCAGGTACACCTCAGACACTTCTAGGCACACCTCTCACACCCCAGGCACACCTCTCCACACCCCAGGCACCAGACACTCCCTGGTACCCCCTGAACTCCCAGGTACACCTCAGACACCCCAGGTACACCTCAGACACCCCCAAGTACACCTCTGACACTCCAGGCACACCTCTGACACTCCCAGGTACACCTCTGTCACTCTCAGGTACACCTCTGACACCCCAGGTACACCTCTGACACTCCCACACCCTGACTCCCCAGGTACACCTCAGACACTTCTGGGTACACCTCTCACACTCCCAGGTGCCTCTCACACTCCCGTGCTCCTGTGACACTCCCTGGTACTCTCTGAAGCTCCCAGGTACACCTCAGACACTCCCAGGTACACCTCAGACACTCCCAAGTACACCTCTGACACTCCCAGGTACGCCTCAGACACTCCCAGGTACACCTCAGACACTCCCTGGTACTTCTCTGACACTCCCAGGTACACCTCAGACACTTCCGGTACACCTCAGACACTCCCAGGTACACATTAGACACTCCCAGGCACACCTCTGACCATCCCAGGTACACCTGACACTGCCAGGTAAACCTCTGACACTCTGTGCATACCTCAGACACTCCCAGGTACACATTGAACACTCCCAGGTACTTCGCTGACACTCCTGGTACACCCTGACAGTCCCAGGTACACCTCCGACACTCCCAGGTACACTTCTGCACTCCCAGGTTCTCCACTGACATTTCCTGGTACATCTCTGACACTCCCAGGTAAACTCAGACAGCTCCCAGTACACCTTGGGCTCCCAGGCACACCTCTGGCCTCCCAGGTCACACCTCAGACACTCCAGGTACCTCTGAAACTCCCCAGGTACACCTCAGACACTTCTAGGTACACCTCTCACACTCCCAGGTACCTCTCACACTCCCAGGTACTCTGTGACACTCCCTGGTACTTCCTGACACTCCCAGGTACACCTCAGACACTTCCAGGTACACCTCAGACACTCCCAGGTACACATTAGACACTCCAGGCACACCTCTGACCATCCCAGGTACACCGCTGACACTGCCAGGTAAACCTCTGACACTCTGTATACCTCAGACACTCCCAGGTACACATTAGACACTCCCAGGTACTTCGCTGACACTCCCTGGTACCTGACAGTCCCAGGTACACCTCCGACACTCCCAGTTCTTCTGACACTCCCAGGATCTCCACTGACATTTCCTGTTTGTCTCTACACTCAGAAACCTCCCAGGTACACCTTAGACACTCCCAGGCACACTCTGACACTCCCAGGTACACCGCTGACCTGCCAGGTAAACCTCTGACACTACATGTATACCTCCGACACTCCCAGGTACACTTCGACACTCCCAGGTACTTCGCTGACACTCCCCTTTGCACCCCTGACAGTCCCAGGTACCTCCGACACTCCCAGGTACCTCTGACACTCCCAGGTTCTCCACCGACATTTCCTGGTACCTCTGACACTCCTGGGTACTCTCTGTCACTCCTGATACACCTCTCACTCCCAGGTGCAGCTGATACTCCCAGGTACACCGCTGACACTGCCAGGTACACCTCAGACACTGCCAGGTACACATCAGACACTCCCAGGTACATCTCAGACACTCAAGGTGCACTTTCACATCCCAAGTGCACCTCTGACACCTCCCAGGCACACCTCCGACACTCCCAGGTACACTTCTCCTCCCAATTACACCTCGGACACTCCCAAGTGCCTCTGACACTCCCAGGTACACCTCCGACATTCTCAGGTACACCTCCACGTCTCCCAGGTACCTCGAACACTCCCAAGTACACCTCCCAACACTCCCAGGTACACCTCCGACACACCCAGGTACACCTCTGACACACCCAGGTACACCTCTGACACTCCAGGTACACCTCTCTGTCACTCCCAGGTACCTCTGACACTGGTGCCTCTGCATCTGGTACCTCTGTCACTCTGGGTACACCAGCAATACGTAAC
>NW_024740122.1:0-24199 GCF_018991925.1 Homarus americanus
GACGGCACACACGACCGTCTCGTGGCTTCCGGGAGCGAAGAATGACTTTCATCCTGAGCTCCTGAGGCAACTTTTCTATCAATTTCTTGAAGGATTCAGCGCCTATACTCACGTGTACACCGACGGGTCCAAGACTGAAGACAACGTCGGAGCCGGTATCTGGAGCAGAGACGGGGAGTGGAGCTCCCGCCTGCCGCGGCATACAACCATATTCTCTGCAGAAATGTTCGCAATAAGTAAAGCCATTGACATTGCAATAACAAGCAATGTCAATGATGTCGCTGTAATTTCAGATTCCATGTCAGCTCTTAAAGCAATTCAAGGTGGTAATACTACCAGCAATGAGATACAGGGCAACATTATTAATAAATTACATGAGTGTGCCAAGAATATTGTGCTGGTGTGGGTGCCTGGGCATTGTAACATTTGGGGCAATGAACAGGCAGACAGATTAGCAAGAGCGACTGTGGGTCTCGGGGAGACAACCAATGTACCCTGGGAGACTCAGTCGTGTCTCTCCTTGGGGAAGACATATACATTTGGAAAGTGGCAACTTGAATGGACTAGGTTGGATCTCCACAACACCTGGAAGACTAATATAGGAAACTGGCCCTCAGCATATAGAAAGAATAGGAGGGAAGAGGTCGTTCTCGCCAGATTAAGGCTGAACTGTACCTATCTGACCCACCTAGGGGCCTATCTTGACAATTCCTTCCCACCTATCTGTGCCACTTGTAACCTAATTCTCTCCATCAGACATATTCTGACTGAGTGCAGCCAGTACGAACCAGAGCGCCGGCAGCTGGTGATCCTAGCTGCCGAGCAAGGCTTCGTGCTGACTGTACCCAACCTATTGCAAGATAATGTCACCATAAGTGACGCAGTAATAACCTTCCTCAAGGAGACCCATCTTATCGGCATGTTATGATTGACACACGCATGAACTCTTTTTATATCTATTATATGTATGTAACCATGCCTTAAAAAATAAAAAAATAAAAAAAAAAATAAAAATGAATAAAACAAAAATTAAAACATACAACATGAGAAACACATCACAAACCTTATCATTACATACAACACTCACATTTATCAAGCTAAACTGACACCCACCAACATATATTCAAACAAAAAGACACGGGCTACAAAAGACAAAATAAAAATAATAAAAAAAAAAAAATCACAGAGAAACTAGTCACCTGACAAGCCATTTCATCTGGTCTGTCACTAACTCACCATCATATCACTCATGCATACCATAATTCATCCCAAATAAAACAACAAGAAGAAAGAAGTAACCAAAATACCAAGAACAAGAAGAACACAAGAATAACAAGAAAAGAAGAAACAAGAACATCAGATTAGTTGTAGCAAGAAAGAAGACCAAGATTAGAAGAAGAAAGAAGACATCAGCTTCGGCCGAAATAGCCTAATGGCGAAGAGGCCAGTAATCCCCAACATCAGTCAGTCAGTCACGACCGTCTCAGATACAACCTTTGTCTTCACACGTCAACATCTTCCCGTTACTACTCCAGGTATGATACAAGCCATCATTACTCTCACTTCCTGATGGAATACCTATTAGAATTCTACATATCTTTAATGAATTATTCTACACAACGTCCCGAGCATCAAACTCCGACATAACATTGACTAAATAACATCTTTGCACCATAAAAAACTACAGAATAACATTAAAAACTACAAAAATAACTAAATATTTAACTTCAACTAATTAAATGTTTCTCCCAGGTACAGTGATTAATTTTAATTGGTATATTGATAATTAATTCGTATTTATATTTTTTATCATATTAATATTTTTCATTATCTGGTCACGTGCAGTGCTCAGTAATTATAGGGAAATTAAGGTTAGGTTAGGTTAATGTTGGCTAAGGTGAATTATATGATTAATTAAGGCAGGTGTGGAGTAAAGAGATCCCCCTTTAAATGACAAATTTCTCATTAAGTAACACGTTTCTCTTTTAAGTAACAAATTCTTCTTTACGTTACAGAATGCGAGGTAAGGCCGTCTCCCTCACTCTACTGCTGGCCGTGGGTATGCTAGTACCTATACACTCCCACAGGACGTATGGAGGCCAAGGAGGCTTAGGTTTTGGAGGAGGAAGTGGCTTTGTAGGGAGCCATTTCCCAGGTCACATAGGATCGGGAATAGGATCTGGAATAGGATCTGGAATAGGATCTGGAATCAATCTAGCAGGACTTAACTACGGCCAAGGATATTTCAACACCCAGAACTTCCCCAACTACGCGCAGGGGCACAACTACGCCTATCACAGTCACCCCGGCGCTGGTTACAACAACTGTAGATATTATTGTCGGAGTACCTATCAAAATGTGTACTATTGCTGCACTACTCCTCAACAGTCGGGCTATCATGGCTAAATGTACACAATCTCACGGATCATTTATAAGGGATCAAGCAATAAGAGTGTTTTGGATCAGTTAGTGTGGATCAGTGGTAAGTTTGGATCAGTTTAAGTCAAGCAGTATAAGTTTGGTTCAGTAAAAAGTATGGATCAGGCAACAGTGGATCAAGCCTTCAAAGAGATTGGCTCAGTGAAAAACAAGCTGTATGAATCAGTAGCTCAAATAACAAGCCTCGTAATCAACTGATCAAATAACAATCAACAAACAAGGATCAACAGTAGCCTACAACAATAACTACAACAACAACAACAACAACAACAACAACAACAACCAAAACAACAACAACAACAACAACAACAACAACAACAACAACAACAACCAAAACAACAACAACAACAACAACAACAACTAAAACAACAACAACAACAACAACAACAACTACAATCAACAAATCTTTTCTGTAGTCATAAACTGTCTTCATAACCTACCATTAATATTTATAACTCAAAACTCTCATTAACATCAATTGTTCTCTGTAATGATTAATTATAATTTTTTTTATTTAAAATAAAGTACAGTATATATAATCCTAACTAATTTCCTATATCCCCAATTATGTCAGCTGAAATACATCTAATTGAAAGTAATTATTTAGGTAGATTAATGTCATATACCAGTGAGAAGTATAAACAATCACCAGGTACCAGTGACACAGTATAGACAGTCACCAGGTACCAGTGACACAGTATAGACAGTCACCAGGTACCAGTGACAAGTATAAACAGTTACCAGGTACCAGTGACAAGTATAAACAGTCACCAGGTACCAGTGTCAAGTATAAACAGTTACCAGGTACCAGTGACAAGTATAAACAGTCACCAGGTACCAGTGACAAGTATAAACAGTTACCAGGTACCAGTGACAAGTATAAACAGTTACCAGGTACCAGTGACAAGTATAAACAGTCACCAGGTACCAGTGACAGTATAAACAGTCACCAGGTACCAGTGAGTATAGACAGTCACCAGGTACCAGTGACAAGTATAAACAGTCACCAGGTACCAGTGACAGTATAGACAGTCACCAGGTACCAGACACAGACAGTCACCAGGTACCAGTGACAAGTATAAACAGTCACAGGTACCAGTGACAAGTAACCAGGTGACAAGTATAAACAGTTACCAGGTACCAGTGACAAGTATAAACATTACCAGGTACCAGTGACAAGTATAAACAGTTACCAGGTACCAGTGACAAGTATAAACAGTTACCAGGTACCAGTGACACAGTATAGACAGTCACCAGGTACCAGTGACAAGTATAAACAGTTACCAGGTACCAGTGACAAGTATAAACAGTTACCAGGTACCAGTGACAAGTATAAACAGTTACCAGGTACCAGTGACAAGTATAAACAGTCACCAGGTACCAGTGACAAGTATAGACAGTTACCAGGTACCAGTGACAAGTATAGACAGTTACCAGGTACCAGTGACAAGTATAAACAGTCACCAGGTACCAGTGACAAGTATAGACAGTCACCAGGTACCAGTGACAAGTATAGACAGTTACCAGGTACCAGTGACAAGTATAGACAGTTACCAGGTACCAGTGACAAGTATAAACAGTCACCAGGTACCAGTGACAAGTATAAACAGTCACCAGGTACCAGTGACAAGTATAGACAGTCACCAGGTACCAGTGACAAGTATAGACAGTTACCAGGTACCAGTGACAAGTATAAACAGTCACCAGGTACCAGTGACAAGTATAGTGACAAGTGTGGTAGTTTTAAGAGTGTGTTGAGGTTTACATATGGTAGTTTTAAGAGTGTTGAGGTTTACATATAGTAGTTTAAGAGTGTGTTGAAGTTTTACATATATTAGTTTTAAGAGTGCGTTGAAGTTTACATATGGTAGTTTAAAGAGTGTGTTGAGGTTTACATGGTAGTTTAAGAGTGTGTTCAGAGGTTTACATATGGTAGTTTTAGAGTGTGTTGAAGGGTTTACATATAGTAGTTTAAGAGTGTGTTGGGGGTTTTACATATGGTGGTTTTAAGAGTGCGTTGGGGTTTACATATGGTAGTTTTAAAGGTGTGTTGAGGTTTACATATGAGTAGTTTTAAGAGTGTGTTGAGGTTTACATATGGTAGTTTTAAAGAGTATGTTGAGGTTTACATGGTAGTTTTAAAAAAAGGTATGTTGAGGTTTACATATGGTAGTTTTAAAGAGGTGTGTTGCAGTTTACATATGGTAGTTTTAAGAGTGTGTTGACGTTTACATATGGTAGTTTTAAGAGTGTTGGGAGTTTACATATGGTAGTTTTAAGAGTGTGTTGAGGTTTACGTGTGGTAGTTTTAAGAGTGTGTTGAGGTTTTACATATGGTAGTTTTAAGAGGTGGTGTTGAGGGTTTACGTGTGGTAGTTTTAATGGTGTGTTGAGGTTTACGTGTGGTAGTTTTAATAGTGTGTTGAGGTTTTACATATAGTAGTTTTAAGAGTGTGTTGAGGTTTACATATGGTAGTTTTAAGAGTGTGTTGCAGTTTACATGGTAGTTTTAGGTGTGTTGACGTTTACATATGGTAGTTTAAGAGTGTGTTGAGGTTTATATGGTAGTTTTAAGAGTGTGTTGGGGTTTTACGTGTGGTAGTTTAAAAAAAGAGTGTGTTGAGGTTTACATATGGTAGTTTTAGAGTGTGTTAGAGGTTTACATATGGTAGTTTTAAGAGTGTGTTGCAGTTTACATATGAGTAGTTTTAAGAGTATGTTGAGGTTTACATGTTAGTTTTAAGAGTGTGTTGAGGTTTACATATGGTAGTTTTAAGAGTGTGTTGCAGTTTACATATGGTAGTTTTAAGAGTGTGTTGACGTTTACATATGGTAGTTTTAAAGAGTGTGTTGAGGTTTACATATGGTAGTTTTAAGGTGTGTTGAGGTTTACGTGTGAGTAGTTTTAAGAGTGTGTTAGGGTTTACATATGGTAGTTTAAGAGTGTGTTGAGGTTTACGTGTGGTAGTTTAATAGTGTGTTGAGGTTTACGTGTGGTAGTTTTAATAGTGTGTTAGGGTTTACATATGGTAGTTTTAGAGTGTGTTGAGGTTTACATATGGTAGTTTTAAGAGT
Organism: Homarus americanus; assembly: GCF_018991925.1. Taxonomy (NCBI): domain Eukaryota; kingdom Metazoa; phylum Arthropoda; class Malacostraca; order Decapoda; family Nephropidae; genus Homarus; species Homarus americanus. The sequence goes on from NW_024740122.1 coordinate 5,515, forward strand.
GTGTTGCAGTTTACATATGGTAGTTTTAAGGTGTGTTGAGGTTTACATATGGTGGTTTAATAGTGTGTTGAGGTTTACATATGGTAGTTTTAAGAGTGTGTTGAGGTTTACATATGGTAGTTTAAGAGTGTGTTGAGGTTCGTGTGGTAGTTTTTAATGGTGTGTTGAGTTTACGTGTGGTAGTTTTAAGGTGTGTTTGAGGTTTTACATATGGTAGTTTTAAGAGTGTGTTGAGGTTTGCGTTTACATATGGTAGTTTAAGAGTGTGTTGCAGTTTACATATGGTAGTTTTAAGAGTGTGTTGACGTTTACATATGGTAGTTTAGAGTGTGTTGAGGGGTTTACATATGGTAGTTTTAAGAGTGTGTTGAGGTTTACGTGTGGTAGTTTTAAGAGTGTGTTGAGGTTTACATATGGTAGTTTTAAAGAGTGTGTTGAGTTTACATGGTAGTTTTAAGAGTGTGTTGAAAGGGTTTACATATGGTAGTTTAGAGTGCGTTGAGGTTTACATATGGTAGTTTAAGAGTGTGTTGAGGTTTTACGTGTGGTAGTTTTAAGAGTGTGTTGGGGTTTACGTGTGGTAGTTTAAGTGTGTTAGGGGTTTACATATGGTAGTTTTAAGAGTGTGTTGGGGTTTACATATAGTTTAAGGTATGTTGAGGTTTTACGTGTGGTAGTTTTAAGAGTGTGTTGAGGTTTTACATATGGTAGTTTTAAAAAGGTGTGTTGGGGTTTACATATGGTAGTTTTAAGAGTGTGTTAGAGGTTTACATATGGTAGTTTTAAGAGTGTGTTAAGTTTACGTGTCGTAGTTTTAAGAGTGTGTTGAGGTTTACATATGGTAGTTTAAAGAGTGTGTTGAAGTTTTACATATGAGTAGTTTTAAAGAGTGTGTTAGGGTTTACGTGTGGTAGTTTTAAAGTGTGTTGACGTTTACATATGGTAGTTTTAAGGTGTGTTGAGGTTTACATATGGTAGTTTTAAGAGTGTGTGTTGAGGTTTACGTGTGGTAGTTTTAAGAGTGTGTTGGGGTTTACGTGTGGTAGTTTAAGAGTATGTTGAGGGTTTACGTGTGGTAGTTTAAAGAGTGTGTTGAGGTTTTGCATACGGTAGTTTAGGAGTGTGTTGAGGTTTTACATATAGTAGTTTTAAGAGTGTGTTGAGGTTTACGTGTGGTAAGTTTTAATAGTGTGTTGAGGTTTTACGTGTGGTAGTTTTAAGAGTGTGTTGAGGTTTACGTGTGGTAGTTTTAAGAGTGTGTTGAGGTTTACGTGTGGTAGTTTTTAATAGTGTGTTGAGGTTTACATATGGTAGTTTTAGAGGTGTGTTGGTTTACATATAGTAGTTTAAGAGTGTGTTGAGGTTTACATGTGGTAGTTTTAAGGTGTGTTGGGGTTTACAATAATAATAATAATAATAATAATAATAATTATAATAATAATAATAATAATAATAATAATTATAATAATAATAATAATAGCCACCAGACAACTAAATAGTTATTCTTTGCCACACAGTAATAGCAGAAATAGCCTCAGGAGCGTCAAACCGGCCGGGAATTTCAGTTTCTTCACCGGGAAAACTATGAAGACGACACACCTGGACAGCGGACTTGTGAACCTCTATTCCTGTTATCCCCGACGAATCTTCTATGAGCTTAATACTGAAGAATAAACTTCCTAAGATTGATGTATCTCTTCCCTCGAGTCAAGATATTGTTCCCATTTTGTTGTAAAGTTTTATAGTGAAAGTGAACGTTAAGGTAAAGCATCAGAGTTTAATATAAATATCGCGGGATAGTGGCAACTGTGATGGATCCCGGAAAGTTGCCGGTGTTGTTGGGTGAAAGCAGCAGCAGCAGCAGGCGGGTATATAAGGCTGGCTGGCCTCGTCCACCCTCACAAGTGTCGTAGCTCACAACACAACAAGGTAAGATACTATAGACACATAGTAACATTTTACATGACTCCAACTTGTAAAAATAATCCAAATATTTATTAACTGTTGTAAAGCAGCAGCGAGTTTGATCTTGATGATGGAAGATTAACGTAGTCGACCTGACTTATGTCACCTATTATTGGATACTTGTATGTTCACTTAGTATTAATTTGTGCTCCAAAATGAGTAACTACTGAGGGTTAGTGTTGAGAACACAAGGCGTCGACCAGACCAAACTGACGCCGCTCATCACCTAATTATTGTCACCTTTATTATATAACATTATTGATGGGATGTAAGTGTAAAAGAGGTATTTTTTTACAGCATGATGATGAAGGGCAGTGTGGTGTTGCTCCTGGTGGTGCTGAGTTCCCTGGCGGCCGCCAGTCCTCATGGCTCCTACGGTGGTCGACGCCGCCCTTATGGTCAAGGCACCAGTGGCCTGCATGGTGGCCGTAGACCTGTGGCCACTCTTGTCCATGGTGGTGCCACTCATGGCTCTGGTGGCTTCGGTGGTGCTACCCATGGCACTGGTGCCTTCGGTGGTGCCTCTCATGGCTCTGCTGGCATCGGTGGTGCCTCCCATGGCTCTGGTGGCTTCGGTGGTGCCTCCCATGGATCTGGTGGCTTCGGTGGTGCCTCCCATGGCTCTGGTGGCTTCGGTGGTGCCTCCCATGGCTCTGGTGGCTTCAGTGGTGCCACCCATGGCACTAGTGGCCAAGGGTACCAAAAGAAGCCCTACCACGGATAAACGACAGGTCCTCCCCTCCTTGTTGACTCAGTCATGTCACCAACATGATGGCTCCTGTACCTGGCCAGTTAACTTGTTCTTTTGTTAATATTCTTTTCCTTTTGTTAAACTTTCACAATAAAACAAATTTTAAATATACATGTATTTTACCTGACTCCACCTGATACCTGAGTTTACTCCTCTTAAGAACTATTTATTGACTGCGTGAAGACGAAAATGGTATTATAGAATTTGATCAAACAAACTTTTCCTTTAATTAAAGTCTGTTGATCGTTACGTTCACTCTCAGTCTAAGACAATATTTACTCATTATTTCAATATTTTTCCTGCGGGCTGACCATTAAGTTGTTTACAGTGAAATATTAATAGTTTAGTTAAGTCTATCCAAACTCACTTGTATTTCTTCTAAAACATACAAACACCTGAGATGATACACTAACATACGGTCACCATCTCTACTGCCTATGTTGTATGACATACCTGCCTGTATTATACAACACCTGGGTCGGGATAATCTTACGACAAAGTCTTAAAATACAAAAGATGGACTTATGATTTTGGGTTAAATTTGTGATACTAATGGTTAACGTCGTGAAATATCTTAATAAAACAATAATTTATCTTTATTAGGTTAGGTGAGGTTCGTGCTGACGATGTCCACTACTACTCTCTCTTATAATGGCCTAAAGAACAACTTGTGTTTATTCTTTGCCATGTTAGGCACTTCCCCTCGGAGATGTAAAAAGAGAAATCAGATGAATGAACAACGATGTTATAGAAATATCCGACTCTGAGAAAGATTTAGGGGTAATGATAAGTAGGAATCTTAAACCAAGTCAACAATGTGTATTCGCTCGAAACAAGGCTAATAAAGTATTTGGGTTCATACAAAGGAGTGTTAGTTACAAGACTAGCGAGGTTATCCTAAAACTATATCTTGTGCTTGTGAGATCTCACTTTTATTCTTTGCCATCAGTTAGGCACTTCCCCTCGGAGATGTCCAAAAAGAGAAATCAGATAGAATGAACTAAGCGATATGTTATAGAGAAATATCCTAACTCTGAGAAAGATAACTTAGGGGTAATGATATGAGTAGGAATCTTAAACCAAGTCAACAATGTGTATTCGCTCGAAACAAGGCTAATAAAGTATTTGGGTTCATACAAAGGAGTGTTAGTTACAAGACTAGCGAGGTTATCCTAAAACTATATCTTGTGCTTGTGAGATCTCACTTTGATAACGCAGTTCAGTTTTGGTCACCGTACCACAGAATGGATATAGAATATCTAGAAAGTATACAGAGGAAAATGACAAGACTAATCCCGGATATGAGGAACCTTGAGTACAGAGACAGGTTAAAGTATCTTAATTTGCACTCCATCGAGAGACGTAGAGTGAGGGGCGATATGACATAGGTGTAAAAATAGAAGTCAGGCTGAAGTCAGGGCTAAGCAAAGGTGATATAACAAAGGTACTCAAATTATCCGACCTAGAGCGAGCTAGTATAGCGATGGTTTTCTATTAGACAAATTTAGATTAAGTCGCGAGATAGGTAAACATTGGTTTGGAAATAGAGTAGTGGATGAGTGGAACAAGTTACCAAACATCATCATTAACTCGAATACGCTGGATAGCTTCAAACATACGTTGGATGGTTATATGAGCGATAGGGGTTGGGTGTAAACGGGACTGCCCAGTATGGGTCAATAGGCCGGCTGCAGTTTCCTCCATTCTTATGTCACACTTGTCCTACACCTTACCATCTCTGGGACAAAGGTAAACCTCTTCAAAATCATTCTTGTTTGAAATGTTAATGTTTGATTTATCGCTGTAACCATCATCACAACTATAGATCTGACTGATGCATGTTATCACACCTAACTGGTAGAATGTTATAACTGACTGCTGAATGTAATAACGGACTGCTGAATGTTATAACTGACTGCTGGATGTTATAATTGAGTGATGAATGTTATAACTGACTGCTGAATGTTATAACCGACTGCTGAATGCTATAACTGACTGATGAATGTTATAACTGACTGATGAATGTTACAACCGACTGCTGAATGTTATAACTGACTGCTGGAGGTTATAACTGAGTGATGAATGTAACACCTGACTGCTGAATGCTGACAGCTGAATGTTATAACTGACTGCTGAATGTTATAACTGACTGCTGAATGTTATAACTGACTGGTGACAGTCATTCTATTATACTTCCATCCGGTCATAAGTTTAATTTCGCCATTTATTTTGTTATTTGTTTTAATAGGATGTTGCTGAACATTAATACATCCTTGTGTTTGTCTGCATGTTATTGTTTGTGTTTGTATAGATTATTGTCATGATTGTTACTGTGATACCTGATCAACATGTTCCTTACCTTAGTGTTATTATGGAGAATTTGATTAGGGTTTCCAGGTGTTCTTTCTACTTGTAACACACACACACACACACACACACGCACATACATTGGTAGATATATTCTTCAGTTTTATCCCTAATATTGACGTTTTTCCCTCTTCCTGTACACCAGCTATCCCCCCCCTCCACCTAACCACCAGCCAGCCCCCCTCCTAGCTCCCTGACCCTCACACCCCCCCTCACCACAACATAGCCTTGAATCACCCACCATATATTGAACACCTCTAAATAATAACTTAAGAATCATTAAATCATTTCCATTTTATTTTTATTTACATAGATATATAGCATAAAGTCTCTTGTTGTGCTTGGTATGAAAAATATTGGCGACTCTGGACAGGAATTGACTAAATGGCAACGTGTTTGATATACTGGTAGGAATTTCCCGGGATTTTCCAACGTTTAAGGTGTACGATTCTCATTCCCTTTTGAGGTAAGTTGCAAAAGTCTTGTTTTTTCCTGTATGTTTTTTTTTCCCCAATGGAGAGAGGATTTTTTTTTTTACCTCTTGTACAGGGTGTGGCATAAGTCGAGCATCTTAGTGTATAGCTTGAGACACCCTATTGAGTATGATGCACTACCTATGAGACACCCTGTACAGTATGTTACACCACAAACACCTTCATCCACTTCCCTACTTTAGTCTCTGATAAATTCCCATATGTGGCCTCCATCCTAAGTGTCTACTCTATCTTATGTGTTAGAGTCACATATGAGTCAAGTTCCCACATGTGTTGGTGATTTTGCCTTCATATATCACGAGGAGAATTTAATTACGTAATGAGAAAGTATTTGTCATTCACCAATCCATACGCTGTGTTATTTTAAATTAATATAGTATGTAATATTATCAAGTCCCCACCCCCCCCCCACACACACTCCTCTGTTATTCCAATACTAATATCACGTTGTCTTTTGGGTAGAATTATCCTTTCAATCATCCACCTATTTGGACTGAAGGTCAGAATCGTTCAAAATAAACCTGAACCATCGGATAAAATATAAATTTCAACCTAACCTAACCCGACCCGACGGCACCTAACCCAACCCAACCCAATCTAACCTAACCTGGAAACCCTAATCAAATTCTCCATAATAACACTAAGGTAAGGAACATGTTGATCAGGTGTCACAGTAACAATCATGACAATAATCTATACAAACACAAACAATAACATACAGACAAACACAAGGATGTATTAATGTTCAGCAACATCCTATTAAAACAAATAACAAAATAAATGGCAGTAATAGCAGAAATAGCCTCAGGAGCGTCAAACCGGCCGGGAATTTGAGTTTCTTCACCGGGAAAACTATGAAGACGACACACCTGGACAGCGGACTAGTGAACCTCTACTCCTGTTATCCCCGACGAATCTTCTATGAACATAATACTTAAGAATAAACTTCCTAAGATTGATGTTTCTCTTTCCTCGAGTCAAGATATTGTTCCCATTTTGTTGTAAAGTTTTATAGTGAAAGTGAACGTTAAGGTAAAACATTAGAGTTTAATATAAATATCGCGGGATAGTGGCAACTGTAATGGATCCCGGAAAGTTGCCGGTGTTGTTGGGTGAGAGCAGCAGCAGCAGCAGGAGGCGGGTATATAAGGCTGGCTGGCCTCGTCCACCCTCACAAGTGTCGTAGCTCACAACACAACAAGGTAAGATACTATAGACACATAGTAACATTTTACATGACTCCAACTTGTAAAAATAATCCAAATATTTATTAACTGTTGTAAAGCAGCAGCGAGTTTGATCTTGATGATGGAAAGATTAACGTAGTCGACCTGACTTATGTCACCTATTATTGGATACTTGTATGTTCACTTAGTATTAATTTGTGCTCCAAAATGAGTAACTACTGAGGGTTAGTGTTGAGAACACAAGGTGTCGACCAGACCAAACTGACGCCGCTCATCACCTAATTATTGTCACCTTTATTATATAACATTATTGATGGGATGTAAGTGTAAAAGAGGTATTTTTTTACAGCATGATGATGAAGGGCAGTGTGGTGTTGCTCCTGGTGGTGCTGAGTTCCCTGGCGGCCGCCAGTCCTCATGGCTCCTACGGTGGTCGACGCCGCCCTTATGGTCAAGGCACCAGTGGCCTGCATGGTGGCCGTAGACCTGTGGCCACTCTTGTCCATGGTGGTGCCACTCATGGCTCTGGTGGCTTCGGTGGTGCTACCCATGGCACTGGTGCCTTCGGTGGTGCCTCTCATGGCTCTGCTGGCATCGGTGGTGCCTCCCATGGCTCTGCTGGCTTCGGTGGTGCCTCCCATGGCTCTGGTGGCTTCGGTGGTGCCTCCCATGGCTCTGGTGGCTTCGGTAGTGCCTCCCATGGATCTGGTGGCTTCGGTGGTGCCTCCCATGGCTCTGGTGGCTTCGGTGGTGCCTCCCATGGCTCTGGTGGCTTCAGTGGTGCCACCCATGGCACTAGTGGCCAAGGGTACCAGAAGAAGCCCTACCACGGATAAACGACAGGTCCTCCCCTCCTTGTTGACTCAGTCATGTCACCAACATGATGGCTCCTGTACCTGGCCAGTTAACTTGTTCTTTTGTTAATATTCTTTTCCTTTTGTTAAACTTTCACAATAAAACAAATTTTAAATATACATGTATTTTACCTGACTCCACCTGATACCTGAGTTTACTCCTCTTAAGAACTATTTATTGACTGCGTGAAGACGAAAATGGTATTATAGAATTTGATCAAACAAACTTTTCCTTTAATTAAAGTCTGTTGATCGTTACGTTCACTCTCAGTCTAAGACAATATTTACTCATTATTTCAATATTTTTCCTGCGGGCTGACCATTAAGTTGTTTACAGTGAAATATTAATAGTTTAGTTAAGTCTATCCAAACTCACTTGTATTTCCTCTAAAACATACAAACACCTGAGATGATACACTAACATACGGTTACCATCTCTACTGCCTATGTTGTATGACATACCTGCCTGTATTATACAACACCTGGGTCGGGATAATCTTACGGCAAAGTCTTAAAATACAAAAGATGGACTTATGATTTTGGGTTAAATTTGTGATACTAATGGTTAACGTCGTGAAATATCTTAATAAAACAATAATTTATCTTTATTAGGTTAGGTGAGGTTCGTGCTGACGATGTCCACTACTACTCTCTCTTATAATGGCCTAAAGAACAACTTGTGTTTATTCTTTGCCATGTTAGGCACTTCTCCTCGGAGATGTATAAAGAGAAATCAGATGAATGAACAACGATGTTATAGAAATATCCGACTCTGAGAAAGATTTAGGGGTAATGATAAGTAGGAATCTTAAACCAAGTCAACAATGTGTATTCGCTCGAAACAAGGCTAATAAAGTATTTGGGTTCATACAAAGGAGTGTTAGTTACAAGACTAGCGAGGTTATCCTAAAACTATATCTTGTGCTTGTGAGATCTCACTTTGATAACGCAGTTCAGTTTTGGTCACCGTACCACAGAATGGATATAGAATATCTAGAAAGTATACAGAGGAAAATGACAAGACTAATCCCTGATATTAGGAACCATGAGTACAGAGACAGGTTAAAGCATCTTAATTTGCACTCCCTCGAGAGACGTAGAGTGAGGGGCGATATGACATAGGTGTAAAAATAGAAGTCAGGGTTGAAGTCAGGGACTAAGCAAAGGTAATATAACAAAGGTACTCAAATTATCCGACCTAGAACGAGCTAGTATAGCGATGGTTTTAAATTAGACAAATTTAGATTTAGTCGCGAGATAGGTAAACATTGGTTTGGAAATAGAGTAGTGGATGAGTGGAACAAGTTACCAAACATCATCATTAACTCGAATACGCTGGATAGCTTCAAACATACGTTGGATGGTTATATGAGCGATAGGGGTTGGGTGTAAACGGGACTGCCCAGTATGGGTCAATAGGCCGGCTGCAGTTTCCTCCATTCTTATGTCACACTTGTCCTACACCTTACCATCTCTGGGACAAAGGTAAACCTCTTCAAAATCATTCTTGTTTGAAATGTTAATGTTTGATTTATCGCTGTAACCATCATCACAACTATAGATCTGACTGATGCATGTTATCACACCTAACTGGTAGAATGTTATAACTGACTGCTGAATGTAATAACGGACTGCTGAATGTTATAACTGACTGCTGGATGTTATAATTGAGTGATGAATGTTATAACTGACTGCTGAATGTTATAACCGACTGCTGAATGCTATAACTGACTGATGAATGTTATAACTGACTGATGAATGTTACAACCGACTGCTGAATGTTATAACTGACTGCTGGAGGTTATAACTGAGTGATGAATGTTACAACCGACTGCTGACTGTTATAACTGACTGCTGAATGTTTTAACTGACTGCTGAATGTTATAACTGACAGCTGAATGTTATAACTGACTGCTGAATGTTATAACTGACTGCTGAATGTTATAACTGACTGCTGAATGTTATAACTGACTGCTGAATGTTATAACTGACTGCTGAATGTTATAACTGACTGCTGAATGTTATAACTGACTGCTGAATGTTATAACTGACTGGTGACAGTCATTCTATTATACTTCCATCCGGTCATAAGTTTAATTTCGCCATTTATTTTGTTATTTGTTTTAATAGGATGTTGCTGAACATTAATACATCCTTGTGTTTGTCTGCATGTTATTGTTTGTGTTTGTATAGATTATTGTCATGATTGTTACTGCGATACCTGATCAACATGTTCCTTACCTTAGTGTTATTATGGAGAATTTGATTAGGGTTTCCAGGTGTTCTTTCTACTTGTAACACACACACACACACACACACACGCACATACATTGGTAGATATATTCTTCAGTTTTATCCCTAATATTGACGTTTTTCCCTCTTCCTGTACACCAGCTATCCCCCCCCTCCACCTAACCACCAGCCAGCCCCCCTCCTAGCTCCCTGACCCTCACACCCCCCCTCACCACAACATAGCCTTGAATCACCCACCATATATTGAACACCTCTAAATAATAACTTAAGAATCATTAAATCATTTCCATTTTATTTTTATTTACATAGATATATAGCATAAAGTCTCTTGTTGTGCTTGGTATGAAAAATATTGGCGACTCTGGACAGGAATTGACTAAATGGCAACGTGTTTGATATACTGGTAGGAATTTCCCGGGATTTTCCAACGTTTAAGGTGTACGATTCTCATTCCCTTTTGAGGTAAGTTGCAAAAGTCTTGTTTTTTCCTGTATGTTTTTTTTTCCCCAATGGAGAGAGGATTTTTTTTTTTACCTCTTGTACAGGGTGTGGCATAAGTCGAGCATCTTAGTGTATAGCTTGAGACACCCTATTGAGTATGATGCACTACCTATGAGACACCCTGTACAGTATGTTACACCACAAACACCTTCATCCACTTCCCTACTTTAGTCTCTGATAAATTCCCATATGTGGCCTCCATCCTAAGTGTCTACTCTATCTTATGTGTTAGAGTCACATATGAGTCAAGTTCCCACATGTGTTGGTGATTTTGCCTTCATATATCACGAGGAGAATTTAATTACGTAATGAGAAAGTATTTGTCATTCACCAATCCATACGCTGTGTTATTTTAAATTAATATAGTATGTAATATTATCAAGTCCCCACCCCCCCCCCACACACACTCCTCTGTTATTCCAATACTAATATCACGTTGTCTTTTGGGTAGAATTATCCTTTCAATCATCCACCTATTTGGACTGAAGGTCAGAATCGTTCAAAATAAACCTGAATCATCGGATAAAGCATAAATTTCAACCTAACCTAACCCGACCCGACGGCACCTAACCCAACCCAACCCAATCTAACCTAACCTGGAAACCAAAATCAAATTCTCCATAATAACACTAAGGTAAGGAACATGTTGATCAGGTATCGCAGTAACAATCATGACAATAATCTATACAAACACAAACAATAACATACAGATAAACACAAGGATGTATTAATGTTCAGCAACATCCTATTAAAACAAATAACAAAATAAATGGCAGTAATAGCAGAAATAGCCTTAGGAGCGTCAAACCGGCCGGGAATTTGAGTTTCTTCACCGGGAAAACTATGAAGACGACACACCTGGACAGCGGACTTGTGAACCTCTACTCCTGTTATCCCGGACGAATCTTCTATGAACATAATACTGAAGAATAAACTACCTAAGATTGATGTATCTCTTTCCTCGAGTCAAGATATTGTTCCCATTTTGTTGTAAAGTTTTATAGTGAAAGTGAACGTTAAGGTAAAGCATCAGAGTTTAATATAAATATCGCGGGATAGTGGCAACTGTAATGGATCCCGGAAAGTTGCCTGTGTTGTTGGGTGAAAGCAGCAGCAGCAGGAGGCGGGTATATAAGGCTGGCTGGCCTCGTCCACCCTCACAAGTGTCGTAGCTCACAACACAACAAGGTAAGATACTATAGACACATAGTAACATTTTACATGACTCCAACTTGTAAAAATAATCCAAATATTTATTAACTGTTGTAAAGCAGCAGCGAGTTTGATCTTGATGATGGACAGATTAACGTAGTCGACCTGACTTATGTCACCTATTATTGGATACTTGTATGTTCACTTAGTATTAATTTGTGCTCCAAAATGAGTAACTACTGAGGGTTAGTGTTGAGAACACAAGGTGTCGACCAGACCAAACTGACGCCGCTCATCACCTAATTATTGTCACCTTTATTATATCACATTATTGATGGGATGTAAGTGTAAAAGAGGTATTTTTTTACAGCATGATGATGAAGGGCAGTGTGGTGTTGCTCCTGGTGGTGCTGAGTTCCCTGGCGGCCGCCAGTCCTCATGGCTCCTACGGTGGTCGACGCCGCCCTTATGGTCAAGGCACCAGTGGCCTGCATGGTGGCCGTAGACCTGTGGCCACTCTTGTCCATGGTGGTGCCACTCATGGCTCTGGTGGCTTCGGTGGTGCTACCCATGGCACTGGTGCCTTCGGTGGTGCCTCTCATGGCTCTGCTGGCATCGGTGGTGCCTCCCATGGCTCTGCTGGCTTCGGTGGTGCCTCCCATGGCTCTGGTGGCTTCGGTGGTGCCTCCCATGGCTCTGGTGGCTTCGGTAGTGCCTCCCATGGATCTGGTGGCTTCGGTGGTGCCTCCCATGGCTCTGGTGGCTTCGGTGGTGCCTCCCATGGCTCTGGTGGCTTCAGTGGTGCCACCCATGGCACTAGTGGCCAAGGGTACCAAAAGAAGCCCTACCACGGATAAACGACAGGTCCTCCCCTCCTTGTTGACTCAGTCATGTCACCAACATGATGGCTCCTGTACCTGGCCAGTTAACTTGTTCTTTTGTTAATATTCTTTTCCTTTTGTTAAACTTTCACAATAAAACAAATTTTAAATATACATGTATTTTACCTGACTCCACCTGATACCTGAGTTTACTCCTCTTAAGAACTATTTATTGACTGCGTGAAGACGAAAATGGTATTATAGAATTTGATCAAACAAACTTTTCCTTTAATTAAAGTCTGTTGATCGTTACGTTCACTCTCAGTCTAAGACAATATTTACTCATTATTTCAATATTTTTCCTGCGGGCTGACCATTAAGTTGTTTACAGTGAAATATTAATAGTTTAGTTAAGTCTATCCAAACTCACTTGTATTTCTTCTAAAACATACAAACACCTGAGATGATACACTAACATACGGTCACCATCTCTACTGCCTATGTTGTATGACATACCTGCCTGTATTATACAACACCTGGGTCGGGATAATCTTACGACAAAGTCTTAAAATACAAAAGATGGACTTATGATTTTGGGTTAAATTTGTGATACTAATGGTTAACGTCGTGAAATATCTTAATAAAACAATAATTTATCTTTATTAGGTTAGGTGAGGTTCGTGCTGACGATGTCCACTACTACTCTCTCTTATAATGGCCTAAAGAACAACTTGTGTTTATTCTTTGCCATGTTAGGCACTTCCCGTCGGAGATGTATAAAGAGAAATCAGATGAATGAACAACGATGTTATAGAAATATCCAACTCTGAGAAAGATTTAGGGGTAATGATAAGTAGGAATCTTAAACCAAGTCAACAATGTGTATTCGCTCGAAACAAATCTAATAAAGTACTTAGGTTCACACAAAGGAGTGTTAGTTAACAAGACTAGCGAGGTTATCATAAAACTATATCTCTCTCACTCGTTCTGAAAGGCCTTCCAGCGGTTCCAGTGATCCGGCCATTAACTGCAGAAGGTCAGGTACTCCTTGTGTGATCGCTGCTTCTTCTAGAATTCTCGTTCATTTTAAGTTAGTTTTACAGCTTGAGGGAACAGAAAAAACAGTCAATCTTAGTTTGATCCATCGAATATGTTGGGTGAGGAAGGAGAGGAATGTTTTGCTTCTTCTAGACTACTTATGGAGAATGTTGAGGTAGGTTTTCCGGCATCTTTGTGGTGTAGATTAATACAGTATAACCTATTTTTCTATATTTCTCCTTTCAGGCCCTCCAGGCTCCTTGGGTCGTTTGACCTGTGCCTGGGTATAATAATTCCCGTAAAAAACAGAAGATGTGAACATCCATGATAGTTGATGCACACATTTTTTAGCCAGTTTATCGGTGTTTCAGAATATCCAACATACACGTTGAATATTACAGCTTTATATATTCAGTCCCTAGAGCTTTGTGATTTGTGTGTGGGATTTAGTTTTCTCAGCTACAGTTATACCAGAGTGAAACGTAAAGGACACAGTCAAAAGGAAGCAAGAATCTTAGGAAAACTTATGATCGATGTGGGAGTATAGACTGAGACATTCTGAATCACTTCTTATAAATATCTATAATGAGCTGTTGACAACTTGCTCAGTTTACGGTACATACAGTACAGGTAACAGGTGGAATCATGCAAAGTTCGTATATGTTCATAATTATTTTTATTTATTACACTTCAACAAATTAAACAAATATTAACAAGAGCAAGTTACAGTGTTATCTGGTCAGATACAGGGATCATGGCGTGACATGACTGAGTCAACAAGGAGGGGAGGACCTGTCGTTTATCCGTAGTAAGGCTTCTTCTGGTACCCGTGGCCACTAGTGCCATGGTGCACCATGGACAACAGTGGTCACTAGTCTGCGGCTACCATGTAGGCCACTAGTGCTATGGGAGAAACCACCATGGAGATTAGAGCCATGAGAGCCAGCACCATGGACAGAAGTGGTCACACCTCTGCGGCTACCATGCCCGCTACTGTAGGAGCCGTGAGGACTGGCGGCCGCCAGGGAACTCAGCACCACCAGGAGCAACACCACACTGCCCTTCATCATCATGCTGTAAAAAATACCATCTTTACACTTACATCCCATCAATAATGTTATATAATAAAGGTGACAATAATTAGGTGATGAGCGGCGTCAGTTTGGTCTGGTCGACGCCTTGTGTTCTCAACACTAACCCTCAGTAGACTATTTTGGAGCACAAATTAATACTCTAAGTGAACAAACAAGTATCCAATAATAGGTGACATAAGTCAGGTCGACTACGTTAATCTTTCCATCATAAAAGATCAAACTCGCTGCTGCTTTACAACAGTTAATAAATATTTGGATTATTTTTACAAGTTGGAGTCATGTAAAATGTTACTATGTGTCTATAGTATCTTACCTTGTTGTGTTGTGAGCTACGACACTTGTGAGGGTGGTTGATGATGATGATAATGGAGATAAAATGGCAATGGCTTACCATGGGAAGGGAGAGAAGAGGTAAGGTAGAAGGAAAGTTATGAAACGGGAAGTAAAGTAGTAGAGAAGGCCGCACTAAGAGGTCGCCTGAGCTCAAGGGAACAGGGGGGGTAAGCTAGCTAGAAGGGGGTGTTTGTTATTGTAAGAGAGGTCCTACTAGGTCCTTGTGTATCTAGTAGAAAACTTCATCTTTTGTGTACTATTTAGTGTACAATAGTTCTGGCTCTTGAGGGTATTTGGAGGAAGGCTTTTTTGGCCACCAGTTGTGTATCTTCTGATGTCCTCTGTTTTTAGTCGATGTATAATTCGTCTTCCACTTCTAGTTTACCATACTGCCTGTGCTTGGCTGTATGTTCTTATGTTCAGTGGTAAAATATTGTATTTTTCGTGAAGCTCTTTAATTTTGGTTGTGTATGGGGACGTTGTTTGAGAGCTCTGCGGATGGCTTTGTTCTGTGTTGCCTGAAGTTTTAATTGGGGTAAGGCTGATCGTGTTTAATGGTATTGGCGGGTATTCAAGATGGGGGACGGACAAATGCTTTAAATAGGTGTAGTTGTATTTTCTCTTCCATTTTGCCGAATCTTCTTAATTTGGTGTTTTCGTATTCGGCTAGTCTATTGCGCCTTCATGTATGTTTATTTATTCCGGTTCTTGTTATTGTTAGCCCCAGTATTTTTCCTTCGTTTGAGTATTGTATTCGAGTTTACTGTGATTGGTGCTGAGTTTATCCTTGAAATGTGTATGATCTTTAGTTTTTGTGTATTAGTTTTTATTTTCCATTTCTTCTCGTAATTATTTATTTGTATTATGGCGCAAGCTGTTTTTAATGTCATCATCTGTTTGGCCTTCTGCTGCTGCTGCTCTCACCCAACAACACCGACAACTTTCCGGGATCCAGCACTGTTGCCAATAACCCCGCGATAATTTTTGTTTCATCTCCTAATAATCTTAATTAACAATAAAATAATAATCTTAAAGAAGTATATTTCTTAAAACGGTAATTATTACTAAGGGTTTTGATCTAAAATATTCCCTATTAATCAAGTGAGTTACGAAAGTCTTCTGAGAGCTGTCGTCCAGGAGTTTCCATTTCTTCATCCACAGAGGAGAAACTCTGTATTTCCCAGGTTCTTGTGCCCTTCCTGCACTTGAGTCTTTTTTATGTTACTCGAATTGTATTACAGTTCAGTAACTATGTAACAAGTTTTATTATTACAGTATTATTATTATTATTGTTATTGTTGTTATTTTTAGTAGGATTAGTAGTAGAAAGCATCTTAAAATTAATATATATACTGTATATATAAAAAAATGATGACAGTAACACCACAAATATTTTACGAATATAAAAGATTTCCTTATATATGTTTATTAATATGATGTATGCGTCGTTTTAACATTCTATACATTTAGTCTAATATAGGAAACATTGTCCCGCCGACACCAAGCCTCAACTCTTTGTCTTCTCCTGGGTCTGTTATATACGTTATAATATATGTACCCATTTTATATGACACTATGCTAACGGTTTATTAGAGCATGGCAGGTTGATAAAAGTAATCGTGCGCATACTACTACTGCTACTACTACTGCTACTACGAGTTCTTATGGCCTCTAGCCTCCTCGTATAACCACACACTTTATTACCAAAACAGCCTAATACAAAATTATCTACCCTCTATGACTCGAAAAGCATCATATCCAATTTGGTTTTCCGTGAATATTGGTTCATAGTCCATGTCTGTGAGTGTTGTTGGTTTAGGGTTTAGAGTTGCTGCTTCTGTTCTGATAACACGTCAGCCAGTCTGGTATAGAAGCACCTTGTACCAGAGGAGTGAAGCTGCCTTGGTCCACATTCTCTCTGTTCTTTTCGTTCTTGTTCCTGTCGTGTGCAACTCTTAGAAACAGGTCACGGTGACAAGCAGCCAGGGATCGAATATCTTTGATACCAAAAATTGGCTCGGACACAGATGTCCTCTCGATTTCGTTGGTTGAGTTAGCAATCCTGTGAATGAAGCTTCTCCATCCATGGGGAGGTCGGTTCCACATGGCGTAGTGGCATATCTCTTCATATATTTTCTGTGAGGTCCCTTACTTCCTTGTGCTTCAGGCAAATGAAACCTCCCTTCTTACACACCATGGCAGGGTAGATATTGTAAGATGTTCCACACACACACATTAAGCAGACATGACTTCCACTGACCAACCATCCCTTAGAGTAATGGTGTCTGTAAATTCTTGTCTGTTGAGGCTGAAGCCCTTTGCTCTTATCGGTAGAGCTGTTAACCAGTTTGAGAGACCTATTGTGCTACCTCTACTCTTCACGATCACTACCACTACATTCTTTTTATACCTTCCCTCACTATTACTACCACTAATTCTAATAATAATAATAATAATAATAATAATAATAATAATAACATCATTCTTAATGACAACAAATACATCTATATTAGTGAGAGGTTGAAGGAGCTTAATTTTTTTTTTAGCTGTTTAGTTGTGGTAGTGGTAATGGTGGTAGTAACAATGGCAGTAGTGGCAATAGTAGTAATAGTGTATAGTGGTAATAGTATCAATAGTGATAGTGACCTTTAAAGCTGGGACCACCACAACATTACCTGGAACCATAAAACACGTATAGTCTCTGGCGCAACACTCATATATGGTGACTGCTTCTTGGTTGTCCTTCACAGCCTGAAGAGACGAATTAAACAGGAGGACCCAACACCTAAACGCTCAAGACTGAAGTGTAATGGGGAATTAATTGTTTGTAAGAAATCACCTGTAGGGAAAGTTGACACCTGAGAAGCACAATCAACAAAGAGTACAGACTAATCAAAAAACAGTGCAGACCAATCAACAAAGAGTACAGACCAATCAAAAAACAGTGCAGACCAATCAACAAAGAGTACAGACCAATCAAAAAACAGTGCAGACCAATCAACAAAGAGTACAGACCAATCAAAAAACAGTGCAGACCAATCAACAAAGAGTACAGACCAATCAAAAAACAGTGCAGACCAATCAACAATGAGTACAGACCAATCAACAAAGACTCAGGACAGACTTATCAACAAAGACTCAGTATACAGATTAATCACAAAGACTTAAACACTGCTCAAGAAGAAAGACTCACTCAACAGGGCTTTCCAGATGACCAGAGATACAACCAGCTCATAAAAACCATTACCAAATCATATGTGTGTCAGGTGTAAGTTGTGTGTAAAAATGTGTGCGTCAGTTGTACTGTGTTCGTGTTTGACAGTCAGGAGTTTCAACATAAGGAAAACCTGACCCTTGAACAAACCCAAAATTAAAAACAGGTTAGGTTAGGTCAGGTTAGGTTAGGTCAGGTTAGATTAGGTCAGAAGTTAAAAATAGAAGTCATACCGATCAGGAAACAATCAAGATTTTCCGTAACCTCACTTAGCATTCAGTACAAGTCTTAAACAAGAATAAGCCATATTGACCGTAATTAACATAGATATTATCCTGCATTATAAAAGATTGGTGCATATAGTGTTAGCCTTGACACTTACCGAACAATACTTTCATATATACAAGTGGTCAGCTTATACTTAAATACACAGAAACGAAGAAGAAATTTACTTAATTTTAAAATCAATGGAAGTGAAATTTTGTTTAGTAGTGTTCTTTGTTTATTTCGGGTTAGATGAGTTGAGGACGAGACAGATTTGTTGATTGAGGGTTTTTTATAAAAATGGGATTTTTTTTTACAGAATTTGTTGGAGTTGAAGATTAATTATTATTTTA
The DNA here is from genome assembly GCF_018991925.1 of Homarus americanus. Lineage (NCBI taxonomy): Eukaryota > Metazoa > Arthropoda > Malacostraca > Decapoda > Nephropidae > Homarus > Homarus americanus. Next base: position 24,156 of record NW_024740122.1, read on the forward strand.
CCTACTTCATGTTGGGGCATTCACGTTATCAGAGTTTCTAGTAA
>NW_024740123.1:0-14614 GCF_018991925.1 Homarus americanus
GGTCTGATGGTAGAATGAAACATCCAATTAATATTCATTAATATGAAATTAGTCATGAAAGCACAGTCACATGAGATGATCTCATCTTTTGTTTACTCGATCAGGAGACTTTGTTATACTCGAATAGGGGCCTCTGCTATACTCGATCAGGGGCCTTTGTTATACTATATCAGGGGCTTTTGTTATACTCGAACCAGGGGAATTTGTTATACTCGATCAGGGGACTTTGTAATACTCGATCAGGGCCTTTGTTATACTCGATCAAGGGAATTTGTTATACTCGACCAGGGGACTTTGTTATACTAGATCAGGGGACTTTGTTATATTCGATGAGGGGACTTTGTTATACCTGATGAAAGGGCTTTGTTATACTCGATGAGGGGGCTTTGTTATACTCGAACAGGGGGCTTTGCTATACTCGATCAGGGGGCTTTGTTATATTCCATTAGGGGTCTTTGTTATACTCGATGAGGGGCATTTGTTATACTCGATCATGCGTCTTTTCTATACTCGATCAAGGGATTTTGTTATACTAGATTAGGGGACTTTGTCATACTCGATCAGGGGGCTTTGTTATACTCGACCAGGGGTCTTTGTTATACTCGACTAGGGGACTTTGTTTTACTCGATCAGGGGACTTTCTTATATTCGATCAGGGGACTTTATTATACTCGATCAAGGGCCTTTGTTATACTCGATCAGGAGACTTTGTTATACTTGATCAGAGGACTTTGTTATACTTGATCAGGGGACTTTGTTATACTCGACCAGGAGACTTTGTTATACTCGATGAGGGGGCTTTGTTATACTCGATCAGGGGACATTACTATACTCGACCAGGGAAATTTGTAATACACGATCAGGGGATATGTTATACTCGATCAGGGGATGTGTTATACTCGATCGGGGGACTTTGTTATACTCGATCAGGAGGCTTTGTTATACTCAACCGGTGGCCTTTGTTGTACTCGATCAGTTGACTTTGTTATACTCGACCATGGGACTTTGTTATACTCTATCAGGGGACTTTGTTATACTCGATCAGAGCCGCTTGTTTACTCGATCAGGGGCCTTTGTTATACCATATCAGGGGCTTTTGTTATACTCGATCAAGAAAATTTGTTATACTCGACCAGGGGACTTTGTTATACTCGATCAGGGGACTTTGTTATATTCGATCAGGGGGCTATCTTATATTCGATGAGGGGCCTTTGTTATACTCGATTAGAGGACTTTGTTATACTCGATGAGGGGCCTTTGTTATGCTCGATCAAGGGCTTTTGTTTTACTCGAACCAGGGGACTGTTATTCTCGATCATGAGACTTTGTTATACTCCATGAGGGGCCTTTAATATACTCGACCAGGGGGCTTTGATATTCTCGATCAAGGGAATTTGTTATTCTCGATGAGGGGACTTTATTATACTCGACCAGGGGACTTTGTTATACACGATCATTTGAGTTTGTTTTACTCGATCAGGAGACTTTGTTATACTCAAATAGATGCCTTTGTTATACTCGACCAGGGACCTTTGTTATACTCTATAAGGCGGCTTTGTTATACACGACCAGGGGACTTTGTTATACTCGATCATTGGAGTTTGTTTGACTCGATCAGGAGACTTTGTTATACTCGAATAGGGGCCTTTGTTATACTCGACCAGGGGGCTTTGATAAACTCGATTAGGGGACTTTGTTATACTCGATCAGGGAATTTGTTATACTCGATCAGGGGACTTTGTTTTACTCGATCAGGAGACTTTGTTATACTCGACCAACGGACTTTGTTATACTCGACCAGGAGACTTTGTTATACTCGATCATTGGAGTTTGTTATACTCGATGATTGGGCTTTCTTATACTCGATCAGGGGATGTGTTATACTCGATCAGGGGACTTTGTTATACTCCTTCAGGGGACTTTGTTATACTCGATGATTGGGCTTTGTTATACTCGATCAGGAGATGTGTTATACTCGATCAGGGAACTTCGTTATACTCGATCAGGGGACTTTATTATACTCAAACGGGGGCCTTTGTTATACTCGATCTGGAGACTTTGTTGTACTCGATCAGGGGACTTTGTTATACTCGACCAGGGGACTTTGCTATACTCGATCATGGGACATTACTATCTCGACCAGGGGACTTTGTTATATACGATCAGGGGATATGTTATACTCGGTCAGGGGATGTGTTATACTCGATCAGGGGACTTTGTTATACTAGATCAGGAGACTTTGTTGCACTCAACCGGGGGCCTTTGTTATACTCGATCAGGGGACTTTGTTGTACTCGATCAGGGGACTTTTTTATACTCGATCGGGGGGCTTTGTTTTACTCGATCAGGCGGGTTTCTTATGCTCGATCAGGGGAATTTGTTATACTCGACCAGGGGACTTTGTTATATGACCAGGACTTTGTTATACTCAGTCGCGAGCGGCTTTGTTTATGCTCAATCACGGGAATTGTTATACTCGACCAGGGGACTTTGTTTTACTCGATCATTGGACATTTTTTTACTCCATCAGGAGACTTTGTTATACTCGACCAGGGGACTGTGTTATTCTCGATTAGGGGACTTTGTTATACTCGATCATTGGGCTTTGTTATCCTCGATCAGGGGACTTTATTATACTTGACCAGGGGACTTTATTTTACTCGATCAGAGGACTTTGTTATACTCCTTCAGGGGACTTTGTTCTACTCGATGATTGGGCTTTGTTATACTCGATCAGGGGATGTGTTATACTCGGTTACGGGACTTTGTTATACGCGATCAGGAGACTTTATTATACTCAAACGGGGGCCTTTGTTATACTCGATCAGGAGATTTTGTTGTACTCGATCAGGGGACTTTGTTATACTCGACCAGGGGACTTTGTTATACTCGATGAGGGGACTTTGTTATACTCGATGAGGGGACTTTGTTATACCTGATGAAAGGGCTTTGTTATTCTTGATCAGGGGCCTTTGTTATACGCGATCAAGGGCCTTTGTCATAATCGATGAGGGGACTTTGTTATACTTGATCAGGGGAATTTGTTATACTCGATCAGGGGAATTTGTTATACTCGATGATTGGGCTTTGTTAAACTCGATAAGGGGACTTTGTTATACTCGATCAGGGGACTTTGTTATACTTGACCAGGGGACTTTGTTTTACTCGATCAGGGGACTTTGTTATACTCGATCAGGGGACTTTGTTATACTCCTTCAGGGGACTTTGTTCTACTCGATGATTGGGCTTTGTTATACTCGATCAGGGGATGTGTTATACTCGATCAGGGGAATTTGTTATACTCGATCAGGGGACTTTGTTATACTCGATGATTGGGCTTTGTTTATACTCGATCAGGGGACTTTGTTATACTCGACCAGGGTCCTTTGTTATACTCGATGATTGGGCTTTGTTATACTCGATAAGGGGACTTTGTTATACTCGATTAGGGGACTTTGTTATGCTCGACCAGTGGACTTTGCTATACTCGATCAGGGGACTTAGTTATACTTGATGATTGGGCTTTGTTATACTCGATCAGGGGACTTTGTTATACTCGATCAGGGTCCTTTTTTATGCTTGACCAGTGGCCTTTGTTATACTCGTTCAGGGGGCTTTGTTATACTCGATTAGGGGACTTTGTTATACTCGACCAGGGGCCTCTGGTATGGTCAACCAGGAGACTTTGTTATACTCAATCAGGGGACTTTGTTATACTTGATCAGGGGGCTTTGTTTTCCTCCACCAGAGGACTTTGTTATACTCGATCATGGGACTTTGTTATACTCGATGATTGGGCTTTGTTATACTCGATCAAGGGCCTTTTCATAATCGATTAGGGGAATTTGTTATACTCGATCAGGGGGCTTTGTTATAATCGATGAAGGGACTTTGTTATACTCGATGAGGGGCATTTGTTATACTCGATCAAGGGCCTTTGCTATACTCGATCAGGGGACTTTGTTAAACCTCATCAGGGGGCTTTATTATGCTCAATCAGGGGCCTTTGTTATACTATATCAGGGGCTTTTGTTATACTCGAACCAGGGGAATTTGTTATACTCGATCATGAGACTTTGTTATACTCGATCAGGGCCTTTATTATACTCGACCAGGGGTGTTTGATATATTCGACCAGGGGTGTTTGATATACTCGATCAGGGGACTTTGTTATACTCGGTCAGTAGGGTTTTATTATACTCGATCAGGGGACTTTGTTATATTCGATCAAGGGACTTTGTTATACTTGATCAGGGGAATTTGTTATACTCGACCAGCGGACATTGTTGTTCTCGATCAGGGGACTTTGTTATACTCGATCAGGGGCTTTGTTATCCTCGATCAGGGGACTTTGTTATACTCGACCAGGGGACTTTGTTATACTCGATCACGGGACATAGTTATACTCGATCAGGAGACTTTGTTATACTCGAATAGGAGTCTTTTTTATACTCGACCAGGGGACTTTGTCATACTCGATCTGGGGACTTTGTTATACTAGATCAGGGACTTTGTAATATCCGATCAGGGGGCTTTCTTATACTCGATGAGGGGCCTTTGTTATACTCGACCAGGGGACTTTGTTATACTCCATCAGCTGTCTTTGTTATACTCCATCAGGGGCCTTTGTCATGCTCGATGAGGGGGCTTTGTTATACTCGATCATGGGACATTACAATCTCGACCAGGGGACTTTGTTATATACGATCAGGGGATATGCTATACTCGATCAGGGGATGTGTTATACTCGATCAGGGGTCTTTGTTATGCTCGATCAGGAGACTTTGCTACACTCAACCGGGGGCCTTTGTTATACTCGATCAGGGGACTTTGTTGTAATCGATCAGGGGACTTTGTATACTCGATCAGGCGGCTTCGTTATGCTCGATCACGGGAATTTGTTATACTCGACGAGGGGACTTTGTTATACTTGACCAGGGGACTTTGTTATACTCGATGATTGGTATTTGTTATACTCGATCAGAGGACTTTGTAATACTCGACCAGGTTCCTTTTTTATGCTCGACCAGGTTCCTTTTTTATGCTCGACCAGTGGCCTTTGTTATACTCGTTCAGGGGGCATTGTTATATTCGATTAGGGGACTTTGTTATACTCGACCAGGGGCCTTTGTTATGGTCAACCAGGGGACTTTGTTATACTTGATCAGGGGGCTTTGTTATCCTCGACCAGAGGACTTTGTTATACTCGATCAGGGGACTTTGTTATACTCGATGATTGGGCTTTGTTATACTCGATGAGGTCTTTGTTATACTCGATAGATTCTTTGTTATACTCAATCATGGGCCCATTGTTATATTCCAAACAGGGGACTTTGTTATACTCGATCAGGGAGATTGTTATAATCGATGAGAAGGGACTGTTATACTCGATGAGGGGCATTTGTTATACTCGACCAGGGTACTTTTGTTATACTCGATCAGGGACATTACTGTACTCGACCAGGAACTGTAATACTCGATCAGGGGTATTTATACTCGATCAGGGGACTTTCCTATACACGAATAAGGGCTTGGTCTTACTCAGCCATGGGACTTTGTTATATTCGATCGGGTGGTTTTGTTATATACTCGTAGGGTCTTTGTTGGAAGCTCGATCAGAATTTGTTATACTCGATCAGGGAATTTGCTTTGTTATACTCGATTAAGGGACTTTGTTATACTTGATCAGAATTTGTTTTACTCGATCAGGGACTTTGTTATACTCGATCAGGGGTCTTTGTTATACTCGATCAGCGGACTTTGTTATACTCGGTCATGGGACATAGTTATACTCGATCAGGAGACTTTGTTATACTCGAATAGGAGTCTTTTATACTCGACCAGGGGACTTTGTTATACTCGATCTGGGGACTTTGTTATACTCGATGAGGGACTTTGTAATATCCGATCAGGGGGCTTTCTTATACTCGATGAGGGGCCTTTGTTATACTCGACCAGGGGACTTTGTTATACTCCATCAGCTGTCTTTGTTATACTCCATCAGGGGCCTTTGTCATACTCGATGATGGGGCTTTGATATACTCGATCATGGGACATTACTATCTCGACCAGGGGACTTTGTTATATACGATCAGGGGATATGTTATACTCGATCAGGGGATGTGTTATACTTGATCAGGGGACTTTGTTATACTCGATGAGGAGACTTTGTTACACTCAACTGGGGGCCTTTATTATACTCGATCAGGGGACTTTGTTGTACTCGATCAGGGGACTTTTTTATAGTCGATCAGGCGGCTTTGTTATGCTCGATCACGGGAATTTGTTATACTCGACCAGGGGACTTTGTTATACTCGATCATTGGACTTTTTTTTACTCCATCAGGAGACTTTGTTATACTCGACCAGGGGACATTGTTATTCTCGATTAGGAGACTTTGTTATACTCGATAAGGGGGCTTTGTTATCCTCGATCAGGTGACTTTGTTATACTTGACCAGGGGACTTTGTTTTACTCGATCAGGGGACTTTATTATACTCGATCAGGGGACTTTGTTATACTCCTTCAGGGGACTTTGTTATACTCTATGATTGGGCTTTTTTATACTCGATCAGGGGATGTGTTATACTCGATCAGGGGACTTTGTTATACTCGATCAGGAGACTGTATTATACTCAAACGGGGGCCTTTGTTATACTCGATCAGGAGACTTTGTTGTACTCGATCAGGGGACTTTGTTATACTCGACCAGGGGACTTTGTTATACTCGATCAGGGGACTTTCTTATACTCGATCAGGGCCTTTGTTATACTCGATCAGGGGAATTTGTTATACTCGATGAGGGGACTTTGTTATACCTGATGAAAGGGCTTTGTTATACTTGATGAGGGGCCTTTGTTATACTCGATAAAGGGCCTTTGTCATAATCGATCAGGGGACTTTGTTATACTTGATCAGGGGAATTTGTTATACTCGATCAGGGGACTTTGTTATACTCGATTAATGGGCTTTGTTATAGTCGATCAGGGGACTTTGTTATGCTCGACCAGGGGACTTTGTTATACTCGATCAGGGGACTTAGTTATACTCGATGATTGGTCTTTGTTGTACTCGATCAGGGGACTTTGTTATACTCGACAAGGGTCCTTTTTTATTCTCGACCAGTGGCCTTTGTTATACTCGTTCAGGGGGCTTTGTTATATTCGATTAGGGGACTTTGTTATACTCGACCAGGGGCCTTTGTTATGGTCACCCAGGGGACTTTGTTATACTCAATCAGGGGACTTTGTTATACGTGATCAGGGGGCTTTGTTTTCCTCGACCAGAGAACTGTGTTATACTCGATCATGGGACTTTGTTATACTCGATGATTGGGCTTTGTTATACTCGATCAAGGACCTTTTCATAATCGATTAGTGGACTTTGTTAGACTCGATGAGGAGCCTTTCTTATAATCGATGAGGGGCCTTTGTTATACTCAATCATTTGCCATTGTTATATTCAAACAGGGGAATTTGTTATACTCGATGAGGGGGCTTTGTTATAATCGATGAGGGGACTTTGTTATACTCGATGAGGGGCATTTGTTATACTCGATCAAGGACCTTTGCTATACTCGATCAGGGGACTTTGTTAAACCTGATCTGGGAGCTTTGTTATGCTCAATCAGGGGCCTTTGTTATACTCTATCAGGGGCTTTTGTTATACTCGAACATGAGACTTTGTTATACCCGAACAGGGCCTTTATTATACTCGACCAGCGGAGTTTGATATACTCGATCAGGGGACTTTCTTATACTCGGTCAGGGGGTATTATTATACTCGATCAGGGGACTTTGTTTTGTTATACTCGATCAGGGGACTTTGTTATACTTGATCAGAGGAATTTTTTATACTCGACCAGCGGACTTTGTTGTACTCGATCAGGGGACTTTGTTATACTCGATCAGGGGTCTTTGTTATACTCGATCAGGGGACTTTGTTATACTCGATCAGGGGACATAGTTATACTCGATCAGGAGACTTTGTTATACTCGAATAGGAGTCTTTTTTATACTCGACCAGAGGACTTTGTTATACTCGATCTGGGGACTTTGTTATACTAGATCAGGGACTTTGTAATATCCGATCAGGGGGCTTTCTTATACTCGATGGGGGGCCATTGTTATACTCGACCAGGGGACTTTGTTATACTCCATCAGCTGTCTTTGTTATACTCCATCAGCGGCCTTTGACATATTCGATGAGGGGGCTTTGTTATACTCGATCATGGGGCATTACTATCTCGACCAGGGGACTTTGTTATATACGATCAGGGGATATGTTATACTCGATCAGGGGATGTGTTATACTCGATCAGGGGACTTTGTTATACTCGATGAGGAGACTTTGTTACACTCAACCGGGGGCCTTTGTTAAACTCGATCAGGGGACTTTGTTGTACTCGATCAGGGGACTATTTATACTCGATCAGGCGGCTTTGTTATGCTCGATCACGGGCATTTGTTATACTCGACCAGGGGACTTTGTTATACTTGACCAGGGGACTTTGTTTTACTCGATCAGGGGACTTTGTTATACTCGATCAGGAGATTTTATTATACTCAAACGGGGGCCTTTGTTATACTCGATCAGGAGACTTTGTTGTACTCGATCAGGGGACTTTGTTATACTCGACCAGGGGACTTTGTTATACTCGATCAGGGGACTTTGGTATATTCGATCAGGGCCTTTGTTATACTCGATCCGGGGAATTTGTTATACTCGACCAGGGGACTTTGTTATACTAGATCAGGGGACTTTGTTATACTCGATGAAGGGACTTTGCTATTCCTGATGAAAGGGCTTTGTTATACTCGATCAGGGGCATTTGTTATACTCGATCAAGGGCCTTTGTCATAATCGATCAGGGGACTTGTTATACTTGATCAGGGGTCTTTGTTATACTCGATCAGGGGACTTTGTTATACTCGATCAGGGGACTTTGTTATACTCGATCATTGGACTTTTTTTACTCGACCAGGATACTTTGTTATGCTGTGGAACTTTGTTACTCGATAAAGGGACTTTGTTATACTCGATCAGGGGACTTTGTTATGCTCGACCAGGAGACTTTGTTATACTCGATCAGGGGACTTTGTTATACTCGATGATTGGGCTTTGTTATACTCGATCAGGGGACTTTGTTATACTCGACCAGGGTCCTTTTTTATGCTCGACCAGTGGCCTTTGTTATACTCGTTCAGGGAGCTTTGTTATATTCGATTAGGGGACTTTGTTATATTCTACCAGGGGCCTTTGTTATGGTCAACCAGGGGACTTCGTTATACTCAATCATGGGACTTTGTTATACTTGATCAGGGGGCTTTGTTTTCCTCGACCAGAGGACTTTGTTATACTCGATCAGGGGACTTTGTTATACTCGATGATTGGGCTTTGTTATATTCGATCAGGAGCCTTTTCATAATCAATTAGGGGACTTTGTTAGACTCGATGAGGGGCCTTTGTTATTCTCGATGAGGGGCCTTTGTTATACTCAATCATGGGCCATTGTTATATTCAAACAGGGGACTTTGTTATACTCGATCAGGGGGCTTTGTTATAATCGATGAGGGGACTTTGTCATACTCGATGAGGGGCATTTGTTATCCTCGATCAGGGGACTTTGTTATACTCGACCAGGGGACTTTGTTTTACTCGACCAGGGGACTTTGTTATACTCGATCAGGGGTCTTTGTTATACTCGATCAGGGGACTTTGTTATACTCGATCAGGGGACTTTGTTATACTCGATCATTGGACTTTTTTTACTCCATCAGCAGACTTTGTTATACTCGACCAGGGACTTTGGTTATTCTCGATTAGGGGACTTTGTTGCCACTACTCGATCAGGGCTTTGTTATCACTCAATCAGGGGACTTTGTTATACTTGACCAGGGACTTTGTTTTACTCGATCAGGGGACTTTGTTATACTCGATCAGGGGACTTTGTTATACTCCTTCAGTGGACTTTGTTATACTTGATGATTGGGCTTTGTTATACTCGATCAGGGTATGTGTTATACTCGATCAGGGGACTTTGTTATACTCGATCAGGAGAATTTATTATGCTCAAAAGGGGGCCTTTGTTATACTCGATCAGTAGACTTTGTTGTACTCGATCAGGGGACTTTGTTATACTCGATCAGGGCCTTTGTTTTACTCGATCAGGGGACTCTGTCATAATCGATCAGGGGACTTTGTTATACTTGATCAGGGGAATTTGTTATACTAGATCAGGGGACTTTGTTATACTCGATGATTGGGCTTTGTTATACTCGATGAGGGGACTTTGTTATACTCGACCAGGGTCCTTTGTTATACTCGATGATTGGGCTTTGTTATACTCGATAAAGGGACTTTGTTATGCTCGACCAGGGAACTTTGTTATACTCAATCAGGGGACTTTGTTATACTCGATGATTGGGCTTTGTTATACTCGATCAGGGGACTTTGTTATACTCGACCAGGGTCCTTTTTTATGCTCGACCAGTGGCCTTTGTTATACTCGTTCAGGGGGCTTTGTTATATTCGATTAGGGGACTTTGTTATACTCGACGAGGGGCCTTTGTTATGGTCAACCAGGGGACTTCGTTATACTCAATCATGGGACTTTGTTATCCTTGATCAGGGGGCTTTGTTTTCCTCGACCAGAGGACTTTGTTATACTCGATCAGGGGACTTTGTTATACTCGATGATTGGGCTTTGTTATATTCGATCAGGAGCCTTTTCATAATCAATTTGGGGACTTTGTTAGACTCGATGAGGGGCCTTTGTTATACTCGATGAGGGGTCTTTGTTATACTCAATCATGGGCCATTGTAATATTCAAACAGGGGACTTTGTTATACTCGATCAGGGGGCTTTGTTATAATCGATGAGGGGACTTTGTCATACTCGATGAGGGGCATTTGTTATACTCGATCAAGGGCCTTTGCTATACTCGATCAGGGGACTTTGTTAAACCTGATCAGGGGGCTTTGTTATGATCAATCAGGGGCATTTGTTATACTATATCAGGGGCTTTTCTTATACCCGAACCAGGGGAATTTGTTATACTCGATTATGAGACTTTGTTATACTTGATCAGGGCCTTTATTATACTCGGCCAGGGGAGTTTGATATACTCGATTAGGGGACTTTGTTATACTCGGTCAGGGGGCTTTATTATACTCGATCAGGGGACTTTGTTATACTCGATCAGGGTACTTAGTTATACTTGATCAGGGGAATTTGTTATACTCGACCAGGGTAGTTTGTTATACTCGATCAGGGGACATTACTATACTCGACCAGGGAACTTTGTTATACACGATCAGGGGATATGATATACTCGATCAGGGGATGTGTTATATTCGATCAGGGCACTTTGTTATACTCAGTCGGGAGGCTTTGTTATACTCAACCGTGGGCCTTTGAAATACTCGATCAGGGGAATTTGTTATACTCGATCAGGGGACTTTGCTATACACGATCAGGGGGCTTGGTTATACTCAACCAGGGGATTTGTTATATTCGATCAGGTGGTTTTGTTATACTCGACCAGGGGTCTTTGTTAGGCTCGATCAGGGAAATTTGTTATACTCGATCAGGGGCATTGTTTTCCTCGATCAGGGGACTTTGTTATACTTGATCAGGGGAATTTGTTATACTCGATCAGAATTTGCATAGTTATACTCGATCGGGGTGCTATCCTCGATCGGGGACTTTGTTTTACTCGATCAGGGGACTTTGTTATACTCGATCAGGGGTCTTTGTTATACTCGATCAGGGGACTTTGTTATACTCGATCAAGGGCCTTTGTCATAATCGATCAGGGGACTTTGTTATACTCCTTCAGTGGACTTTGTTATACTCGATCATTGGACTTTTTTTACTCCATCAGCAGACTTTGTTATACTCGACCAGGGGACTTTGTTATTCTCGATTAGGGGACTTTGTTATACTCGATCAGGGGGCTTTGTTATCCTCGATCAGGGGACTTTGTTATACTTGACCAGGGGACTTTGTTTTACTCGATCATGGGACTTTGTTATACTCGATCAGGGGACTTTGTTATACTCGATGATTGGGCTTTGTTATACTCGATCAGGGTATGTGTTATACTTGATCAGGGGACTTTGTTATACTCGATCAGGAGACTTTATTATACTCAAAAGGGAGCCTTTGTTATACTCGCCAGGAGACTTTGTTGTACTCGATCAGGGGACTTTGTTTTACTCGATCAGGGGACTTTGTCACAATCGATCAGGGGAATTTGTTATACCTGATCAGGGGAATTTGTTATACTAGATCAGGGGACTTTGTTATACTCGATGATTGGGCTTTGTTATACTCGATGAGGGGACTTTGTTTACCCGACCAGGGTCCTGTGTTATACTCGATAATTGGGCTTTGTTATACTCGATAAGGGGACTTTGTTATGCTCGACCAAGGGACTTTGTTATACTCAATCAGGGGACTTTGTTATACTCGATGATTGGGCTTTGTTATACTCGATCAGGGGACTTTGTTATACTCGACCAGGGTCCTTTTTTGTGCTCGACCAGTGGCCTTTGTTATACTCGTTCAGTGGGCTTTGTTATATTCGATTAGGGGACTTTGTTATACTCGACCAGGGGCCTTTGTTATGGTCAACCAGGGGACTTTGTTATACTCAATCAGGGGACTTTGTTATACTTGATCAGGGGGCTTTGTTTTCCTCGACCAGAGGACTTTGTTATACTCGATCAGTGGACTTTGTTATACTCGATGATTGGGCTTTGTTATACTCGATCAAGAACCTTTTCGTAATCGATTAGGGGACTTTGTTGGACTCGATGAGGGGCCTTTGTTATACTCGATGAGGGGCCTTTGTTATATTCAATCATGGGCCATTGTTATATTCAAACAGGGGACTTTGTTATACTCGATTTGGGGGCTTTGTTATAATCGATGAGGGGCATTTGTTATACTCGATCAAGGGCCTTTGCTATACTCGATCAGGGGATTTTGTTAAACCTGATCAGGGGGCTTTGTTATGCTCAATTAGGGGCCTTTGTTATACTATATCAGGGGCTTTTCTTATACTCGAACCAGGGGAATTTGTTATACTCGATCAGGAGACACTACTATACTCGACCAGGGATCTTTGTTATACACGATCAGGGGATATGTTATACTCGATCAGGGGATGTGTTATATTCGATCAGGGGACTTTGTCATACTCAGTCAGGAGGCTTTGTTATACTCAACCGGGGGCCTTTGTAATGCTCGATCAGGGGAATTTGTTATACTCGATCAGGGGACTTTGCTAAACACGATCAGGGGGCTTGGTTATACTCAACCATGGGACTTTGTTATATTCGATCAGGTGGTTTTGTTATACTCGACCAGGGGTCTTTGTTAGGCTCGATCAGGGGAATTTGTTATACTCGATCAGGGGCATTTGTTATATTCGATCAGGGGACTTTGTTATACTCGATCAGGGGCCTTGTTTTCCTCGATCAGGGGACTTTGTTATACTCCATCAGGGACTTTGTTATGCTCCATTCGGGGCCTTTGTTATACTCGACCAGGGGATTTTGTTATACTCGATCAGGGGACTTTGTTATGCTTGATTAGGGGACTTTGTATTATTTGATCTGGGGGGCTTTGTTATGCTCGACCAGGGGCCTTTGTTATGCTCGATAAGGGGACTTTGTTATATTCGATCAGAGGACTTTTTATTCTCGATCAGGGGCCTTGGTTATACTCGACCAGGGGACTTTGTTATACTCGATCAGTGGAATTTGTAATACTTGACAAGGGGACTTTGTTATACTCGATAAGGGGACTTTGTTATACTCGACCAGGGGACTTTGTTATACTCGATCAGGGGCCTTTGTTATATTCGATCGGGGGACTTTGTTATACACGATCAGAGAACTTTCTTATACTCGATCGGGGGACTTTGTTTTACTCGATCAGGGGCTTTGTTATACTCGACCAGGGGACTTTGTTAAACTCGATTAATGGCCTTTATTATACTCGATCAAGAGCCTTTGTTATACTCGATTAGGGGACTTTGTTATACTCAATCAGAGGACTTTGTTATACTCGATCAGGGACTTTGTTATACTCGACCAGGGGACTTTATTATACTCGATCAGGAGGCTTTGTTATACTCGATCATGGCACATTACTATCTCGACCAGGGGACTTTGTTATATACGATCAGGGGATATGTTATATTCGATCAGGGGATGTGTTATACTCGATCAGGGGACTTTGTTATACTCGATCAGGAGACTTTGTTACACTCAACCGGGGGCTTTTGTTATACTCGATCAGGGGACTTTGTTGTACTCGATCAGGGGACTTTTTTATACTCGATCAGGCGGCTTTGTTATTCTCGATCACGGGAATTTGTTATACTCGACCAGGGGACTTTGTTATTCTCGATCACAGGAATTTGTTATACTCGACCAGGGGACTTTGTTATTCTCGATCACGGGACTTTGTTATACTCGACCAGGGGACTTTGTTATACTCGATCATTGGACTTTTTTTACTCTATCAGCAGACTTTGTTATACTCGAGCAGGGGACTTTGTTATTCTCGATTAGGGGACTTTGTTATACTCCTTCAGGGGA
>NW_024740124.1:0-13087 GCF_018991925.1 Homarus americanus
AAATATTTTTTTCATTATCACTTCCATTACGAATACCATCAGGGCGCTGTGTGTGTTGACAGTCGGTCGGAGGGGTTGGGTCGTGTAGTATCTGCACATCGGTTGTCATGTGTCCGTCGATTAAAGAGGATACTTGCGTCACCCGTGAACTTCCCTCTATTCCTTCCTTCATCACCATCATATAAAATCATACTCGCTTCCCCCTCCCCCAAAAAAAATATTCACCCCAACTTAAAAATTCACGTTTCCTGGCCACTGAGATCACCTACCCTGACCTTACCTTTACTTTGACCTGACCTGACCTCTCCCGAATGATGCCTTATACCTTATACCCAAACGATATATACCCACACACCAAATGATACTCGAAGAGACTGACTATAATGTGTGTGTGTGGATATTAATCTGTTATCATTCAATCAAAAGTTTATAAGGTTTTACAAAGTTGTTTTCATTTTAATGTGGACTGGAGACCCTGTATAATATAAGTTGACTAATACTATACTTATGAGTGTGAGTAAACACTAATTCACATCTCTCTCTCCCTCTCTCTCTCTCCAGTCTATTTCCCTCGTCTACTCTCTCAATAATATCATTCTCTCAATCTACATCTCTCTCTCTCTCTTTCTCTCTCCCAGAATATCAACAGTGAGTAAATATAAATAACCACACGATTTTACAGAATAGGGATATATATGTGTTAGAGAGAGAGAGAGAGAGAGAGAGAGAGAGATAAACTAACCATGGGACCTGATCTATCACTCATTTGAACCTAACCTAACCTAACCTTAACTATGCTTACAGAACCATTCCCCTCCATTCCCCCACCCCCCTCGGCCCCCCAGCCCTTGACTGTAGGAGGAATGGGCGAGATAGGGCAGAAAAGGTCAACTGGGTGAGTATACACAAGGTCAACAGAGGTCAGGAGCCAAGAGGTACAGATCTCCGTGGGTCATGGTGGTCATACTATATAACTGTACTATAGAAGGTATTGTTTCTCTCTCTCTCTCTCTCTCTCTCTCTCTCTCTCTCTCTCTCTCTCTCTCTCTCTCTTTCTCTCTCTCTCTCTCTCAGATAACCCCCATGTTTCTTATGACTCTTCCTGGACAGTGTATTTTTATCTTCAAATAGGATATGTTATCGTGTATCTCTTGTTAGAACGAGGGAACAAATAATTTATTGAATAATGGCAGGTTGAGGGAGAGGGCGATGTACTCTACAGAACTAAACAAATATTTTTTTGGAAATACATGTTTTTTAACATTCAGTGCCATAATATTCTGACTTCTACTATTTAACTATAATCTGCCTACGCTACCGTTCATGGGATGAATATGGGTGCACAATAAACTAGGAAACATCTCACACTCACACACACGTATAGATGATCAGTAAGGAGGAGCCTCGACCTGAGCCCTGACAAAACGTTACAGGTGTACTATTTCGTCAGGCCGCGGTTAGGAAGTATATGAGAGTGATTTTGGAAGATATATTTATGTTCCATATAACATATTTATGGTTTGTGTGTGTGTGTGTGTGTGTGTGTGTGTGTGTGTGTGTGTGTGTGTGTGTGTCTGTCTGTCTGTCTGTAATTATATTAGCTTATGTTTGGTTAGTTATTAGTTGGAGTAAGTTGTCGTGGAGATTTTTCAGGTTAGGTTAGATTAGATTAGGTTAGGTTGTGTTAGATTAGGTTAGTTATTAGTTGGAGTAAGCTGGAGTTAAGATTCTTCTAGATATACAAAACACTAAAGTTATTATACAGCGTAATCCTCCCACACACCCCAGCAAAATGATTCACAATGGAGACTGATTAATGAATGCTTGTGTTGTGATAATAATTCCTCTTATTGATTAACGAACTTTAAATAAAATGGAACAAGGTTGAGTGATGGTTGTTGAACTGATATAGAAATGTTAAGTGGTAGTAGATATAGTGTAAAATAAGTCATTGAGTGATACTGTAGTTGTGTAGTACACAAGTTTGGTTCACTTGTATGTTACTGAGGAAATTATTCAATCAGGATTTTTTTACAAGGATGATTGGTGTACCTGAAGTTGATGATCGTTTTTTTTTTTATTATTATTATAATGGTTGCCCCTCCTGTACTGAGAATGGCCAGGCCCAAGGGCCACCTAGGCGTGAATTTGTTTAAGGTGTTGAAGCTGTCGCCAACACAACATCCACACCCTGAGTTAATGAGCTGAGTGACCCAGTGTCAAGGAATAGTCCGTGGCCAACTGCACTGGCTAACCATTACCCCGTAACACGACGCGCGAATCGATTAACATCCAGGTCCCTAATTACTGTTGGGTAGATAGAATTAAATGACGCAAAGGGAACTTGCTCATGTGGTCTCACTTTTGGAAATGGAACCCGGTTTAATTTCGCTACCCGAGGACGAGCAGCTGAGCAATTACGTGTGTCGCCAACGTACGCACACACACACACACACACACACACACACACAAGTCAGAATCATGAACTCTGATCTAGAAGTGAGAAATGCAGAGACCTGACAGTTGTAGCATTAGTAAATATGACAAATTTTGTAACAAGAGGTACCGGTATGGCCAGCATAAGGACAGAACCAGACAATGTGATGTAGTCGTGGCCAGAATTAGGCTAGGATACAGACACATCTGGCAAGTTAGTAACGCTGTACCCATACCGGAACACTCAGCATGTAAACTTTGTGATAAACCTTTAAAGCATACACTTGAACACTATATTATTGAATGTGACACTGTCAAAGACTTCAGGCCACCTGACTTACTGTATCTTGAACTATGTAATTACGTCATTGAATCGAGGGTGCTTGAGGACATTCTTGCTGTTTATCCCAAATTTGCTAGCCCACACTGATTAGTCTTCAATTAGAATATGACTCCAATGTATGTGATCCACTGACCCATATATGCTGCTGGTGAATGTGATGTATTTCCTTCTTTGTGTACGAACCTCTGGCCTGCGTGGCAGTGAACAGTGGCATTACCCACATGAATCTGACCTATATATAGTGTCAATGAATATGATGCATTCTTTGTGTACGAACCTCTGTCCTGTATGGCAGTGAAAAGTGACATTACCCACATGAATCTGACCGACGTATATGTATGTATGTGTGCGTGTGTGCATGTATATGTACGTGTACATGTATATGTGTATGTATATACGTATATGTATGTATATGTGTGTGTGTGTGTGTTTACATATATGTATATGTACTGTCAATGAATATGATACAAATCTTTGTGTACGAACCTCTGTCCTGCATGGCAGTGAACAGTGACATTATCCATATGAATCTGACCTCTATACATTTATAGGTGTTAATGAATATGATGTATTTCTTTGTGTGTGAACCTCTGTCCTGCGTGACAGTGAGAAGTGATACCACCCTCAGTGTCAAGACCTGACTGAATTACTCAGAATAGGCAAACTGTACTACAAGCTCTGCCAAT
The DNA here is from genome assembly GCF_018991925.1 of Homarus americanus. Classification (NCBI taxonomy): domain Eukaryota; kingdom Metazoa; phylum Arthropoda; class Malacostraca; order Decapoda; family Nephropidae; genus Homarus; species Homarus americanus. The sequence goes on from NW_024740124.1 coordinate 3,466, forward strand.
AAATTTGTTAAACTAAAAAAACACCACCGAAGGGTCAAGACGTACCTGGCACTCCTCTCGGAGCAGCCAGGTCAACTGTTAAGTTGGCCCATACCAACTCCCTCCCCTGAACCCTCCTCCCCACCGGAATATCAACAAGTTCTCGCCAGAAGTTACTATTTCATTTAGGAAAGGAATGGAACCAGTGTTAAACAGAGGTGAACAGTGGTGAACGGTGCTTAAATCAGTGAGAACAACTCAACAGTAACAGTCGTACCCGGGTTGACCTTCACACAGTGAGGTCCCAGGTACCCAGTGATAGCGGCCCGTGAGACCCAACAACCAGCGATGTGTTAATCCGTCTACGATAGGAAGGCCTGGGACCACACCTCACTCATATAACACCATCTGTGAGGGAATTACTACACCACGTGAGACACATATGCCCCACCATCTATGAGAATTACTACACCACATTGAGGCCCCCTCATAACACCATCTGTGAGAATTGCTACACCGTAGGGCCCCTCATAAGACCATCTGTGAGAGTGCTACACCACGTAAGGGCCCTCATAACACCATCTGTGAGGGAATTACTACACCACGTGAGGCCCCGCATAACACCATCTGTGAGGGAATTACTACACCACGTGAGGCCCCTCATAACACCATCTGTGAGGGAACTACTACACCAAGTGAGGTCCCTCCTAACACCATCTGGGAGGGAGTTACTACACTTCGTGTTTGCTGTTCAACACCTACAATAATCTGTATGTTCACTGTATGTTCCTTCACCTTTCTCTAATGAAGGCTTTTGTTAAACCACCAATGTATGTAATAAGTCATTTATGTCCAATGTATATTTTCAGCCTTCGGGCTGCAGAACTTTTTCAATAAACCGTTAATTATTATTATTATTATTATTATTACACACACACACGTCTCCTGAAGTAGATATGAGAGAGAGAGAGAGAGAGAGAGAGAGAGAGAGAGAGAGAGAGAGAGAGAGATCTTAGCAGCTTATTTTCATCGTACACCAACAGGAAGCGACAGACAGACACATCACAACCACCAAGTTTTTCTCAAATTAACATAATCTCTTGTCGTCGTGTCCGTGTGGCTGTCGTGTTTGTCAATCCAGCAATTTCTCTTCTTTCTTCTCTCATGATTATTTCTTCTTTTATTTAATGTTTTTGTTGATTTTCGTCTTCATTTCTTCATTTAAAATTTTCGTGATTTCTTTCCTTCCCTCTATCCTTCTTTCTTTCCTTCCCTCTATCCTTTTTTCTTTCCTCGCCATCCTCTTTATTTTCACCCTTCCAACATCTTTATCAGTTTTTCAATTTTCCCTGTCTCCTTCCTCCCTTCCTTTTCCTATACTCATCTTTCCTTCAACCTTCCCTCCTTCATAATTCCTCTCCATCTCTCCCTCTATTCCTTCCTTCATCACCATCATATAAAATCATACTCGCTTCCCCCCTCCCTCCTCCCCCCCCAAAAAAAAATATTCATCCCAACTTAAAAATTCACGTTTCCTGGCCACTGAGATCACCTACCCTGACCTTACCTTTACTTTGACCTGACCTGACCTCTCCCGAATGATGCCTTATACCTTATACCCAAACGATATATACCCATACACCAAATGAAACTCGAAGAGACTGACTATAATGTGTGTGTGTGGATATTAATCTGTTATCATTCAATCAAAAGTTTATAAGGTTTTACAAAGTTGTTTTCATTTTAATGTGGACTGGAGACCCTGTATAATATAAGTTGACTAATACTATACTTATGAGTGGGAGTAAACACTAATTCACATCTCTCTCTCTCTCTCTCTCTCTCCAGTCTATTTCCCTCGTCTACTCTCTCAATAATATCTCTCTCTCTCTCTCTCTCTCTCTCTCTCTCTCTCTCTCTCTCTCTCCAGTCTATTTCCCTCGTCTACTCTCTCAATAATATCTTTCTCTCAATCTACATCTCTCTCTCTCTCTTTCTCTCTCCCAGAATATCAACAGTGAGTAAATATAAATAACCACACGATTTTACAGAATAGGGATATATATGTGTTAGAGAGAGAGAGAGAGAGAGAGAGAGAGATAAACTAACCATGGGACCTGATCTATCACTCATTTGAACCTAACCTAACCTAACCTCAACTATCCTTACAGAACCATTCCCCTCCGTTCCCCACCCCCCCGGCCCCCCAGCCCTTGACTGTAGGAGGAATGGGCGAGATAGGGCAGGAAAGGTCAACTGGGTGAGTATACACAAGGTCAACAGAGGTCAGGAGCCAAGAGGTACAGATCTCCGTGGGTCATGGTGGTCATACTATATAACTGTACTGTAGAAGGTATTGTCTCTCTCTCTCTCTCTCTCTCTCTCTCTCTCTCTCTCAGATAACCCCCAAGTTTGTTATGACTCTTCCTGGACAGTGTATTTTTATCTTCAAATAGGATATGTTATCGTGTATCTCTTGTTAGAACGAGGGAACAAATAATTTATTGAATAATGGCAGGTTGAGGGAGAGGGCGATGTACTCTACAGAACTAAACAAATAATTTTTGGGAAATACATTTTTTTAACATTCAGTGCCATAATATTCTGACTTCTACTGTTTAACTATAATCTGCCTACGCTACCGTTCACGGGATGAATATGGGTGCACAATAAACTAGCCGCTGTATGTGGCAAAATTCAAAAGCGGATCCCCGCCCTTTTTTATTACACACTAGGAAACATCACACACTCACACACACGTATAGATGATCAGTAAGTAGGAGCCTCGACCTGAGCCCTGACAGAACGTTACAGGTGTACTATTTCGTCAGGCCGCGGTTAGGAAGTATATGAGAGTGATTTTGGAAGTTATATTTATGTTCCATATAACATATTTATGGTTTATGTGTGTGTGTGTGTGTGTGTGTGTGTGTGTGTGTGTGTGTGTGTGTGTGTGTGTGTGTCTGTCTGTCTGTAATTATGTTAGCTTTTGTTTGGTTAGTTATTAGTTGGAGTAAGTTGTCGTGGAGATTTTTCAGGTTAGGTTAGATTAGATTAGGTTAGGTTGTGTTAGATTAGGTTAGTTATGAGTTGGAGTAAGCTGGAGTTAAGATTCTTCTGGATATACAAAACACTAAAGTTATTATCCAGCGTAATCCTCCCACACACCCCAGCAAAATGATTCACAATGGAGACTGATTAATGAATGCTTGTGTTGTCATAATAATTCCTCTTATTGATTAACGAACTTTAAATAAAATGGAACAAGGTTGAGTGATGGTTGTTGAACTGATATAGAAATGTTAAGTGGTAGTAGATATAGTGTAAAATAAGTCATTGAGTGATACTGTAGTTGTGTAGTACCCAAGTTTGGTTCACTTGTATGTTACTGAGGATATTATTCAATCAGGATTTTTTTACAAGGATGATTGGTGTACCTGAAGTTGATGATCGTTTTATTTATTTATTTATTTTTTATTATTATAATGGTTGCCCCTCCTGTAATGAGAATGGCCAGGCCCAAGGGCCACCTGGGCGTGAATTTGTTTAAGGTGTTGAAGCTGTCGCCAACGCAACAACCACACCCTGAGTTAATGAGCTGAGTGACCCAGTGTCAAGGAATAGTCCGTGGCCAACTGCACTGGCTAACCATTACCCCGTAACACGACGCGCGAATCGATTAACATCCAGGTCCCCAATTACTGTTGGGTAGATAGAGGTAAATGACGCAAAGGAACTTGCTCATGGTCTCACCCTGCCCGGAAATGGAACCCGGGTTCATTCGCTTGCGAGGCGAGCAAGCTGACAATTACACCGTGTGTCGCCAACGTACACACACACACACACACACACACACACACACACACACACACACACACACAGTACCGAAGGGTCAAGACGTACCTGGCACTCCTCTCCTAGCAGCCAGGTCAACTGTTAAGTTGGCCCATACCAACTCCCTCCCCTGAACCCTCCTCCCCACCGGAATATCAACAAGTTCTCGCCAGAAGTTACTATTTCATTTAGGAAAGGAATGGAACCAGTGTTAAACAGAGGTGAACAGTGCTTAAGTCAGTGAGAACAACTCAACGGTAACAGTCGCACCCAAGTTAACCTTCACACAGTGAGGTCCCAGGTACCCAGTGATAACGGCCCGTGAGACCCAACAACCAGCGATGTGTTAATCCGTCTACGATAGGAAGGCCTGGGACCACACCTCACTCATATAACACCGTCTGTGAGGGAATTACTACACCACGTGAGGCCCCGCATAACACCATCTATGAGGGAATTACTACACCACGTGAGGCCCCTCATAACACCATCTGTGAGGGAACTACTACACCACGTGAGGTCCCTCATAACACCATATGTGAAGGAGTTACTACACCACGTGAGGCCCCGCATAACACCATCTGTGAGGGAATTACTACACCACGTGAGGCCCCTCATAAAACCATCTGTGAGGGAATTACTAAACCACGTGAGGCCCCTCATAACACCATCTGTTGAGGGAATTACTACACCACGTCAGGTCCCTCATAACACCATCTGTGAGGGAATTACTACACCACGTGAGGCCCCGCATAACACCATCTGTGAGGGAATTACTACACCACGTGAGGCCCCTCATAAGACCATCTGTGAGGGAATTACTACACCACGTGAGGCCCCTCATAACACCATCTGTGAGGGAATTACTACACCACGTGAGGCCCCGCATAACACCATCTGTGAGGGAATTACTACACCACGTGAGGCCCCTCATAACACCATCGGTGAGGGAACTACTACACCACGTGAGGTCCCTCCTAACACCATCTGGGAGGGCGTTACTACACTACGTGTTTGCTGTTCAACACCTACAATAATCTGTATGTTCACTGTATGTTCCTTCACCTTTCTCTAATGAAGGCTTTTGTTAAACCACCAATGTATGTAATAAGTCATTTATGTCCAATGTATATTTTCAGCCTTCGGGCTGCAGAACTTTTTCAATAAACCGTTAATTATTATTATTATTATTATTATTACACACACACACGTCTCCTGAAGTAGATATGAGAGAGAGAGAGAGAGAGAGAGAGAGAGAGAGAGAGAGAGAGAGAGATCTAAGCAGCTTATTATCATCCTACACCAACAGGAAGCGACAGACAGACAGACAGACAGACAGACAGACACATCACAACCACCAAGTTTTTCTCAAATTAACATAATCTCTTGTCGTCGTGTCCGTGTGGCTGTCGTGTTTGTCAATCCAGCAAATTCTCTTCTTTCTTCTCTCATGATTATTTCTTCTTTTATTTAATTTTTTTGTTGATTTTCGTCTTCATTTTTTCATTTAAAATTTTAGTGATTTCTTTCCTTCCCTCTATCCTTCTTTCTTTCCTCGCCATCCTCTTTATTTTCACCCTTCCATCATCTTTATCAGTTTTTCAATTTTCCCTGTCTCCTTCCTCCCTTCCTTTTCCTATACTCATCTTTCCTTCAACCTTCCCTCCTTCATAATTCCTCTCCATCTCTCCCTCTATTCCTTCCTTCATCACCATCATATAAAATCATACTCGCTTCCCCCCTCCCCTCCCCTCCCCCCCACCCCAAAAAAAAATATTCATCCCAACTTAAAAATTCACGTTTCCTGGCCATTCACGTTTACTACCCTGACCTTACCTTTACTTTGACCTGACCTGACCTCTCCCGAATGATGCCTTATACCTTATACCCAAACGATATATACCCATACACCAAATGAAACTCGAAGAGACTGACTATAATGTGTGTGTGTGGATATTAATCTGTTATCATTCAATCAAAAGTTTATAAGGTTTTACAAAGTTGTTTTCATTTTAATGTGGACTGGAGACCCTGTATAATATAAGTTGACTAATACTATACTTATGAGTGGGAGTAAACACTAATTCACATCTCTCTCTCTCTCTCTCTCCAGTCTATTTCCCTCGTCTACTCTCTCAATAATAACTTTCTCTCAATCTACATCTCTCTCTCTCTCTCTTTCTCTCTCCCAGAATATCAACAGTGAGTAAATATAAATAAACACACGATTTTACAGAATAGGGATATATATATGTGTTAGAGAGAGAGAGAGAGAGAGAGAGAGAGTGAGAGATAAGCTAACCATGGGACCTGATCTATCACTCATTTGAACCTAACCTAACCTAACCTCAACTATGCTTACAGAACCATTCCCCTCCGTCCCCCCCCTTCGGCCCCCCAGCCCTTGACTGTAGGAGGAATGGGCGATAGGGCAGGAAAGGTCAACTGGGTGAGTATACACAAGGTCAACAGAGGTCAGGAGCCAAGAGGTACAGATCTCCGTGGGTCATGGTGGTCATACTATATAATTGTACTGTAGAAGGTATTGTTTCTCTCTCTCTCTCTCTCTCTCTCTCTCAGATAACCCCCAAGTTTGTTATGACTCTTCCTGGACAGTGTATTTTTATCTTCAAATAGGATATGTTATCGTGTATCTCTTGTTAGAACGAGAGAACAAATAATTTATTGAATAATGGCAGGTTGAGGGAGAGGGCGATGTACTGTACAGAACTAAACAAATAATTTTTTGGAAATACATTGTTTTTAACATTCAGTGCCATAATATTCTGACTTCTACTGTTTAACTATAATCTGCCTACGCTACCGTTCACGGGATGAATATGGGTGCACAATAAACTAGCCGCTGTATGTGGCAAAATTCAAAAGCGGATCCCCGCCTTTTTTATTACATACTAGGAAACATCTCACACTCACACACACGTATTGATGATCAGTAAGGAGGAGCCTCGACCTGAGCCCTGACAGAACGTTACAGGTGTACTATTTCGTCAGGTCGCGGTGAGGAAGTATATGAGAGTGATTTTGGAAGTTATATTTATGTTCCATATAACATATTTATGGTTTATGTGTGTGTGTGTGTGTGTGTGTGTGTGTGTATGTGTGTGTGTCTGTCTGTCTGTCTGTCTGTAATTATGTTAGCTTATGTTTGGTTAGTTATTAGTTGGAGTAAGTTGTAGTGGAGTTTTTCAGGTTAGGTTAGATTAGATTAGGTTAGGTTGTGTTAGATTAGGTTAGTTATGAGTTGGAGTAAGCTGGAGTTAAAATTCTTCTGGATATACAAAACACTAAAGTTATTATCCAGCGTAATCCTCCCACACACCCCAGCAAAATGATTCACAATGGAGACTGATTAATGAATGCTTGTGTTGTGATAATAATTCCTCTTATTGATTAACGAACTTTAGATAAAATGGAACAAGGCTGAGTGATGGTTGTTGAACTGATATAGAAATGTTAAGTGGTAGTAGATATAGTGTAAAATAAGTCATTGAGTGATACTGTAGTTGTGTAGTACACAAGTTTGGTCCACTTGTATGTTACTGACGAAATTATTCAATCAGGATTTTTTTACAAGGATGATTGGTGTACCTGAAGTTGATGATCGTTTTTTTTATTTTTTTATTATTATTATAATGGTTGCCCCTCCTGTAATGAGAATGGCCAGGCCCAAGGGCCACCTAGGCGTGAATTTGTTTAAGGTGTTGAAGCTGTCGCCAACACAACAACCACACCCTGAGTTAATGAGCTGAGTGACCCAGTGTCAAGGAATAGTCCGTGGCCAACTGCACTGGCTAACCATTACCCCGTAACACGACGAGCGAATCGATTAACATCCAGGTCCCCAATTACTGTTGGGTAGATAGAGGTAAATGACGCAAAGGAACTTGCTCATGGTCTCACCCTGCACGGAAATGGAACCCGGGTTCATTCGCTTGCGAGGCGAACAAGCTGACAATTACACCGTGTGTCGCCAACGTACACACACACACACACACACACACGTCTCCTGAAGTAGATATGAGAGAGAGAGAGAGAGAGAGATCTAAGCAGCTAATTATCATCCTACACCAACAGGAAGCGACAGACAGACAGACAGACACATCACAACCACCAAGTTTTTGGCAAATTAACATAATCTCTTGTCGTCGTGTCCGTGTGGCTGTCGTGTTTGTCAATCCAGCCATTTCTCTTCTTTCTTCTCTCATGATTATTTCTTCTTTTATTTAATTTTTTTGTTGATTTTCGTCTTCATTTCTTCAATTAAAATTTTCGTTATTTCTTTCCTTCCCGCTATCCTTCTTTCTTTCCTTGCCTCTATCCTTCTTTCTTTCCTCGCCATCCTCTTTATTTTCACTCTTCCATCATCTTTATCAGTTTTTCAATTTTCCCTGTCTCCTTCCTCCCTCCCTTTTCCTATTCTCATCTTTCCTTCAACCTTCCCTCCTTCATTATTCATCTCCATCTCTCCCTCTATTCCTTCCTTCATCACCATTGTATAAAATCATACTCGTTTCCTCTCCACCCCTCCCCCCTCCCCTCCCCTCTCCCCCCCCAAAAAAAAATATTCATCCCAACTTAAAAATTCACGTTTCCTGGCCACTGAGATCACCTACCCTGACCTAACCTTTACTTTGACCTGACCTGACCTCTCCAGAATGATGCCTTATACCTTATACCCAAACATATATACCCATACACCAAAATGAAACTCGAAGAGACTGACTATAATGTGTGTGTGTGTGGATAGTAATCTGTTATCATTCAACTGTGTAAAGTTTATAAGGTTTTACAAAGTTGTTTTCATTTTAATGTGACTGGAGACCCTGTATAATATGTTGACTAATACTATACTAATGAGTGGAGTAAACACTAATTCACATCTCTCTCTCTCTCTCTCTCTCTCTCTCTCTCTCTCTCTCTCTCTCTCTCTCTCTCTCTCTCTCTCTCTCTCTCTCTCTCTCTCCAGTCTATTTCCCTGTCTACTCTCCTCAATAATATCTTTCCTTCTCATCTACATTCTCTCTCTCTCTCTCTCTTTCTCTCTCCCGGAATATCAACAGTGAGTAAATATAAATAACCACACGATTTTACAGAATAGGGATATATATGTGTTAGAGAGAGAGAGAGAGAGAGAGAGATAAACTAACCATGGGACCTGATCTATCACTCAATTGAACCTAACCTAACCTAACCTCAACTATGCTTACAGAACTATTCCCCTCCGTTCCCCCCCCCCTCGGCCCCCCAGCCCTTGACTGTAGGAGGAATGGGCGAGATAGGGCAGGAAAGGTCAACTGGGTGAGTAAACACAAGGTCAACAGAGGTGAGGAGCCAAGAGGTACAGATCTCCGTGGGTCATGGTGGTCATACTATATAACTGTACTGTAGAAGGTATTGTTTCTCTCTCTCTCTCTCTCTCTCTCTCTCTCTCTCTCTCTCTCTCTCACATAACCCCCAAGTTTGTTATGACTCTTCCTGGACAGTGTATTTTTATCTTCCAATAGGATATGTTATCGTGTATCTCTTGATAGAACGAGGGAACAAATAATTTATTGAATAATGGCAGGTTGAGGGAGAGGGCGATGTACTCTACAGAACTAAACAAATAATTTTTTTGGAAATACATTGTTTTTAACATTCAGTGCCATAATATTCTGACTTCTACTGTTTAACTATAATCTGCCTACGCTACCGTTCATGGGATGAATATGGGTGCACAATAAACTAGCCGCTGTATGTGGCAAAATTCAAAAGCGGATCCCCGCCTTTTTTATTACATACTAGGAAA
>NW_024740125.1:0-12907 GCF_018991925.1 Homarus americanus
CCTCTGTTTCAAATACAAATCATTAAACTATGGGTAGGGGAGAGGTCTACCCATACAAACAGCCAACTATTGATTTGAATCGCTTGTCTGCTTTGCCACTAACTCCCCCATCGTGCCTGTCTCACGACTGAGCCACATTTGCTTGATTCATATCGTGCATGGCAGGCTAGCACCATGTTACTTTAAAACCTTCGATCGTTGGCTCCCGACCTACTGCCAACCGGCATTCGGACATTAACCCAGAATCCCGCACCTCTCACCTTGACTCTCTCATGTCATCAACATATTCTTTACTATTAACACTGTATTGGTAATGAACATATACTTTTATAATGATATTCTTATTTTATTGATCTTTGCACACCGACGAGAGACGGGAAAGGTGTGAGGAGTGAGTGAGGGACAGTTGGCCAGGGAGAGGGTTTCTGGGTCACGGAGGGCTTCAGGGTGCCGACGGGAAGGTCTCGCCTCTATACAACAAGTGGCGCGCGGTGCCCATACATTCCCGCCACCACCCAGCCAACCACCTCTTGTCACCACCATTTATTTTCCTCTCGCTTGTTTTGATTGAAATAACCCCTTCATGTTTATTTATTTCACATGATATTTTTTTCTTAATTGCCTGTTCTATGGAAGGTGTTGAACGACACGATCTTTTTACCATCATGAGTATTTGTTTCATTACCGTTTATGTTTATTTTGGGAACTATTTTGTTTTTTAACTTTTCTTTTCAAAGGAAATTGCTTACGGTTGCAAATTCATTTTTACTGCAGTTTATGCAGGTCTTAATATGAAAAGAACGTATATCGTTTGACTTTTTTTTCGTATTTTACACAACCTTAATAGTAATCTTTTATTGTGATACTAGTTTGTACCCTCTCTCTCTCCTCCGTGTTCTCTGGTTGATAATTAATCGCAGCGTTTATAGTCAGATTAGTGAGCTGAACACACACACACGTACATGCGCACGCAGACACAGACACACACACACGCACATACAATTGATAAGGAGGATCATAAATGAAGCGAAAGAAAGGTAAACTTAAGTCTTTTTTCATTCATAAAATTTATGCCAATTTTAAGCACGTTGCAGCGTCACTACAGTAAGACAGGATCAGACGATTATTAATGTCTATTTATGCGACTCATTATCTTCCTCATTGCTTCGGGAAGATGAAGACTATGATATTTAGTATTTTAAGATACCATGTACAGTTAATGTAATAATGAGCAACAACAGTGATGTATATTTGTTGAACTGGTTGTCCGGGGCAGCTTCATTCGACCATAAAACAACAACAACAACTAAGCTGTGTTAACTATTCTTCATCAGCTGAATGCAAAAAAGCCTATCTGTGTGTGTGTGTAATAATAATAATAATAATAATAATTAACTGTTTATTGAAAGAGCATGGCAGCCGGAAGGCTGAAAATATACAATTACATAATCGGGGAATGGTTCTCTTGATTTACAAATGATGTACAAGTAACACCACTAAGTACATATTATATTCCCTGTGTAGTATATCACATATATCTGGGTGGTGTTTTTTTTTTTTTTTTTTACGGGTATTAGCCCACCCGGGCACAGGTCACTGACCCACATCGGGGCCTGGGGGGCGAAAATGTAATAATAATAATAATAATAATAATAATAATTCAGATAAGTAAAATAAAATAAAAATAAAAAATAAAATAATAATGATAACAATGGTAATAATAATAATAATAACAATAATAATCATAATAATAACAATAATAATTGCAATAATTATAATAATAATAATAATAATAATAATAATAATAATAATAATAATAATAATAATAATAATAATAATAATAATAATAATAATAATAATAATAATAATAATAATAATAACAATAACAATAACAATAACAATAACAATAACAATAACAATAATAATAATAATAATAATAATAATAATAATAATAATAATAATAATAATAATAATAATAACAATAACAATAACAATAACAATAACAATAACAATAACAATAACAATAATAATAATAATAATAATAATAATAATAATAATGATGATGATGATGATGATGATGATGATGATGATGATGATGATGATGATGATGATGATGATGATGATGATGATGATGATGATGATGATGAAGTATTGATGATGATGATGATGATGATGATGATATCATAATAATATATTAATAATAATAATGTATAATAATAATAATAATAATAATAATAATAATAATTCAGATAAGTAAAATAAAATAAAAATAAAAAATAAAATAATAATGATAACAATGGTAATAATAATAATAATAACAATAATAATCATAATAATAACAATAATAATTGCAATAATTATAATAAAGAACCATTAAGAAATAAAAAAAAGATAAAGAGTGAGAAGCAATATATATGTATGTTATGTTGTCAATGTTAAGAGAAACAATTGAGACCCTGCAATTGTGTGTAAATGAGGCAGAAAGTCAGTTCAGCAACCTGGGACTTGGTCACAATTTTCGTGATGCCATATGGCGGTAGTACCTCCCTGTTTGGTAGCTGCCTATATACCTACTACCTACCTCACTAGCTAATTATAGCCCACGTGTGGAGTAGGTCGAGTATAACCACGTACACACCATTAATAATTATACATCTTTGTGGAGTAGGTCGAATGTTTGTTTTGTTTTGTTTACTTCTCGGCCTCCAAACACTCACACGATGTTTTCATTCGGTTTTGGTGTTGTTTTTTATGAATTTTTTTCAAGATTTCGAGTTATTATTTATATTTTCAGATTTTTATTTTTTATTTTTACATTTTTATTTTTATTGTAATTTTTTTATTATTATTATTATTATTATTATTATTATTATTATTATTATTATTATTATTATTATTATTTTCTCTATTTTTTTATCGCCGTTTCTTATCAAATTATCTTTCTTCTTTATCTTGTCATTTGATTATTGATCCATTTACTCATGAACTAATTAGACTTTCTGGATATATATTGGATTCATTAGTGCCAATTTAGGTTAGACACAGACTCCTTACTACTGCTGTTACCACCACTTGTGATAATAATAATAATAATAATAATTGTATCAATAGTAAAAACAAACGGTAATAGCAACATTATATATTTTGTTCTAATATACACCATTCATTACACTTCCACAAGTCGTCTCCTGTCGCGATGAGGAACTGTCTATCACACACACACACACACACACACACACACACACACACGTAAAGGGCACCAACCTCGACTTCCCGGAAAAGCCAGTGCAAAAACGTGGCAGTTACCTCACGGACACGCGGCAACTCTCTCCCCAGCCAGAGTGCAACTTAATCCCCTGACGTCTTGGCTTGAGTGCTGGGTGAGTGTTGGAGGTCTCGTGGATGTGGTAAAGGTCTCTTTAAGTTATGAAGGTTATATCGGAGCACTGGAGGTCTCGTAGAAGCGTTGTGATAGTACATATTGTTGTTTGTGGTTATTGGTGACGTTATTGTTGTGTTTGTTATCGTGTTTTGTTATTGTTAGTTTGTTGTTATTGTGTTTATTGATGTTGTTCTTATGTTCGTTGTTGTTATTGTTGTTGTTCTTGTGTTCGTTCTTGTTATTGTTGTTGTGGGTTTTTTGTTTTGTTATTATGGATATTGTTATATGTTGTGTTTGTTGTCGTGTTTTGTTGTTATTGTGTTTATTGTTGTTGTTATTATTGTTGTTCTTGTGTTCGTTGTTGTTATTGTTGTTGTGGGTTTTTTGTGTTGTTGTTATAATGGATATTGTTATATGTTGTGGTTATTGTTGTGTTTTGTTGTTATTGTGGTTATTGTTGTTGTTATTATTGTTGTTCTTGTGTTCGTTGTTGTTATTGTTGTTGTGGGTTTTTTGTGTTGTTGTTATAATGGATATTGTTATATGTTGTGGTTATTGTTGTGTGGATGTCGTGGTTATTTCTGTGTGTTGTTGTGGCTGTTATGTATATTATATACAACCCTAGCGTGAAGAATACAAGGACTGTAGACCATAAATACGGCTCATGCAACAGATTCAGACCACATTGACGCCATGTGAGGGATTCAACCACCGACTCAAATGTTAAACATCCTTTGTATATTGTATATCGCCAAAGCTGTAGTACGTAGACTTATTTCTGTAGGATTGGAGATTTATTAATACACGGTTGAATACACTGGTAAAAATATATGAAGAGAAATCGTGAATTAGAGATAAGAAGGAATCCATCACCGGGGAGTGTAAACAAACTATGGCTGTGTTAGATTATTCATTACACTCGTTGGTATAGACCCGTTCCATGACCCCAGTTAAGGGCTCGTTTGAACACTTTCACCTCGTCCACACAGGTCGTCGTTCACAAGATGCTCTGATGTGTGAAATAGTTTATGCTTCGTTATTTGATTTTTCTCCGTTAGCTTTTGTCCAGTTTCCCTTCACTTTCACAAATGAAATTATGTTTTTTTATAAGTCAGTGGGAAAAAGGTAGATTAATGAGGATTATGCGTGTGTAGTCAACCTCGGGGGGAAGCGGTGTGTGTGTGTGTTGTGTGTTGGGGTTAAATTACATTTCGTATACACAGTTCATTTTGTAGTCTTACCTAACAAAGCCTCCAGAGACAGGCGGTACATTTCGTATACACAGTTTATTTTGTAGTCTTACCTAACAAAGCCTCCAGAGACAGGCGGTAGTGACTCCTCGATGGATATATTGACGTAACAATTTAAACCAATTCTCTCTTGCCCTATCAAAAGACCACAAGCTCTTCTCCTGTCTCTAAAGAATTGGCATCCATTTGTAATTTTGATCGGAAACAGCTTTTTTTATATATACTGTATAGCTCTCATCAATTATGACTAACTGGTCTTCTTCAAAGTCATATGAGGGCATCCCATATAGATCCAGTGCTAGTTAGTACAGGGTGAAATCGGAGTACCTGGAGAAAACCTGTCATGTTTGGTAAAGGTATACTGGTTAACACCCTTCTCACATCCGACCCAAGAAAGTATCGAACCCAAGTCACAGTGGTGAAAGGCCAGGGCTCGACCATCCTTAGCAACCTTCAGCTGTAGTCTGTGTGTACTGTAACTGTCGGAGTTTCCACCTCGTTATTAACTCTATTGAAGACAAAATTGATTCCTGTATTTGCTACCAATGTCCAGCAACCTGACCTGACCTAACCTAACCTATCCTATATACGCTAAATGTCTCAATAAATGGTAATAAGAGAAGTTATTTGGTTACAGTGTACTCGCCATGGAAGAGCAATGGAACCAGTGAGTCGGGTTCTTACATCTCCATTTACAAGATAATTCAGCTAACGAACCTTTGAGAATCTGGGCTCAACTTAAACATGGGAAGAAGGAAGTTTGCTGTGTCGGTGGCCGTGAGTGTGCTCGCCGGTGTGTCTTGCATCACGCAATATTTAGATCACCAGACTAGGCGGTCCTCTGTCGATTTACCCTGGAACGCCAATTTCTGGATAAAATATATAGGTTGACTGTAGCTGGTTCGATGAATGTGTGTGTTTAATTGTGTTAGTGCGTTTGCGTGTGTAGGTGTGCGCACATGTATGTGTGTTAATGCATGATGGTACTTGATGATAAGACTATTTTAGACTCACTCAAACATAAAAGAACACAATGGAAAAACAAAATCTTAGGAACATCAGAGATCATTTATACCATCTGTCTCTTGACCAATGCCCGCTAGTATGTGTAGAATCTTATCCCAGTGTTTGTTGTGGAATTGAGACCGTTCTTGGACCCCATTAACAAGAGAGAGGTTAGTATAGGTAAAGAACGTTGATTATCTTAATAATTAAAGCCATAGAGGTAAAGAAAATTGAAAGACAAATAGGTTGGGTTAAGGAGTGTTTATTTTCTGTCGGAACACCACCAGTAAAGGAGTCATGCCGGAAGACGATGAGTCTCTGTTTTTATGCTTTGCTGTGGTGCTTCCAGGCCCAGTAAAAGACGACGATATTTTACATTTCTCTGTCTGTCTGTCTGCCTGTCTGTCATTTGTCTGTCTTTTTGTACATCTCTCACACTTTCACTCATCTTCGTATGTCTGGCAGTTTCTACATCTGTTACTCAATCTCAGTGATGCATCGATATCAACCATCTTTCTCTTTCATTTTCCCTTCCCTCACACACTCGTCATAAAATAAAACACTTTCCCCCCATACTACAACATTCCCGACAATGAACTTCGTGTTTCCCTCAACTCACCCCAGGAGCCGCCTGTACTAAGACTTCCTCACTACACCCGGCAGGTAGGGGGTAGAGAGGCCCCTGAATCGCTCGCTGCGGGGAACACACAGACATAATTACACATTCAGACCACAGACTAGCCCATTTCCCCCTCGTTTTTGTCCCATTTTTCCTCGTATTCATGTAGTTATTTGCAGTGGTTGTAATGGCAGCTCTTCAACTCCCTCCCTCTTCAATGGCGGGGCTTAATAGACCCATTGTTTCACCTCCGTTGACCCGCTGAGGAAGGAAATTGTTCTTTATGTCTGAAGTTGCTTAACCGCAGTCTGTGATGGGCTCCGTGTAATGCCTTAGATTACCTCGATCAACGATAGTTAGTTCTGTAGAGTGTGACGGTTGGCATGAGCAGGAGGTGACCGGTTAATTGGCATGTTTGATGTCACTGTTGTTCAGGAGAAATTATTTAATTACACCTCTCTTGTAATTAACAAAAGAATTATTAGTGTGTTGGTACTCTATATGTAATAGGTTGGCCTTGATTACTGTGATGCTGATCGTCGTTTTGCGAGTCGGTAAACATGGTCAGTGACATGTCTCACAACACATAGGTTACGGCTGTCAGTGGCCGAGATATCTGACATGATATTGAAGGTTGACATGAACCGTTTACATCTGTGAGGTCAGGCTTAAAGGTCTGCAAATATGTGTGACGTCATTGGTGATTGGCAGTGTAGATTCTTGTTGCCTCTTGATAGCTGTCATTGGTTGTTGACCAAGGTTGAGGCTCGGGTGATTGGAAGATGTGTGACGTCACGACGGACGTTTGGATGAAGCACGTTTTGTGTAACTTGTATGTTTGCCTAAAGACCACAAGAGGCACGCATGCGGAATAATGTAGACACATACATTTGTGTTTCTGCGAAAGTGTGCACAAGCTCGAAAACAAATAATCTAACTTTCAGAATTATCAGTCAGGATTATATATATATATATATATATATATATATATATATATATATATATATATATATATATATATATATATATATATATATATATATATATATATATATATCATGTAAATCCACAATGAAAACGTGGATAAGATAAATCTTGATAAAATTACACGGGAAAATGGAAACAACGGAGCACCTTAGCTTTCGTCTTTATTCAAGACATCTTCAGTTGCCTCTGAAGATGTCTTGAATAAAGACGAAAGCTAAAGTGCTCCGTTGTTTCCATTTTCCCGTGTGATTTTATCAAGATATATATATATATATATATATATATATATATATATATATATATATATATATATATATATATATATATATATATATATATATATATATATATATATATATATATATATATATATATATATATATATATATATATATATATATATATATATATATATATATATATATGTAATATTCAGAAATTTCAGAGTAATTTCAAATGCCCCGCCATGAGTGATACTGAGCGTTCAAGGTCATCTGAGGGGAGGGAGCGCTGCCTGCTCATAGCGAGAGATTGCGGAACTAGGCCTATATGATATTAAATGTGATTTACCGAATTAATAATGATGCGATTCATGAAGTTAAGGGACTATTATTGAATTTGAAATTATTATAGATCATTTAGCAGTCTGAATAATGTTACGGGTGTCCCAAGGAGTTATTAGTTAGGCGGTAAATATATCACGTAGGACCAAGCTAACGCCTTGAGAGGACACGAGGCGGGTTCTCTCCCAGTCCCGGAGAGCATTCACACAGACAAGACGTTCCGCGCGTCCATCAGAAATAGTCACGTGGCCTAGTCACCTGTGCTGCGCTATTGCAGTATAACAAGTAAGTCTCATTCGATCTCAGACAGGGTTAGATAGGGCAGTGATAAAGTAAACTAGAGCTAACAGTGAGTTCATTTCAGGGTTTCCGTCAGAACCCACTTGATTGGAGTTGATTGGAGTTGATTGGAGTTGATTGGAGTTGATTGGAGTTGACTGGAGTTGACCGGAGTTGACTGCGAGAGATTGACTGCCGTTGATGATTGAGGGTGGCGATTGTCGCCATTGGACCGATCAGTGTAGGCCTGTCACTGTTTAGCGGGGTAGCAAAGGATCTCTTGAGTGAACGAGTGCTCCCGACAACTAACACGACACGGGACCAGCATCAGCAGTGGGTGATCAGTTCTTACCACTCCGGTGCACAACCCCACATGTCCCGAGCAGCTAGTGAAACCCTCTTGCTAACGGGAAGCTAAAGTTTCTCTCAACTGCGCAAGGTCTGATTGGCTCACTCTCTTCCTGCCATGGACGCACTGGGAGTACACTGAGGCTATCTGAGTATATTAATGGTCACACACTGAGACCGTGAGTCTAGGACTCTAGGAGATACCTAGAGGAACATTTTATCTTCCTTATCACGGGTGTAGTTAACACCATTCCTCAGACTGATATTATCTTGACGTGTGTAGTTTAATATTTCTTAAATAATTTTGATAGTAGTGTTTTTTTTAATGTTTGTGCCATTAAGTGGAACCAGAGTGATACTGTGATTTGATTCTTTTAATGCCTCTAATTCTTCATAATTCTGATCTCAGGTATAACCTTGTTCCCCAGAGCAGTGGTTAGGTTAGGTTAGGAAGTGTACACCTGTTGGGGTGCTATAATTTTGTTGAGTGATATTATTTTGCTGAAAGCCCTTAAGGCCTATTCATTGTAGAGTATTTAATTTCTTATCTTTTATTACCATTCCTCAGTGACTGATATTATTTTGTTGAAGACCCTTAAGGCCTATTCATTGTGGAGTATTTAATTTCTTATTTTTTAGTACCATTTCCTAAGTGACTGATATTATTTTGTGAAAGCCCTTAAGGCCTGTTCATGTGTGCAAACAACATTTCTTAATACTTCAAATTTATTGTTGCCTGTGTTTCTAATAATTTTTATGTCATGTATAACTTTTATTCCCCAGAGTAGTGTTTAAAGTTTAAGTTAAGAGGTGCGCATATTGGTGTACCATTATTTGATTGTGTTTGTAGTGTTGGAGGGAATATAAGTGTCTAAATTTTACAGTGTGTCTCATTCATCCCAGTCACAGACGCTATCCTTCCACGGGTCACGGACAGTTCATTTTGTGTAGTAGATTTAAGTGTTCTTGTGCTGGTTCAGGATTTTTCTCAAAGGGGCGCTTCCACTGCCTTTACCATCTATTAAATTTTAATAAACCCCAAGTCAAGTGAGAAATTAAAGTCCAGCAAATTCCGACCGGTTACATATATATATATATATATATATATATGCAAGTAAATCACTGTAGGTGCGCGTGATCTAGGTATATGCTGATAACCACAAGGAAAGAAGAAAACACGAAGTTCCCAAGCGCTTTCGTGTAATTCACCCCTGAAGATGTGAATTACACGAAAGCGCTTGGGAACTTCGTGTTATCTTCTTTCCTTGTGGTTATCAGCATATATATATATATATATATATATATATATATATATATATATATATATATATACATTATACCACCATTACAGCCCCTACACCATCGCAACTACCACAGTCTCTAACGATCACTTACACTCTTCACTACTCCCCCTCTACAACCACATTTCCCCATTACCACCATCCCCCGCTCCATCACCACCATCCCCCGCCCCATCACCACCATTCCTCATCCAATCCCCCACCCAATCACCACCATCTCCCACCCTATCCCTCCCATTGCTGGTCACCACTTTCTGTGTTTGGTGGTGCCTGTGTGTGTGTCCCTCTTACTCTAAGGTTTACGAGCGTGTAAATAAGTCTTTACTGCCTCATTTCTCTGGTAGACTTTCGACTGTTGTATAATTTGGCTGTTTGTCTTGCTTATAGTGTCAGTCTTACTAATAGTGTCAGTCTTACTAATAGTGTCAGTCTTACCATTAGTGTCAGTCTACCAATAGTGTCAGTCTTACTAATAGTGTCAGTCTACCAATAGTGTCAGTCTACCAATAGTGTCAGTCTTACTAATAGTGTCAGACTACCAATAGTGTCAGTCTACCAATAGTGTCAGTCTTACCAATAGTATCAGTCTACCAATAGTATCAGTCTACCAATAGTGTCAGTCTTACCAATAGTATCAGTCTACCAATAGTATCAGTCTACCAATAGTATCAGTCTACCAATAGTGTCAGTCTTACCAATAGTATCAGTCTACCAATAGTGTCAGTCTACCAATAGTGTCAGTCTACACAATAGTGTCAGTCTTACCAATAGTGTCAGTCTACCAATAGTATCAGTCTACCAATAGTGTCAGTCTACCAATAGTGTCAGTCTACCAATAGTATCAGTCTACCAATAGTGTCAGTCTACCAATAGTGTCAGTCTCCCAATAGTGTCAGTCTTACCAATAATGTCAGTCTACCAATAGTGTCAGTCTACTAATAGTATCAGTCTATCAATAGTGTCAGTCTTACCAATAGTGTCAGTCTTACCAATAGTGTCAGTCTACCAATAGTGTCAGTCTACCAGCTAGTGTCAGTCTACCAATAGTGTCAGTCTTACCAATAGTGTCAGTCTTACCAATAGTGTCAGTCTTACCAATAGTGCCAATCTACCAATAGTGTCAGTCTACCAATAGTGTCAGTCTACCAATAGTATCAGTCTACCAATAGTGTCAGTCTCCCAATAGTGTCAGTCTTACCAATAGTGTCAGTCTACCAATAGTATCAGTCTACCAATAGTATCAGTCTACCAATAGTATCAGTCTAGCAATAGAGTCAGTCTACCAATAGTATCAGTCTAGCAATAGAGTCAGTCTACCAATAGTATCAGACTACCAATAGTGTCAGTCTTCCAATAGTGTCAGTCTACCAATAGTGTCAGTCTACCAATAGTGTCAGTCTACCAATAGTGTCAGTCTACCAATAGTGTCACTCTACCAATAGTATCAGTCTATCAATAGTGTCAGTCTTACCAATAGTGTCAGTCTACCAATAGTGTCAGTCTTCCAATAGTGTCACTCTACCAATAGTATCAGTCTATCAATAGTGTCAGTCTTCCAATAGTGTCAGTCTACCAATAGTGTCAGTCTTCCAATAGTGTCAGTCTTCCAATAGTGTCAGTCTACCAATAGTGTCAGTCTTTCTTTATTTCGGTATCTTTTATTTCTGTTATTTTTCTTCCTCCCTGTTTCATTTCGATAAATTTTTTGACGTTATCTTCTCAATCTGTTGATTCACTCTCTCGCTCTCCTTTTGATGTTCTCTTTCATCTGTTTCAATCTCTGTTCCCTGGTTATCTATTACTGTGTGTGAGTCTGGCTTCCGTTGGCACTTGTGTGTCAAATTGAACTCTTCCTTTTGTCACCGAGTGCTTGTTATTCTCCTGTGTACCATCCATTAATTATGAAGTCGTGATTGCTTTTATCTTCATGTGTTATTCCGGTTATTTTATTTTGCAGCGGTGTGATTGTTTTCATTTTTGTTGTTGTTTTTCTACTTGGTGTGATCATTTTTAGAGGGTGTGGGGAGTTGGGGGGGGAGGGAGGGGGTCGTTTTATTTGATATCTTGTGACTGCAGGATTTCATTCGTCGGGTTTGACTTGATAACTTCTAGCTTATTATTTTTCTCCAATGTGTACTGGATATATTTTTGACTAGTGGGTTTTTCTAGTATTTTTTTTATGTTATCTTCAGCTGTCTATCAATCTATTTTCCCGCGTTATCTATAATATCACTGGTACCACAAAGTGTTGTTGTGTCAATGGCCGTTCATTTAAACAGAAGAAAAAGTGCGTTGTTTTCCTGTGGCAAATACTCGACTACGTATCGATAATATTATATATATATACATGTCATAGATTTAACACTATTTCTGAATGGACTTAAAATATCACACACGCACCGTGATGTATTGAAGAGGAAGTTATTCTCCACATATATTAAGGAGTGAACGTGGCTAACTGAAGACCCTCTTGGCGGCGTCCTGAAGGCCCCCAGTTCAAGTCGCTATTACCTCCTAGGGATCCTTCTCGCCGGTGTGCTGAAGGTTCCCGTCCATTTTATAGTGTCACCAAGTTAAAGATTAACCCAGGTAGAGACTTGGATGTCGGGGTGAAGTGCGGGACATATCCTGGACTATTTATGTATTGCGGACCTCGCATGTGTTATGATGGCTAATACACAAGTACCTCACCTGTACCTATGTCTACCAGGAGCTAGAGCTAAGTACCTCACTTCATCTCTCAGCTAAGAAATTCAGAAAAACTCAACATTTTCTTATTTTTCTTTTTATAACAGGAGGAGGAGGAGGGATAGAAGGTTGTTTTTCAGAGCGTCTATGTGTCAAGTGTAATTTGTATACAAGAAGTGTGTCGTTTTGCCTCACGCTTCCTCCCTCACGCTTCTTCCTTCACGCTTCCTCCCTCACGCTTCTTCCCTCACGCTTCTTCCCTCACGCTTCTTCCCTCACGCTTCCTCCATTCACGCTTCCTCCCTCACGCTTCCTCCCTCACACTAATCTATCGCTAGCAAGTCTACGGACTTGGCGCACCCTCATTCAACTACAACTACTTCTTCCCTCACGCTTCCTCCCTCACGCTTCCTCCCTCACGATTCCTCCCTCACGCTTCCTCCCTCACGCTTCTTCCTTCACGCTTCCTCCCTCACGCTTCCTCC
>NW_024740126.1:0-19071 GCF_018991925.1 Homarus americanus
TATGGACCAAGAATAAAAAATAAATGAAAAATAAAATAAATAAATCGTAAATTGGTGCATTGTTTCTCCAGGGATAATTATAGAAGTACAAATGTTCTCCAGCAGTGGGTAACGATCATAGCCACGTATAGAGCTTCTAACGCAGGTAGATTGATATAGATGCATTACCTGGAGTTAGTGGGTTACAGGGGCCTCCTACTGCGTGATAATATTAAAGGTGTTTTTCCTTCTGTTTGTGGCACTTGAGGTGTTTAGGTTAGGTTTAATTAAAATGGTTTAGTTATAATAGTTATATTACGATAAGTTAAGTTGAATTTAGAACTTTTGATTTGCATATATCGTGTTTTAGAAGGATTTGTTAGCTAATAAGTTTAATTTGGATAAGTTTAGTTTAATTTAGATCATTTGATTTTACAAGGTCGTATTATAATGACTGGGAACCATATAGAAAACTGTTAGAGAAGTAAATATTTCTACGGCAGTGAATGAGTAAGTCAATAAGTGGTGTATAGAGCTGCTGACTCAACTTAAACGGTATATACTGTACATTATATGTTATCAGAGCTTTCCTGTTGTACGTAACCGCCTCCGTCAAAGTGTCTTACTGGCTCATGTGAAGATTAGCCTCTAGTTTATTTAACCTCAAGATTAACTACACTGGCACTGCCTGACCTGACCTGACCTACCCTACCCTACCCTACCCTACCCTACCCTACCCTACCCTACCCTACCCTAACCTAACCTAACCTAACTTAACTTCCCAAGTAGCGTTAGGTTAATCATTAGTTGAAATAAGCTGGGAGGGTTAATCTTCAGGTAATCTATCTTAATTAACAATTTTGGTCAGGTGAGGCCTTCCTTACCTTACTCGAGAGCAGGAGGAGGAGGACTTGCTAGCGTCTACAGATCATCGTCAACCAAGGCAGATATTGAATACCTTTTGTTTACCTTCGTGGCTTAAGAACACATCTTAACACCATAAGACTATTCGCCTCAATACAATAATACAGTAATTGATTATTGTATTCTAATAAAATTTACGGGGTATCTTGTGAACCAGATTTATTGTTTGACCTTAGTGAATGAGAAACTGGTTGAGGTGTATTGTGGTAAACATCCTTAAGAGCAGCTCTGTGTGTTCTTACGACCTCAAAGTAACACAAAAGGTAGCCAATATCTACCCTTGATCAGTCACTTTATGTAGATGTCAATTGTGTCATTTTTCTAGACTTAGTGCCCCCTGGAGGAGAAAGTAAATACAATGTTGATATATTTTGGTCACAACACACACTAGTAGATTATTTTTCCTTTTAACTAAATAATTAACACTATAGAAGCTAACTAGTATATAACAGATAGTAACCAATATGGCGTCGATATTGTTCACATACTCTATGATAAATAGATGTATTGTCTGTTTAATTTTAGGGAAGAATTTAATTTATAAACTTTTGAGAATCTGGATACAGGAGTTTTGTCTTTGTGTGTGTGTGTGTGGTGATGATGACGCATACTTTCCTCTGCAGTGAAAAAAATATCTTGACATTGCAAAGTTTAACTGTAAGCCGAAGGAACGTTTGTAATGTGACTTGTTATGTGAAATTGTAGCTTGAAATTCTTTGTGAAAAAATATTTCCCTATAAAGTTTGGCAATAAATGAAGTATTACATCAAGGTGTAACTTGTAGTTCCTTGTGGAGTAATTACCTATGTGAACGATACAGCTACTCCAGGGTGTAAGACCTAGAGTAGAAAGTCTTTAGACCTTACCTGAGGTTGAAAGACTCTTATAGTGGAACGTCTTAGGTATTGAAACTTTAATTACAGTAAATAAAATATAATCTACCTAAACATTCTTCACCTGGCGACAACTAATGATACACGTGGTGTAATAGCTCTTTAAAATTCCTCCGTTTGATATAATAATGACCACACATGAACTTATAATGTGCAATATCTTGATAACACATTAGCTGCAACATTACACATAGTCCAGTGTATGTGTAGTGAGGGACATCTACCTAAATGAGTTACAGAATGTGGAGTTGAGGCAAAAAAAAGTTGGGACATGTTTGAGATCATCAGTTGAGCCAAACGTTTATACTCAATATTGTTTTAATGGTATTTTAGAGCGACCGAAAAATTTAAACAAAATGGCCGGCTAGGTGATACATACCTTACAAGAAATAAACATGAGAACGAACACACACACACACACACACACACACACACACACACACACACACACACACACACACACACACCAGTTTTACCCACATTAGCACCAGACTATCGGCATACCTGGTCGGTGGACACCTGCCTCCTCCTCCTCCTCCTCACCTTGCTAATATGCTAATATGCTAATATGCTCTGGTATGTTCCAGTCTATTTAAGATATGCTCCCATCTATCTTAAAGAGCTTATGCTAGTTGGTCTGATATGCTCCTCAAAGACTATGCTGATATACTCTTGTCATCTGATATGCCATTATGTTCATATCACTCTAAAGGATATACTAATATGTTCTGATATGTTGGTATGGTTCTGTCTCTCAGAGGGTGTGCTGATGTACTATAAGAGCATATGGGGTATGCTGATATACTGGGTTATGTAGCTAGGCTCATATCTCTCTTACAGGGTATGCTAATATACCCTGATATGCTCGCATCTATCTCTGAGCGTATACTGGTTGACTCTAATGACATAAGAGATATGCTGGTATGCTTCTAAGGGAATATGTTAACATACTCTAATAATAATTTGAAATGAGGTTGGTTATACTTTAGATTCAGGGGATATACTGATATGATATGAATTAACCTAGAAGTATACTGATATGTTCTCAAGGCATTCAGGGGATCTGTTAGTATGCTTCGACATACTTTCGGAACAAGGTAAACTGGACCTTCAGCAAATAGGGTGATATGCTGACATATTCTGATGGATCTAAGAGAAAGTGGAAGACTATGAGAGCTACTTAATATACTCAAGTATGTTGATATCCCTTCATGGCACTTGGGAGATATGGTAATATACTCCGATGTGTCTCTTTGGATATACTGATATGCCACTAATGGGTCCCCAGAAAGCAGGAGACAAGTTGATCTGCTTCGAGGACACTAATCTGTATAATGATACGTTCCCTGACTGTTAAGAAGTATACTGGTATATTTCAAATGTTGCTTAGTATTATAGTATACTTTCGGCTGTTCTGAACATATTTCACAGCTGATTTTCAGAAATATATGCTGCTGTCACTGGCTTGTTTATTCCGGAGACATTGATTATACTTTGAGTATGTTGATATGCTTTGTTACCAGTCAAGGAATATGCTGATATGTTCTGACACTTCTCAGTGATTACCCTGATATACTTAGATACCTGACAGTATTTATTGGAGTACAGTGTCCTATACTCTGATGTCATTCTAGTGATATGCTGATGAGCTGACATACCGCTTTATGTAACTGTGATATATTGAATCATATACATCCATTCCTCACGCTTAATATATATGATATTCTAAACAATGCTGATATTATTTATGTTATACCCTGATTATATACTAACATACTACAGTGTCATTTATAGTGCATGATATTAAACATTCGGGGGTATACTTTGAGGTTATTTAAAGAATATGATGGCAAACGGTGATATACTCTGATGCCATATTTGGTATACACAGATATATTGATATAATTTATATAATATACCGATAGATATAACTAAATATCTGTGAAGTAAATCCTGTACTTTTTGATATACCATTCAGGTTGAAGGTATGCTAATATACCACGATAGCACCCGTCTCTCAGCGCTAATATACCCTGATGGCACACTTAACATCCTGGCGCCGGTCGTGGGGTATACTGATATGCTAAAGTCTTCTTCATCTTCTAATATCTCGACTTCAGCTTCGTAAACTGTGATTACTTAAACGTATTTAACGCTCGTTTACGTAACTTTTTTGTAGAATAAATGAATGTATATCCGGGGTTCTTCTGTTTCTTTGTCCATCTGATGTTTGCGTCCATGTTGAGGAGAACCAATTAGCAGGGCTCGCATTTTCCCATAATGTGTTACCTCAAGTTCCATAATTTGCACTTAGTGAAGCCACGATATCCCGCGTTATGTTGCCCGTCTTACTTCCTTCTGGGTTATGTGTCTTAAGTTGGTGAAAAAATTAAATTAAGACTGAATTATTGTTAAATGTTAAGGTATTATAGTACTTGTCTGTCGTGTTGTTAATATATCATAGTTTCACCAGCAGTATGTACTCAAGAGCTTATTAACATCGTTGACGAGTCTGAGCCGCAACACTGAACCAATCTATATGAACATTAACACAAAAAATAAATTGTTACATTACATCGACTATCAAGACATAACTTACAATACAAATTAATAAATAATTGTACCAGGCAGATAAAAATATTAGTTACAAAAAATTATGAAAATAGCCTTAATGTTCACGCCAGAACTTACCCCATAACAAAAGCCATACAACATTTTCCCAGTTAAGACTTCGTTAAATACAATCTCAAACTCCTTCTCAGAAACTGTGTGTTGGTGGTGTGCCACGTGTGGTGTGTGTGTGTGTGTGTGTGTGACAGCACCTTTGATTTATACAAATATTCACCCAAATGAATAACACCAAGCCACACTTTGCCATAAACAGATAAATTGTACCGAGAATTTTCTCCCCACACACTCATCATTGTCACTTTATGTAACTTGCTGACAAAACCCATGGCCCTTCAGGCCTTTTACGCCCTTAATGCATGAGTCATAAAGGCAAGCATGAACTCCGCATGCTTCCCAGTTGGGCACTGTAAACGCTTCTGCGCTTCACCTTGCACAGGATGTAAGGGGGTGCCCAATAAACTAGCCCCCTCGTGGGCAATCTGTAATCACTACCACTGTCTCGCGGCCCAGAGTAGTAGTTGGACATATCACTAGACAGGGAAATTCACACTTAACACAAGTGTTATCTCAAGGTCATATTCACAACACTTCCCTGGACAGAATTCATAATTTATTTTCTCATATTACATCTGTGTGTATACCTGCTACTAGATAAACAGAAAATGCCAAGAAGTGTTTACATCACGCGCTGCCACTTAAGAGTTCCAAGAACTAAATTAAAACAATTAGTGTGTGTGTGTGCATGGTGTGAGTGTGCATGGTGTGTGTGTGTGTGAGTGTGCATGGTGTGTGTGTGTGCATTGTGTGTGTGTGTGTATATGGTGTGTGTTTGTTTGTTTGTATGGTGTGTGCATGGTGTGTGTGTGTGTGTATGTGTGTATGGTGTGTGTATGTGTATGGTGTGTGTATGTATGGTGTGTGTGTGTGTGTGTATGTGTGTGTATGGTTTGTGCATGTACGGTGTGTGTATGGGTGTGTGTGATTGTGCATGGTGAGTGTGTGACTGTGTATGGGGTGAGTGTGCGTGTGTGTGTGTGTTTCCATTGCCATGAGGATATCATACAATTCTTAAAGCACTGGTGACATGGGCGCATTTTTTTTTAGCAATTTCTTGCCGGAAAGTTATTTCGAGCAATTTTCGAGAAATTCGAGCAAGTTTTTGAAGCATTTTTATTGACAATCGTGATAGTCAATTTCTTGACTATTTCGAGCAAGATTATCGGTTCAAAACCCGGTTAATACCATATTTAATGACACGAAGCTTATTTATCGAGTATTTACCTTGGCTATATATAACATAGATCAATAACATTATGTATAAAATGCACAAACAGTTTTTACGACACACTGAGTTTATTATTTGGGTGGTGTTTTGGCGTGTTTGTTTACAAAACACAAGCCCATACAGCCGGTCATTCTCCACACACTAACAACCCTCCCTACTGTAACTACGATAGTTGAACCAGTCTATATTAAACACTCGTTCCTCCTCCTCGCCAGCCACTTACGAGTCCCCAATAGTTTTTCTTCGCTTTCTCTCATTTCTTTTTAATAATAACAATAATATCAAGGATAGCTGCTGCGTCGTCTGCATTGTTGTTGTGATGTTCCGTCTCCCTTCTACTCGCACAGCGGCGTTAACTTTTTTTTCTTGCTGTAGTAACTGAACCAAGAGCCACTCGTGTGACCACATTTGGAAGAAATTACTCGTAATTTCTTGCTCCAAATTAATTGCTCATCAAAGGGATCGTGTGACCGTAACTTAAGTCACCCTTTAAGAAAAACTGTAAATACTGATTCACAAAACTTAAGGATAATTTCTGACTTGGAACCATCAGTGTAATGCAGAAAACAGTTATTGTATTCTAAAACCTACCCAAGAAATCTTTTACCCACTTACGATATAATTCTTTTCTATTCCATCAATAGATGTTATTTTACTTTTTCATACGTATTTTTATTTTAGTAATTTATAAACTATTTTCTTTATATACTTCATTACCTTTTAGTGTAATGAAGAGAATGAATTACAGAAGGTTTTTATAATTATATTGCGAACAATATTTTTCCTCGCAATAAATAAACAATGACGATGATCTTGTTTACAATATAGAGCTTGATGTCTTACTCCATGTTCGTTTATTACATTTTCTGCCATACCCGACTGTTCTTTTCTTTCTTGTGGTGAAGGTTTTTGACAATTGATATATATATAAAGTTGAGTTAAGAATAATGACTCTGATATTATAGCCATCAGGTCCTGAATAATAAGTGGTGTCTAAGTGAACAAATGTATGATGTCTTCAATTACCAGCGTAGTGTGGGGTAACAGTGGGGGTAGAAGCGAAGGGTAGGAGTGAAGGGTGGGAGTAAGGCGTGGGAGTAAGGTGTGGGAGTAAGGGGTGGGAGTAAGGGGTGGGAGTAAGGCGTGGGAGTAAGGGTGGGAGTAAGGGGGTGGGAGTAAGGGGTGGGAGTAAGGCGTGGGAGTAAGGCGTGGGAGTAGGGCGTGGGAGTAAGGGGTGGGAGTAAGGGGTGGGAGTAAGGGGTGGGAGTAAGGGGTGGGAGTAAGGCGTGGGAGTAAGGCGTGGGAGTAAGGGGTGGGAGTAAGGGTGGGAGTAAGGGGTGGGAGTAAGGGGTGGGAGTAAGAGGGTGGGAGTAGGGGTGGGAGTATTAAAGTGAGTGGGGGTAGGAGTAAGGGTTGGGAGTTAGGGGGTGGGGTAAGTGGTGGGAGTAAGGGGGTGGGAGTAAGGCATGGGAGTAAGGCGTGGGAGTAAGGGTGGGAGTTAGGGGTGTGAGTAAGGGGTGGGAGTAAGGGGTAGGAGTAAGGGGTGGGAGTAAGGGTTGGGAGTAAGGGGTGGGAGTAAGGAGTGGGAGTAAGGCGTGGGAGTAAGTGTGGGAGTAAGGGGTGGGAGTAAGGGGTGCGAGTAAGGGGTAGGAGTAAGGGGTGGGAGGAAGGGGTGGGAGTAAGGGGGTGGGAGTAAGGCGTGGAAATGGGGTGGGATTAAGGGGTGGGATTAAGGGTGGGAGTAAGGGGAGGTAGGAGTAAGGGGTGGGAGTAAGGGGTGGCACTAAGGGGTGGCAGTAAGGGGTAGGAGTAAGGGGTGAGAGCAAGGGGTACGAGTAAGAGGGTGGAAGCAAGGGGTGGAAGCAAGGGGTGGGAGTATGGGGTATGAGTAAGTGGTAGGAGTAAGTGGTAGGAGTAAGGGGTAGAAGTAAGGGGTAGAAGTAACAGGTAGGAGTAAGGGGTAGAAGTAAGGGGTAGAAGGAAGGGGTGGGTGCAAGGGGTGGGAATAAGGGGTGGGAATAAGGGGTGGGATTAAGGGGTGGGAGTAAGGGGTAGGAGTAAGGGGTAGGAGTGACGAGTAAGAATGTGGGACAAGAGGGAGGGGTAGCAGTGGGGGGTAGGGTTAGGTTACAAACTTCTATTTACTTCATCATCTGTATCCTGCTGGTGATGTTCTCTCTTTATACAATTTGTAAAATAAATAAATAAATGGTCAGGTGTAAATGGTAAGAATTTAACAGAGTAATACTGAGGTATTACAAGAAAGAACTAAAAATTGTCCACTGTGTGTATCAACATTTTATAAAAGTATTTGTGAAGCTGTAAAATACTTAGATATAAACTTTTAATTCAACTCTGTAATAAAAATAATTGCAATAATGAATCTAAACAAGAAATGAAATGGGTGAAAAATCTACAAAATACTAAAAATATAAAAAAGAAGAATTACAGTAAAACCTGAATCATTGTAATAAACATTATTAAACTTTTCGTTGTTATGACCTAATACAAACAAGGAAGACTCGTCTAGATTTTCGCTCTGTGAATTAACTCCTTGGATCGCTTTTGGGCAAGAGGGGAGTTACTCCGACTTATTCCGTGAAAATATTCCCAACTGTCCATAGAGAATCCATTACAGTTTCCTTTATAGTAAGTGACTCTAGGTAGTTAATATTCCCATTTAATGCTTTTATTATATCAGAGAACAGTGCAGAGATAAGCTGGCCAATGAGCGATGGTCAAAGATAATACAGATTTAATACTGGATTGATAAGTACAGCTATAGTGATTTGTTTCATGTTACAGTAATAATAAACTTTATCAAATGTTATAACTACCAATGTGTTATTTTCGTGATCGATACCCTGCTGCCAGGATTATAACATCGTTTAAAAGTTCAGTAAAAATATCATGCAGATTAAAACCTAACCTAGTGTATCGTAACCTAACTTAGCCCTTCCTAAGCTAACTTAGACTATCCTAAACTAGCCTAACCTATCCTAATCACACCAAACCTAACCTATCCTAAATTTATATATCATCAACAGATTTATAGATATGTTGGAGAAATAATTATCAAAAGTTTGTTGTCTCTGCAAATGTATTTTTAAAAAAAGAAAATGAAATTAAAACTTTCTAGAGAACTCAATTGTGTCATGAGCGTTGCGGCTTGGTTAGGTTAGGTAACATTAGGTTAGGTTAGATAAGGTAAGGTAAGATTAGGTAAGGTGAGGTAGTGTTAGGGTTAAATACATTTTACTAATTTTGCATCAAAATAATCACGAATGAAGGTATCGGATAAAAAACCTCTGAATATAATTCTTTTTCTGAGAAAAAAATTTCTTTACCACTTATTTTTTGCCCCACTTTTTTATTAAGTTTGATGAACTTAGATTAGGTTAGGTATTATTTAACTCTGAGTCATGGGTACTTATTGGATACTTGGCAGAATAACTTGTTATAACTTGGTCCTAACAAAGGCGGAGTCTAAGCAAAAATGTTCACTTGACCTCATATTTGGATTTCATTACTGAAGGATATTTACAGCTATACCACATTAATAAGGTCTATCTGCAAGTTTATTCAGTCATAAAAAAAAATATACCCTAAATGTGGACAATAAAAATCTTCTATTTTGGTACAAATTACTTGAAAAGTTGTAAGAAGACAAAAGCTGCATCTCTTCCATAAAGCGAGAAATAGAACAGCCAAACCTCTTCTTGTCGTAAAAAAAAACTAATATTGTATTTTAGTATGTTGATGTACAAAACATTTTCTTCATTATTCTATGATAAAACAAGTCTAACAGGCATTATTAAAACATATATTATTAATTTTTTTTCATGCAATCCGGAAATAGCGACTACTATATCCAGGTTGATCGTGTTGAGGTCCTGTAAGTTACAGGCTAGATTACGAGCTCACTTACGGAGTTCGATGCCAAATATTTGTTTTGAGAATCCCGATCGGAGACTGTAAGTCCAGTTACTTGGTAAACAAGTAGATACAGTGAAATAAACTGCTGTACCTAAATATTATGTAACTCAAAATATATTCCCAAAACAGCACGTTTACAGATGAAAAAAAAAAAAGCATAAATAATACAAAACAAAATCAATTAATATGTTTTTGTACATTTTAAATATATCAAGCGTAGGTTCGGCGCTTCTTTGTGTCTTTTCGGTGAGAAGATGTAGTCTCCCACTTGGGTACTGAGGTCCTTTTGGCCTACGGCAGAAGTGGTAGTTTCCTTCTTCTTCTTGTTGTTTTTGGGTCTTGTTGTTTTTGGGTCTTAGTGTGTTTTGTGGTCTGCAGTTTGTTAGATCGGGGGCCCTTCTCCTTCACCTGGCAAGGCTTCACCTCCACCTTAGTCACCTTCGATACAGTGCGTCGGAACACCATTGTGATGTACTGACACTAACAGCTCTCTCACTGAGGTCAAATCAAAATTTGACCATACAGAAAGAATTACTGTTTAATAAGGTTGGAATTTAAAGAAATTGACAACAAAATGAAGCTCTGTTTATCACTATAGTAAAGAGGGATGGTGTTTGTAAAGATGATGGATGATGTTATAATATGTAGTGATGATGGATGGTGTTATATGTAGTGATGAAGGATGGCGTTATATTGTAGTAATGATGGATGGTGTTATATGTAGTGATGATAAGGGGGTAATATATGTAGTGATGATGGATGGTGTTATATATATATATATTGATGATGCATGATGTTATATGTAGTGTTGATGGTTGGTGTTATATGTAGTGATGCTGGATGGTGTTATATGTAGTGATGATGGATAGAGTAATATGTAGTGATGATGGATAATGCTATATGTAGTGATGATGGGTGGTGTTATATGTAGTGATGTTGGATGGTGTTATATGTAGTGATGATGGATGATATTATATGTAGTGATGATAGGATGGTTCTATATGTAGTGATGATGGATGGTGTTATAAGTAGTGATGATGGATGATGTTATATGTAGTGATGATAGGTTGGTTTCATATGTAGTGATGATGGATGGTGTTATATGTAGTGATGATGGATGGAGTTATATGTAGTGATGATGGATGATGTTATATGTAGTGATGATGGGTGGTGTTATATGTAGTGATGTTGGATGGTGTTATATGTCGTGATGGATGGTTCTATATGTAGTGATGGTGGATGGTGTTATATGTAGTGATGGTGGATGGTGTTATATGTAGTGATGATGGATGGTGTTATATGTAGTGATGATGGATAGTGTTATATGTAGTGATGATGGATAGTGTTATATATAGTGATGATGAAGGATGGTGTTATATGTAGTGATGATGGATGTTGTTATATGTAGTGATGAAGGATGGTGTTAGTGAAGATTGTGAAGTGAGATGTAGTGAAGATTGTGAAGTGAGATGTAGTGAAGATTGTGAAGTCAGATGTGGTGAAGATTGTGAAGTGAGATGTAGTGAAGATTGTGAAGTGAGATGTAATGAAGATTGTGAAGTGAGATGTAGTGAAGATTGTGAAGTGAGATGTAGTGAAGATTGTGAAGTGAGATGTAGTGAAGATTACATGAGAGTGAGATGTAAAGTGAAGATTGTGAAGTGAGATGTGGCTGAAGATTGTGAAGTGAGATGTGGTAAGATTGTGAGAGTGAGATGTGGGTGAAGATTGTGAAGTGGGGATGTGGTGAAGATTGTGGGGAAGTGAGAGATGTAGGTGAAGATTGTGAGAGTGAGATATGGTGCTTGAAGATTGTGAAGTGAGATGTAGTGAAGATGTGAAGTGAGATGTAGTGAAGATTGTGAAGTGAGATGTAGTGAAGGTTGTGAAGTGAGATGTAGTGAAGATTGTGTAGTGAGATGTAGTTAAGATTGTGAAGTGAGAGGTAGTGAAGATTGTGAAGTGAGATGTAGTGAAGATTGTGAAGTGAGATGTAGTGAAGATTGTGAAGTGAGATGTAGTGAAGATTGTGAAGTGAGATGTAGTGAAGATTGTGAAGTGATATGTAGTAAAGATTGTGAAGTGAGATATGGTGAAGATTGTGAAGTGAGATGTAGTGAAAGATTGTGAAGTGAGATGTAGTGAAGATTGTGAAGTGAGATGTATTGAAGATTGTGAAGTGAGATGTATTGAAGATTGTGAAGTGAGATGTAGTGAAGTTTGTGAAGTGGGATGTAGTGAAGATTGTGAAGTGAGATGTAGTGAAGATTGTGAAGTGGGATGTAGTGAAGATTGTGAAGTGAGATGTAGTGAAGATTGTGAAGTGAGATGTAATGAAGATTGTGAAGTGAGATGTAGTGAAAATTGTGAAGTGAGATGTAGTGAAGGTTGTGAAGTGAGATGTAGTGAAGATTGTGAAGTGAGATGTAGTGAAGATTGTGAATTGAGAAGTAGTGAAGATTGTGAAGTGGGATGTAGTGAAGATTGTGAAGTGAGATGTAGTGAAGATTGTGAAGTGAGATGTAGTGAAGATTGTGAAGTGAGATGTAGTGAAGATTGTGAAGTGAGATGTAGTGAAGATTGTGAAGTGAGATGTAGTGAAGATTGTGAAGTGAGATGTAGTGAAGATTGTGAAGTGAGATGTGGTGAAGATTTGTGAAGTGAGATGTGGTAAAGATTGTGAAGTGAGATGTGGTGAAGATTGTGAAGTGAGATTGGGTGAAGATTGTGAAGTGAGATGTGGTGAAGATTGTGAAGTGAGATATGGTGAAGATTGTGAAGTGAGATGTAGTGAAGATGTGAAGTGAGATGTAGTGAAGATTGTGAAGTGAGATGTAGTGAAGGTTGTGAAGTGAGATGTAGTGAAGATTGTGTAGTGAGATGTAGTGAAGATTGTGAAGTGAGATGTAGTGAAGATTGTGAAGTGAGATGTAGTAAAGATTGTGAAGTGAGATGTAGTGAAGATTGTGAAGTGAAATGTAGTGAAGATTGTGAGGTGAGATGTAGTAAAGATTGTGAGGTGAACATAAGAACATAAGAACATAAGAAAGTGGGATACTGCAGGAGGCCGACTGGTCCATACAGGGCAGATCCCTTTCACACCCATCCCAGCACTTCCATGTGCCTATCCAACTTCGTCTTGAAGCTCTCTAGCGTCCCCGATCCTACTATAGCACTCGGTAGCCTATTCCACATATCCACAACTCTATTACCAAACCAGTGCTTGCCTATATCCTTTTCTGAATCGGAATTTATCTAATTTAAAGCCATTTGTTCTAGTTATTTCGTTATTACTACAGTTCAGAACATCTTCCATTTACCCTTGTTAATCCCCTTACCCTTGGCACCTCTATCATATCTCCCTAACTCTCCGCCTCTCCTAGCCAGATATAAGCCCTAAGCTTTTCAGTCTTTCTTCATATGGAAGTTTCTAATATTATGGATCATTTTTGTCATTCTTCTTTTGTACTCTCCAAAGAATCTATGTCCATTCTATAATAAGGACACCAGAGCTGAACCGCATAATCCATGTGTGGCCTCACTAATGCTAGGTAAAGTTTCAAGATAACGTCAGCAGTTCTGTTACTCACAGACCTAGATATGAACCCAAGAATCCTGTTTGCCTTGTTGCGAACGCTAATACATTGTTTTCTAGGTTTCAAGTCGTTGCTAACAAATACACCTTGATTTTTTTCACAAACTGAGTTTTCTATTTCCGTGTTACCTAGTTTATACTTAACGTTTGTATTCGTCTTCCCTATCTGTAGTACCTTGCATTTATCACTATTAAAATTCATTTGCCAGTCTACTGACCACTCATGTAAGGTATCTAGATCTCTTTGAAGGTGTTCAAAGTCACTGTCTGAATTATCACTCTCCCCATTTTGGTATCATCTGCAAATTTAATAATCCTACTAGTTATGCCTAAATCAAGATCATTAATGAATATAACAAACAGCAGAGGGCCTAATACAGATCCCTGGGGAACTCCGCTTTTGACCGCACCCCAGTCTGACTTTAATCCATTTATGCTGACTCTTTGTTTCCTACCAGTTAACCATGACCTAATCCATTTTAATACTGATCCACCTATTCCATGTGCTTCTACCTTCCTTATCAATCTCATGAGGATGTCTATCAGATAGCTACTGATCTAAATAAATTATATCATATGACTTATCATTATCTACGCTTCAAATACTTCTGAG
The DNA here is from genome assembly GCF_018991925.1 of Homarus americanus. Taxonomy (NCBI): domain Eukaryota; kingdom Metazoa; phylum Arthropoda; class Malacostraca; order Decapoda; family Nephropidae; genus Homarus; species Homarus americanus. The sequence continues at coordinate 13,857 of NW_024740126.1, forward strand.
AAAAAAGCTAAGCAAATTTGTAGCGGGCAAAGAACGTCCTGGGTGAACCCGTGCTGAGAAAAAGAGATGAATTAAGTTGAATGTTTCAAGGTGGCTTCTGATTTTGTAGCAATAATTGACTCATAACGCCTATGATTGTGGCACATTGAGGACCCCGTAATGGGACAGTAATTTGATGCTATTGATTTATCTTGCGCTTTTGAGTGGAACTTCATTTGCAAGTTTCCAAGCTTCTAGCATAGAGCCCACGATTCTAATAACTTATTAAATAAAACTGCTAAGTTACTCGACTCATCTCTACATTCTTTTAATATTCTAGCATATATACCTCGTCTGGACCAGAAGGGCGATTTATAGAACTTCACAGTTTGTGTTAATTACTTTAAGCACATACGTTACTAGTAATATTGATATTCATCAACATATTTTCTGTCTGTCGTTATATACCTTATGAACTTCTGGAAACTGTGCTAGGTTTTCATTTGTGAATACGGAGCGAAAATGACTATTTAACGTACTACACATTTCTAACTCATCATCAGTCATTTCTCCTGTCGTAGTTTTAAGGGGACCTATTGTATCTCTAACCTTTGATTTATACGGTTGATAAAAAGCTTTGGGGGTATATTTCGATTCGTTTGCTACCTTGATTTCATAATTTCTCTTTGCTTTCCTAATTTCTGTTTATACCTGTCTTGTTAGGTTCTGATAGTAACCAAGTAAGTGATTTTCGCCTTTCTTAACTTTTCTATATACTCCTTTCTTTTTCCCTAGAAGATCTAAGAGTCTATTATTCATCCATTTGGTTGGTTCCGTATCGATCTGAATTTTCTTTTAGGGATGTGTTTATTTTGGGCATTATTGATTGTCGCAATAAATTGTTCATAAGTAGCTGCTAAATTAAATTCGGGGTTATCCCGTCCTAAGTTGACGGTTTCCGGAGGTGTGGGGGGGATTAATCTTTTGACCATAGGGTCATCCCTTAGGTCTCTCCTTATGCTACCGTAATTAGCATTCCTAAAATCCGGGATCAAGGCCGAATTTTCCTTCTTCCTGCCATCCCATATTATGTTAAAATATATGGCTTTATGATCACTGTTTCCTAGTTCGTCTCCAATCCCAACATCTTTTACTAGATTTTCATTATTACTGGGAACTAAATCGAGGATATTATTTCCTCTAGTGGGCAAGTTTATAAATTTATATATAAAACTATCCTGTACTACTTCTATAAAATCTTCAGATTCATTATCGCTAAGTTGATTTTTCCAATCTATGCCTGAAAAGTTGAAATCGCCTAGAATACATACATTGTTTCTATCAGATGCCTTCTTTATTTCCTCCCATAGCAATTTACCGTCGTTCCTACTCAAATTAGGTGGTCTATATATAACACCAATGACTACGGATTCACTGCCCTCACCAATCTCTACCCAAATACTTTCATTGTCGCTATTTGTTTTAATGTTTGATTTATTGCAGCTTTTTAATGACACCCTGATATACACTGCTACACCGCCACCTCTCCTTCCTACTCTGTCAAATTTAAATAGAGTTTATATACACCTGGAATATGAAATTCTTTGCTAAAATGCTTGCTGTTGAATTTATCCATGTTTCCGTTATTGCAATTATATCCTATATTCTCTCTTTTACTAACAATAGCCCTAGGCTGGTCCATTTTTGTTACAGGCTTCTACTATTAGTATAATAAACACTCAATATATTTCTTCCGTTTCTATCTATTTCCATTACATTACTTTTGATGTTGTTATTATGACTAACTATATTTTCAGCATTATCTCCTTCTGTTTCACTACTTCCCAGGACCTGCTTGTTTTTTGACTCCCATTTTCCCCGACCCCTCTCTACTGGCGAAACCCCCCCTTCGGAGTGACAATTTCACGCTCCAGGGATGCAGACAACGTCTTTACCCCCTCACGAGACAAGTGTACTCCGTCGCGACAGTACAGGTAGTCGTTGCCATAAAATCGTTGCCCGTCATCAATGAATGCCCAACCATTGTTTGCACAATGTTTTTCCAGTCGACAATTAATAGCAATTGCCCTGGACAGCCATTCACGACCAACCCCTCTTCTAGGCAAGACACCACATACTATCAGGACCCCTCCCCTATCTCTAATCTTCCCCAGCGCCTCCCTATACCTCTTGAAAAGTTCCTTACTCCTAACCTTACCTATATCGTTTCCCCCCACACTAAGACACACTACTGGATTGGTACCCTCCCCTGACAAAACTCTGTCTAACCTCTCGGCTACATGCCCTATCCCAGCCCCAGGAAAACATACCCTAGTCCTACGTTTCCTATCTCTCGCACAAAAAGCCCGATCCATAAACCTCACCTGGCTGAAGATTGTGAAGTGAGATGCAGTGAAAATTGTGAAGCGAGATGCAGTGAAGATTGTGAAATAAGATTATAAAGTAAACTGTAGTAATTGAGGTTAAACGAACGCGGGTTACTCTGTAGTGTATCCGTGTCTTGTTAACGTGGAACCAACATGGCGGTGGTTCTCAATATAGATACGTTATTTTGCCGGGAATTTCTGTCAAAATAAAATATGAATCAACCATATTTAGCCTAAATTAACCTAACGGCTTTATTATATATTCTAAGTTTTTTAAGTTGGATAGATCAGATCAGGTTAGGTTAAGTCAGGTTGGGTTAGGTTAGGTTAGTTTTGTTAATTTTGCCACTTAGAGGCTAGTTTATTGTGCCCCCCATACTCGTCCTGTCAGCTGTAGCACAGAGAGATTACAAAGTGGTGTTAGATGAGGTAGGTGGTTAAGTTAAGTTTCAATAGGTTAGGTTAGATTATGTCAGGTTGGGTTAAGTTAGGTTAGGTAGGTAATAAGTAGATAGGTTATGTTAGGTAGGTGGGAAAGTTAGGTTTGATTAGGTTAGCTTATGTCAGACGGGGAGGTTAGGTTAGATTATGTCAGGTTAGGTTAGATTATGTCAGGTTAGGTCAGATTACGTCAGGTTAGGTTAGATTATGTCAGGTTAGGTTAGATTATGTCAGGTTTGGTTAGATTATGTCAGGTTAGGTTAGATTACGTCAGGTTAGGTTAGATTATGTCAGTTAGGTCAGATTACGTCAGGTTAGGTTAGATTATGTCAGGTTAGGTCAGATTACGTCAGGTTAGGTTAGATTATGTCAGGTTAGGTTAGATTATGTCAGGTTAGGTTAGATTATGTCAGGTTAGGTCAGATTACGTCAGGTTAGGTTAGATTATGTCAGGTTAGGTAAGTAGGTAGAGGTGGGTAAAAAAAGGTTAGGTTAGGTCGGCAGGTTTTAGTGTAGGAACTTAAGTAATCCCGTAAAAATTTCATGTTAATTTTTGACACCATACATTATAATAATCCTTATAAACTATGTTAAGGAACTGTGGTGTCATTTTTCTGAACGGTTTATTATAAGTTTTATGCCTTTAAAGAAGTTTTATTAAAGAGCGGCGTAATGAACCACAGATGTATTACCATTAAGTCCTAATTAACTTAAAACATGACTAATAACCTATGAACATGTAGTATTATATGATTACAATTTAACATAATATATCATGAATGCTGTTATAATATCATAAGTGTGTTACAAACATGGCTGCTCATATATGCCATCCTGTCTCTGGCAAAGAAGAGATTGCAGTAAGTAGAATTATTTGCTAAAGACAAATACTGGAAATTAAACATATACATATTACCATTATCTGAAAAGCTTAGAACCACCGTTTTATATTTGTCTAAAAGTTTGCTTGAGTGTTATACATCATGTAAACAGAGTCACAAGTTATTATTACGACATTTAGCTGATCACTAAGTCATCAGAGTCTTCTGTATTGCAACAGATTCCTTCACCTTGTTTGGTGTTTCTTCTCTCTGCTTGACGGTTACATCTCAGTGCATGTCATGCTATTCTTTCTGATTCTTTCTGTAGACATGACAATGATCCACATTTCCTGACGCCACATCCACATTTAACAAGTTCTGTGATTGTTTCTGGAGCTGGTGGTTGGTCTGATATTACTAGTATGAAACAGTCATTGTCAATCTTCCAGCCATGCTCTAATTGTGAAAGCATTTCACTGTCTGCATCACAAGACCACAGAAGAGCTTGATACCTTCCTCTCAATATATGATACTTTAGAGTTGCTGCAGTCGCTGGTAGTTCTCCAGCTTCTGCCTGCGTTTTCTTGAAGAGATGCCATCTAAGTTATGACAGTTTAGTGAAAGTCATTCGTGGACAGTAGAGCTTAAATACAAATTCCTTTAGACCAATAAGCATGTCTGCTGGAGGGCATTTGGTCTACTCAGCATCTTGAATGCATCTAGGACTTTTGTGTTAGATTTCATCAAAGTGCTCCAACATGCTTTCTTTCCTTTGCCAACAAATTTTCCAATGCAGTCAGATCCTGTGAAGGTATGGAAACCTGTAAGGCTCTCTGCCCAATGTGTCGTCGCTCACCAGTTCCTGTTTTCATACTTGTATTTTCTCCAAGTTGAGGCTGCTTTAATATGCCAAACACATCAGTGTCTGGTGACTTGATATGTACAGTGCTGCCCTTCTGTGATGCATATAATGTATGTCCTGCTGAAGTTCTATAACTTGTGGTAGCAATTTGATGGTTGAAGTCTTATTTGCTGCTGTCCACGACAGAAGATTAACCTTGGACATCTTTTCCCAGATGCTCAATGGACCAACAATACGTTCCTTGACAAAATTTTCATAATTTTGTCTTCCAACTTCATATGCACATAGATTGTCATATTTGGCATTTTCTGGCATTACAGCTCCAGTTACCAAGTTTTAAAGAGCATCATTTTCCTGGGATTACAGTCACCAATAACATTGTGTAGCTTCTGTACATCAGCATATTGACGGCTGACAATAGCTGTAGAGAGCTCATGATGTTCTGTTCTTTTGTAATCTTTATGAGTTTGATATTTTATGTAATGAACTTAATTTTAAAACCCAAATGGTAGTATATGATCTTTTATCACCTTAGACACTCTGTGCGTCATGCCTCTCAAGTGATTTTTCTCCTCTCTTACTTCTCTGGACAAATACGACCTTTATCCCATCAGAAAAAATATCACCATATATTTTCTTAATCTGCAGGTGCCAAGGTTTAAAATGACGGATGGTGTTAAAAATTAACCTGAAATTTTTACGTGACCACATATTGTCTTGTTGAG
>NW_024740127.1:0-20000 GCF_018991925.1 Homarus americanus
TCCGATTGCGAGGCCTCGGATGAGACTCACATCGTTATTTATCGTCACTACCTCCCCGTGCCGGGAGTGGGTAATTTGCGTGCCTGCTGCCTTCCTTAGATGTAGTAGCCGTTTCTCAGGCTCCCTCTCTGGAATCGAACCCTGATTCCCCGTTACCCGTTATAGCCATTGTAGGCGCATAACCTACAATCGAAAGCTGATAAGGCAGACACTTGAAAGAAGCGGCGCCGGTGCGGAGACCGTGCGCTCAGCCCGAAGTTATTCAGATTCACCACAGGTGGGTTACGGACCGGGGCCCGACCAGTTTTGAACTAATAAAGCGCTCTTCCCTTGCGGTCAGAGACCAATTGCATGTATTAGCTCTAGAATTGCCACAGTTATCCAAGTAAGTGGGTTTACAGATCCAATGAAACATAGCTGATTTAATGAGCCATTCGCGGTTTCGCCTTAAATCGGCTTGTACTTACACATGCATGGCTTAATCTTTGAGACAAGCATATGACTACTGGCAGGATCAACCAGGTAGCTGCTGCTGTTGGCGGCGCCTATCACGGCGGCCAAAATAGTGAGATTGAGAGAGGCAGAAGACATTGGGCGAGGGACCGCACGTTGGCCTTAGAGAAATAGCAAACCAGATGATCAGATCTAACTGCACCTTCTCTTGCTATCCTCGGCGCCGGCAGCGCCACCGTGTGTGCCAATCTCCTCCCTTATCCGCTCCTCTTTGCCCCAGCTCCAGCGAGGCAGCCGACATTGGGCGAGGAACCGCACGTTGGCGAATCTCCTCCCTTATCCGCTCCTCTTCTCTTTGCCCCAGCGAGGCAGAAGACATTGGGCGAGGGACCGCACGTTGGCCTTAGAGAAATAGCAAACCAGATGATCAGATCAAACTGCACCTTCTCTCGCTATCCTCGGCGCCGGCAGCGCCACCGTGTGTGCCAATCTCCTCCCTTATCCTCTCCTCTTCTCTTTGCCCCAGCGAGGCAGCCGACATTGGGCGAGGGACCGCACGTTGGCCTTAGAGAAATAGCAAACCAGATGATCAGATCAAACTGCACCTTCTCTTGCTATCCTCGGCGCCGGCAGCGCCACCGTGTGTGCCAATCTCCTCCCTTATCCGCTCCTCTCCTCTTTACCCAGCTCCAGCGAGGCAGCCGACATTGGGCGAGGGACCGCCCGTTGGCCAATCTCCTCCCTTATCCGCTCCTCTTCTCTTCTCTTCTCTTTGCCCCAGCGAGGCATAAGACATTGGGCGAGGGACCGCACATTGGCCCATCTCCTCCTCTCTCTCTTTCTCTTACTGTTTGTGGGGACGTGGGCTCATGAGCGCCATCGTCGCCCAATATTGGTTAGGTTGTGTATTTCACGGGTGGGAACCGCCATCATCGTTGTTAGGTGATGGGGTAACCCAACGTGTGCTTTGACGAGTTTTGGCTGCTAAACTCTCTTTTTAGTATACTCGGCTCCCAGACTGCGCCCTGGTCGTGTTGAACCATGAGCGTTGTCTATGCGCATTTAGGGTAGCCGTTTGCGCGTGGAATAGTGCAATGAATCTCGGTCAAGAGACGGTTGGGCGCTGCATTGAAGGCCGGCACAGACGCGAAGACGGGGTGATCAGCCAACGCAAGTCCGCTAAGTTGGGCAGACAGCAAGGCGAAGGGGAGCCCCGTTCCGGACTGAAAGGCCGCAGCATATGCTGTGACGGAAACTAGTAGGGTGGCGACGTGTGCGCCGAGAGAGAGAGAGAGAGAGACGGAGTAAATAATGTCCAAACGGAAGAGAGACCTGGCAAGTGTAATTGATAGAGCGCGAGCCTACTCGCCATAAGCCCGCTCCACTGCCATTCCTCTGATCCAATGAGACTAAAATCTCTCTCTCTCTCCTTCTGCTCCAGCCATTGCAGGGCAGGGAAGCGACGGCAATTTTGTTTGTTGTTTTTGAATGCCGCGCTTTGCTTCGCAGAGGCGCCGAAGCGCTCCGCTGGGGGGCGGAAGATATTTCACACCGAATATGTGTGTGAAGGCACCCTCTCCCCTTAATATAGTGAAATAGTGCAATCCAGCATACAAGGTCGGACGATAGGACATTCACCGTACCGCACCTCGAGAGTGGATGTTGGGTAAGGTTAAAACCGGACTGTTCGCAGACAGCCGAATAACCCGGTTCCGGACTAATTGGTGGATGCAACATCATGATGATGCTGCTGCTGTCGCGGAAACCGCAGTGGCGACGTGAGAGAGTAATAATGTTCAATAGGGAGAGCGACCTGGCTGGTGTAATTGATAGATCGCGAGCCTACTCGCCATTAGCCCGCTCCACTGCCATTCCTCTGACCCAATGAGACTATTCTCTCTCTCGCTCTCCTTCTGCTCCAGCCATTGCAGGGCAGGGAGAGGAAATCGACGGCAATTTTGGTTGTTGTTTTTGAATGCCGCGTTTTGCCTCGCAGAGGCGCCGAAGCGCTCCGCTGGGGGGCGGAAGATATTTCACATCGAATATGTGTGTGAAGGCACCCTCTCCCCTTAATATAGTGAAATAGTGCAATCCAGCATACAAGCGCGGACGATAGGACAGTCACCGTACCGCACCTCGAGAGTGGAAGTTGTTTGATCGTTTGTTAGGCAAGGTTAAAACCCGACTGTTCGCAGTGTCCGAATAACCCGGTTCCGGACTTACAATAGACGCAACATCATGATGCTGCTGCTGTCGCGGAAACCGTGGTGACATTAACGCGCCGAGGAAATAATAATGTTCAGGTGGGGAGACAGGCCTGGCTAAGTGGAAATTCATAGATCGCGCTCCACTGCCGTCCCTCCTGACCCCATGAGATATTTTCTCTCTCTCTCTCTCTTCTTCTGCTGCTGCTGCTGCTGCTGCTCCAGCCATTGCAGGGCAGGAAGGAAAACGACAGCACAACTTTGGTTGTTGTTTTTGAATGCCGCCTTTGCTTCGCAGAAGAGCGCCGAAAGCGCTCCGCTGGGGGGCGGAAAGATATTCCACACCGAATAGGTGTAGCAGAGCTTTCCCTCTCCCCTTAATATAGTGAAATAGTGCAATCCAGCATGCAAGAGCGGACGATAGGACGGTCACCGTACGCACCTCGAGAGTGGAAGTTGTTTGATCGTTTGTTAGGCAAAGGTTAAAACCCGACTGTTCGCGAACAGCCGAATAACCCGGTTCCGGACTTACAATAGACGCAACATCATGATGCTGCTGCTGTCGCGGAAACCGTGGTGGCGACGTGTGCGCCGAAGGTAATAATGTTCAATTGGGAGACAGACCTGGCTAGTGAAATTCATAGATCGCGCTCACTGCGTTTCCTCTGACCATGAGACTATTTTCTCTCTCTCTTCTTCTGCTGCTGCTCCTTCATTGCAGGGCAGGGAAGGAAAGCGGCAACAACTTTGGTTGTTGTTTTGAATGCGCTTTGCTTCGCAGAGGCGCCGAAGCGCTCCGCTGGGGGCGGAAGATATTCCACACCGAATAGGTGTGTGAAGGCACCCTCTCCCCTTAATATAGTGAAATAGTGCAATCCAGCATACAAGAGCGGACGATAGGACAGTCACCGTACCGCACCTCGAGAGTGGAAGTTGTTTGATCGTTTGTTAGGCAAGGTTAAAACCCGACTGTTCGCGAACAGCCGAATAACCCAGTTCCGGACTTACAATAGACGCAACATCATGATGCTGCTGCTGCTGTCGCAGAAACCGTGGTGGCGACGTGTGCGCGCCGAGAGAGTAATAATGTTCAATTGGGAGACAGACCTGGCTAGTGAAATTCATAGATCGCGCTCCTGCCATTCCTCTGACCCCATAGGACTATTTTCTCTCTCTCTTCTTCTGCTGCTGCTGCTGCTCCAGCCATTGCAGGGCAGGGAAGGGAAAGCGACGGCAATTTTGGTTGTTGTTTTTGAATGCCGCGCTTTGCTTCGCAGAGGCGCCGAAGCGCTCCGCTGGGGGCGGAAGATATTTCACACCGAATATGTGTGCGAAGGCACCCTCTCCCCTTAATATAGTGAAATAGTGCAATCGAACATATAAGGGCGGACGTTTTCATCACCGTCTCCCACTCGGTGTGTGTGCAGATTCTCGGATCATTTTGTAAAGTATGCTCGACCCCCGATTGACTTTGACGGTCTCCCATTCGGGTGTGCAAGTTTCTGTAGTATGCTATTAAATCGACCCCCGATTGACTTTGACTGTCTCCCATTCGGGTGTGCAAGTTTCTGTAGTATGCTATCAAATCGACCCCCGATTGACTTTGACGGTCTCCCATTCGGGTGTGCAAGTTTCTGTAGTATGCTATTAAATCGACCCCCGATTGACTTTGACGGTCTCCCATTCGGGTGTGCAAGTTTCTGTAGTATGCTATTAAATCGACCCCCGATTGACTTTCACTGTCTCCCATTCGGGTGTGCAAGTTTCTGTAGTATGCTATTAAATCGACCCCCGATTGACTTTCACTGTCTCCCATTCGGGTGTGCAAGTTTCTGTAGTATGCTATCAAATCGACCCCCGATTGACTTTGACGGTCTCCCATTCGGGTGTGCAAGTTTCTGTAGTATGCTATCAAATCGACCCCCGATTGACTTTGACGGTCTCCCATTCGGGTGTGCAAGTTTCTGTAGTATGCTATTAAATCGACCCCCGATTGACTTTGACTGTCTCCCATTCGGGTGTGCAAGTTCTCTGTAGTATGCTATCAAATCGACCCCCGATTGACTTTGACGGTCTCCCATTCGGGTGTGCAAGTTCTCTGTAGTATGCTATCAAATCGACCCCCGATTCACTTTGACGGTCTCCCATGCGGGTGTGGAACTTCTCTGGTATGTTGTATAATATGACCGAGGTGGCCCTACCCCTTACTATAGTGAAATAGTGCCATCCAGTGTACAAGGGCGGACGCTTTCATCACCGTCTCCCCCTCGGTGTGTGCACATTCTCGGATCATTTTGTATAGTATGCTATTAAATCGACCCTCGATTGACTCTGACGGTCTCCCATTCGGGTGTGCAAGTTTCTGTAGTATGCTATTAAATCGACCCCCGATTGACTTTGACTGGCTCCCATTCGGGTGTGCAAGTTTCTGTAGTATGCTATCAAATCGACCCCCGATTGACTTTGACGGTCTCCCATTCGGGTGTGCAAGTTTCTGTAGTATGCTATCAAATCGACCCCCGATTGACTTTGACGGTCTCCCATTCGGGTGTGCAAGTTTCTGTAGTATGCTATTAAATCGACCCCCGATTGACTTTGACGTTCTCCCATTCGGGTGTGCAAGTTTCTGTAGTATGCTATTAAATCGACCCCCGATTGACTTTGACTGTCTCCCATTCGGGTGTGCAAGTTTCTGTAGTATGCTATCAAATCGACCCCGATTGACTTTGACGGTCTCCCATTCGGGTGTGCAAGTTTCTGTGGCGTACTGTTCGTCGACCCGATTGACTTTGACGTCTCCATTGGTGTGCAAGTTTCTGTAGTATGCTATTAAATCGATACTGATTGACTTTGACTGTCTCCCCATTCCGGGTGTGCAAGTTTCTGTAGTATGCTATTAAATCGACCCCCGATTGACTTTGACTGTCTCCCATTCGGGTGTGCAAGTTTCTTTAGTATGCTATTAAATCGACCTCCGATTGACTTTGACTGTCTCCCATTCGGGTGTGCAAGTTTCTGTAGTATGCTAATAAATCGACCCCCGATTGACTTTGACTGTCTCCCATTCGGGTGTGCAAGTTTCTGTAGTATGCTATCAAATCGACCCCCGATTGACTTTGACGGTCTCCCATTCGGGTGTGCAAGTTTCTGTAGTATGCTATTAAATCGACCCCCGATTGACTTTGACGGTCTCCCATTCGGGTGTGCAAGTTTCTGTAGTATGCTATTAAATCGACCCCCGATTGACTTTGACTGTCTCCCATTCGGGTGTGCAAGTTTCTGTAGTATGCTATTAAATCGACCCCCGATTGACTTTCACTGTCTCCCATTCGGGTGTGCAAGTTTCTGTAGTATGCTATCAAATCGACCCCCGATTGACTTTGACGGTCTCCCATTCGGGTGTGCAAGTTTCTGTAGTATGCTATTAAATCGACCCCCGATTGACTTTGACGGTCTCCCATTCGGGTGTGCAAGTTTCTGTGGTATGCTATCAAATCGATCCCCGATTGACTTTGACGGTCTCCCATTCGGGTGTGCAAGTTTCTGTAGTATGCTATCAAATCGACCCCCGATTGACTTTGACGGTGTCCCATTCGGGTGTGCAAGTTTCTGTAGTATGCTATTAAATCGATCCCCGATTGACTTTGACGGTCTCCCATTCGGGTGTGCAAGTTTCTGTGGTATGCTATCAAATCGATCCCCGATTGACTTTGACGGTCTCCCATTCGGGTGTGCAAGTTTCTGTAGTATGCTATTAAATCGACCCCCGATTGACTTTGACGGTCTCCCATTCGGGTGTGCAAGTTTCTGTAGTATGCTATTAAATCGACCCCCGATTGACTTTGACGGTCTCCCATTCGGGTGTGCAAGTTTCTGTAGTATGCTATTAAATCGACCCCCGATTGACGTTGACGGTCTCCCATTCGGGTGTGCAAGTTTCTGTAGTATGCTATTAAATCGACCCCCGATTGACTCTGACGGTCTTCCATGCGGGTGTGGAACTTCTTTGGTGTGTTGTATAATATGACCGAGGTGCCCCTACCCCTTACTGTAGTGAAATAGTTCCATCCAGCGTACAAGGTTGACGCTTTCACGACCGTCTCCCACTCTGACGGTCTCCCATTCGGGTGTGCAAGTTCTCTTGGTGCATTTGAAGTATGAGTTGAGTTTAATGAAGTTGATTTCGTCATAGGCACGGTGCTGTGCTGTGCTGTGCCATCGACAACACCAATAAGGAAGGGGCATCTATTTTTACTTAGGCTAGCATACCTAAGTTAAAGCAAACTCCCCTTGCCAATACAAGAAGGAAGAGGATTTCTTATAGTCTAATAAACAATTCATCATGACCAAATACAGTATCTAACACAGGGGGTCCGGGGGCGCAGTCCCCGGTTAGCAACTAACCATTTGATTGCATTATCTCTGAGAATAGTTAGCAATTATCCATTTGATTGCATTATCCCAGGTTAAGGGGGGTTGTGTGTGGTTCCATATCACCAGATTTATTAAAAAACTCTACGTCAGGCTAAACAGTTTAGGCTAGATAGTACGATACGATACGAAGTCATTAGTTAAGAGGTGAAAGAAGATTATTAGGAATTGAAGAAAAGGTGGTGAAACTGAAATACAGTAGGAGTAGAAAGAATCTGGGCTCAACCAGATCGCTTCATCTTTCTTATTGGTGTTTTGTCTTTGTTCTGCTCCCTTGGGTCGTCAGACCTTTGTATTAATATTGGTTTATTTATATAATGCTGCTTATTATTATTTTTTTTGTTATTGTTGGAGTTAGTGAGCCCGCCCAGGTCCTTGTGTAACTGGGAGGGTAGTCACATTTTTTTTTGGTGTTAGTTAAGTGTTAGTTGTGTTAGTCTAAAGGTACACTGTATGCCAGGTTCTTAGTGGAGCTGGTTGGTCACTCTCATCTTTATTCCTCTAGTAATGTTTTATGTAGAAATGTGTATATTGAGGCAGGAGGTGGTTCAATTACTTCTTCCTGTCTATATTATTTTTCCAGTTTTGATATGTTTCTGTGTTAGGTTCAGTCACTTTTTTCCAAATATTTACAGCTTTGTTGTATATCTACATTGATTTGCTAAGAGGTTTGCTCTCTTGTGTAGTTGTTCATTATTGATGGTCTGTATATTTTATGTTATATATAAATCTGAGGGCTATATTTTTGTACTGTTTGTAACCTTTTAATGCACGTTTTACTAAGGGTGTTCAATGGGATGTAAGTGGGTAGTCCATAATTGATTTGATGTGGGCGGGCAATATAAATCTTTCTTTTTGTTATTAATGCTAAGGTTCTTAAAGCGTTTTATTTTGATAATCTTATTCTTGCCTGTCGTTTCTTTATCTTTTAAGTATGTTATATATCCTCTTTTGTTAGTTTTAATCCAAGCATCCTACCTTCAGTGTCGTATGGGTATAGCTCCCGTCGACTATTACTGACTTGTTTTAATCTTGGCTATTGGTATTATCTTGAATTTGTTCTTATTTGTCCTGATTTTCCATTTTTTCTCAAAATCATTTATGTTTTTTATCGCTCTTACCGTGTAGAGTGCCATAAATTGAGTTGATTTTCCTGGGTATGATACTATTTGAGTAATATCATCAGCAAACATTACATATTCACTAAAGGGGGTAGGTTGAGGTGTGTCTGAAGTATAAATTGTATATAGTGTTGGAGAAAGGCATCCTCCTGGAGGTACTCCACTCTCAAGATTAAACATAGTTCCTAAAAAGTTTCCAATTTGAATTTGTGCTCTCCTATCATCTAAATAGTTACACAATATTCTTAGCATGTATTCGTTAAGTCCCAGTTTTAATATTTTATATTTCAAGCCTAAATGCCCAACTTTATCAAAAGCCTTAGAAACATCCCTTAAAATTATATTGATCTGGTTACCCTTGCTTTTTTCTATTGCAATTATTTCCGTTATTGTAGCTATTGCAGTTAGGGTATTTCTATTGGACATAAATCCATGTTGTCTATTGTTAGTTTTCCCCTGTTGTGTTAAAAAGGTTATAAGTCTTGAATTTAAATTTTTTTCCAATAGTTTCCCGGTAATTTCTAATAAAGATATTGGCCTGTAGTTTAATATTTCCTTATTGTCCTTACCCTCCTTAGGAATAAATATCATTTTAGCATATTTTAGTTTGTCTGGAAAGTAACCGGTTATTAAACATGCGTTATAAATGTTTAATAGTGTTTTTAAGATGTTTTCAGGTAGATTTATGATCATATTTCATGTAATACCTGTGAGACCGGGGGCTTTTTCCTTAAATTTCTCAGACAGTGCATCATTTCTCCCATGGTTATTATTTGATTATTAGGTAATAAGTTATAGTCTATATATTGCCTTGGGGTGATTCTATGTATTTGTCTTCCCATTTCTTCTTCTATCCTTTCTTCGTGTTCACTATCAAAATCTTCATTTTCCTCATCTGATATTTTAAAACTTTTACCCATTCCCTTTTGAATGCTGACTCTTGTTCATTTTCCTCGTGCAATTTTGTTCCATTTTGGTCTTTAATGTATGGTGTTTTTTGCTTGTTGTGCCCCTCATCTTGTTTATGGAAGTCCAAAATGTTTTTGTGTCTTTAGTCATGTCAGCCGCCATTATAATATCATTCCATTTTTTATTGTTTGCTTCCTTACATGCGTCTCTTAATTTTATCTGTAGTGCTATCTGTGTCGTATATAGTGTTACGAACCCCTCCACCCAGCACTACGAAGCACGCCATCTATTGTCCTGATCTACCTACCCAGCACCACGAGCAACGCCATCTAGGGACGAGACACGAGTATGACTCGTCTTAGTTACCCTCGAGGTTTCCCTTCTCCCTATCCTGGTTGTTGCGTCACCTCCAATTCGAGGAGAGCACTTGGCTCTGGGAAGTGACCACAGGATCATCTATCCTCTAAACCTACGTACGTGCAGTGACTACCTACCGTCTTCTACAATACTCAGCCTTACTCGTCAGCCATCTCAGCTCCTCACTTAAGTACTAGTATCTCTTGTATTAATTTCCCCACGTCCACTTGCTTCGAGATTGTTTTATGTTTATTAATATGTATATACTGTTAATGTTTAGGTTAAGTTTGGTTAAGGGTAATTTATAAGCTGAATATTTTGTTAAGGGATTTATGGTACTCTATTATATACAACGAAAACTCGCATCCTTTGTCTACCCTTTTATAGTCCGATTGTCTTTGTTTTTATTGTTGTTACCTGTTGGGATCTGGGTAGACGTATAACTATATTCTAAATCCCCAACTCGTAACAAATGGCGACCGTGACAGGACACGACCTTAAGTACCATATTCCTTCCTCCTTGTTACTCAGTGTTAATTATTCTCCCAGTCACTTCTGTTCACAATTGCTTTACGGTGGTTTAAAGTTTCCTTCATATGTGTTTGCATATATTGGTATTATCGTACAGTAAGAGTGACAGACGTAGGATATTAGGTTCCAAGTGTCATAAGGCTTACCTGTTATTACACGTGGCAGTTGTGTAGTAAGTCTTATCGAGTGTAGGGAAGAATCCGGATCTGTTTAATGCCGTACCCTCACTCCAGAGTAGGCTGTTCCATAGTCACTAGTTTACGGTGAAGTGATATCTTGGGACGCCCCGCTCTACCAGGACCCCATAATTATAAAGCCTCAATTATTGTTCTTCTCATTATCTCATTCAGGGTCAATCATACCATTTATCAGGTTGTTAATCCGGATCTTTATATTAATGCCGTAATACGCCCTACCTCTTTCAAGTCTCTTATCCTTATCTAAGGATCTTTTCAGAAGAACAATATTCATAAGTGTAATTTCCCTAGGTATAACTTGGGTAGTTTCCGGGACTTTCTGGTTATCCACTGCCGTGATATTTTCTAGGGTAATCCACTTATCTTATCTTTTTGGTCATTAGTTAATTTATCTACTTTTTCTTAACAATGGCCACCTCAGGTTTTGATCTCCAGGATTTTATTGAAAATCCTTCCATAGCTAAGTTACGTGTTAATATCCTAAAGAAAGAATGGAAATAGCCAACTATTATAATATCCCATTTTCACAGCAACTGACTATGGAAATGTTAAAAAATCATGTGATTGAAGTGCTGGTTCAACATGAAGTTTTAAAAGAATCCGCTGTTGACAGATTAACGCCCATGTCCAAGAAACTTCAACCACTATCCACCACCCCTCCTCACTCAGAAGTTGCTTCAGGTCTGGCTAGCCCTCAACAAGAAACACAACGAATAGACGCCTTAGAACTGGAACGAGCTAGGTTCGAGTTCCAAATCAAAATGAAAGAACTCGAGTTGGAGCAGGAGTCGGAACAGGCCAAGTTGGAGCACAAGTTGGAGCATGAGGGAAGGTCGGAACAGGCTAAGTTGGAGCATGAGGAAATGATGGAACGGGCCAAGTTGGAGCAGGAGGTTAGACTGAAAGAACTACAGGTAAGAGAGATAGAAGTCACCTTAACATCGGAGTTTAGATCAAAGGAAGTGGCATTAAGAGAGAAACTAGCTGCTTTTAACCCTGCTACTGCTTCTTCCCTTGTTCCCGGGTTTGATGAATCCGATATGGACGGGTCATTTAGGACTTTTGAGAAAATAGCCGGGAAGAATGAGTGGCCAAAGGACCAGTGGGTGTCAGTGTTAGTTCCTAAATTATATGGTAAGGCTCGTAGAGTTTATAACTGCTTAGACCAGACTGATGACTATGATAACGTAAAAAAGAATATCCTCACCTTCTTATGCTTATCACGTCACGCAGGATGGATACCGGCAGAAGTTTCTGTAAACTAATCCAACCATTTTCTCTCACACACCTTGCTGAGTTTGCTCAGCACAGTTTTTAAGAAGTGGTTAGAGGTTACAGAGACCCCCACATTTGCATTTGTTAATTTGGTAGTCCTTGGAGGAGTGGGAAGAGCAAGATACCATTTCACATCTTGAAGCATGTGAGGGAGCGTGGAGAGGCTAATTTAGGCGTGCTGCTGAGCTGGCTGGATGCGTACGCTGAGCAGGAGCCACTGGGCAGTAGAGAACGTGGTGGTACTTCCTGACATGTTAGGGTCCTCCTCTGATGATAACCTTGGGAATGGAATGGTAGGTCGAAAGGTCCCACACCTACTCCCCGGATGCAACCCGGGGGCTTTCACGGTTCTTTTACTTCGGTAAAAACCCAGGCCATATGATCCAGAATTGTAAAATTCAAAGTGTCGAATTGCTAAGTAGTTCCCTGATCCCAAGTCCAAACCAATAGCAAATACCAATGTGGAAAGGCCCCATCAGGATCTCTTTTCTTCATTCACCTATGAGGGAAAAATTTCAATCATGGAGGGGTCTCGTTCTTTCCCTATTCGTATACTACGTGATACGGGCGCAGCACAATCTATCCTCCTGTTTAACGTCATTCCTGATATATCTACTGCATTTACTAATGAGAGTGTTCTAATTTCGGATCTCTCATCCCATTCTTCCTATCCTTTAGCTAAAGTGCACCTCCAATGTCCCTTGATTAATAAAAGTGCAACAGCCATAAGGAAAGACCCAATGCCCAAAAAAGTGGCATTCATATTTGTCATTGGGTACGACTTGGTAGGAGATCTATGGTTCCTAACATAAAGACAGTCGACTCTCCCTTACCTGTCAACTCCACCACTGACCTTTAAAGAAACTATTCCTCATCTTTTTCCCCATCTTGTGCTGTCACCCGGTCACAGAGAGTGTGCGAATGGGCCCTTCGTTCAAAACCACTCTAATATTTTCTTCTACCCACAGAAGATCTGTGCCAATAAGACAATTAGTAAGGATGAGCCTGTTAAAGTTCAACAATCTGATCCATCTTGACTAAACTTCATCATGCAGCAGTTGAGGGTAAAGATTTTTAACACCCTTCCGTGTTTTTATTATCATGAAGGGGTTTCTCTGATGAGGGCCTATAGGCCCTCTTAGCTGCCCATCTAGACACGTGGTCTGAAATACATCAAGTGGTAATTCCCAATTCTCAGTCAGACCAGCATTAATTGCCTTTGCCCATGATGGTATTTCAGGACATTTGGGAATCCTGAAAACATATAAAAAGCTCCTCCAACACTATTATTGGCCTGGACTTAGGAAGGATGTGTCAAAATACCTAAAATCTTGTCATATTAAGCCCATCCCAGTATTTTCTACACCATTTGAAAAGATTGTTGTGGATTGTGTGGGCCCATTACCAAAGACTAAGAAGGGAAATCAATTCCTGCTCACAGTTATGGATACCAGTACACGTTATCCTGAGGCTTTTTCCCTTAAAAGCATCACTTCAAAAAACGTAATCAAACATCTTTTGCACCTTTTCACTTCAGTGGGCATTCCTAAAGAGATCCAATCCGATCAGGGCACCAATTTTACGAGCAATCTTTTCAAACAGGTGATGAAAGACCTCAGTGTGGACCATTGTACATCAATGCTCAAAAAATACTGTATAGAACACCAAAAGGAATGGGATGAAAGCATAGACTTGTTACTCTTTGCCATCAGGGAATGTCCCCAGGAGTCATTGGGTTTCTCCCCGTTCGAGTTACTATATGGGAGACAAATAAGGGGACCCTTAAAATAGTAAAGGAGCAGTGGTTTGACACTCCATCTATTAAGCTCGCAACAGTTTCCCAATACATTGACACTTTAAGGGACAAATTAACTGAAGTCCGAACCATTGCTCAGTCAAACTTAAAAAAAGTCCAAGAAAAAATGGTGAAGTCCCAACCTAAATTAGTTGAAAGATCATTTTCTCCAGGTGACAAAGTGTTACTCTTTCTACCCATTCCAGGCTCTCCCCTTAAAAGCAAGTTTACTGGTCCCTATATAGTTGCTAATAAACTATCTCCCCTCAACTATATAGTCCATACTCCTGATCGCAGAAAAGATTCACAACTTGTTCACATTAATCTCATGAAACTTTACCATTCCAGGCAGTCAGAGGAAGACATCCCAGAGGCTATAAGTCAACCTGTATTGCATACGGTTTTGTCAGGCCGGAGCCGGAGACAGATGACATGGACCTATTGGAGAATTTAGACTTCCCTCTACCTAAAGAAAACCCTACTAACAGTCACATACTCCAACAACTTGGATGAGTATTTTTCTGTTCTGAATCCATCTCAAGCAAAAGATCTCACTAAGTTATTATCAACATTTCCTAAAGTCACGTCAGACCTCCCAGGGTTTTGCAATATACTTAAACATGATATTAAGCTAATCTCAGATGATGTACAACCCATTAGGCAATCAGCCTATCGACTAAATCCACAAAAAAAAGAGATTATGAAAAAGGAGGTAGATTTTTTGTTAAAACATAACTTAGCTGAGCCTAGTACCTCCCCCTGGGCTTCACCTTGCCTTCTCATTCCAAAACCCGATGGCACTTTTCGTTTCTGTACCGATTATCGTAAAGTGAACCAGGTCACTGTCTCAGACTCCTACCCTTTACCTTTGATTGAAGATATAATTGACAGCATAGGCTGTGCCAAATCTATCAGTACGGTGGACTTATTGAAAGGATATTATCAAGTGGGACTCACGGATAGGCCAAAATAATCTCGGTATTGTAACCCATTTGGTCTTTTTTCAATATTTGGGTTATGGCGTTTGGTTATTTTCTAATGCTCCGGCCACATTCCAGAGGGCCATCAACTCCTAATTCAGGATCTAGGTGGGACGTTCGCCTACCTGGATGACCTGGTGGTGTGTCGGACAGCTGGGACGAACATCTGGTGCGTTTGAGATACTGTTTGCACGATCAAAGAGACTTGATTCAACGCGCCATAAACCTGGCTAAATCTGCTTTGGCCGGGCCTCAGTGACTTACCTGGGACATATCGTTAAGTATGGTATGGTGAGACCCAAAGACGCAAACGTTAGAGCCATCTTGTCCTTCCCCACTCCAAGGACGAGGAAGGAACTCATGCGCTTCCTGGGGATGTGCGGCTACTACCGTCGGTTCTGCAGTAACTTCTCCAGCGTGGCCGGACCCCTCACAGACCTTACCAGTTCTGCGGTCCCTTACATCTGGAACCAGAGGTGCGACCAGTCTTTCCACCGCCTCAAAGCCTTCCTTGCCTCCAAGCCTGACTACACCTCGCCCTTCCCTCTGCAAATCGACGCTAGTGGTGCCGGAGGTGGGGCTGTGCTCCTAACCCGACCCAACCACTGATGTTCTTCACCCTGTGGCATATTACTCCGCCAAGTTGAAAAACATCAGACCAACTACTCGACCATAGAGAAGGAGGCCTTGGCTCTGGTGTTGGCAATAAAGAAGTTTGAATGTTACCTCCAGTCTTGCCCACAAACAACCCTAGTCTTCACCGACCATAACCCACTCACGTTCATCCAAACCAACAAGACCTCCAACCAGCGAATCCTCCGCTGGGCTCTCCTCACCCAGCCCTATAACCTGATTGCAGACTCCTTATCCGAGCTCCAGTGGAAATGCAGCAGCTACTCTCCAGACGCACCAGGTGATCACCTCCTTCGCGCCCGCGCTACGGAGGTCTTTGGAGGGGTGTGTTACGAACCCTCCACCCAGCACTACAAGCGCCATCTATTGTCCTGATCTACCTACCCAGCACCACGAGCAACGCCATCTAGGGACGAGACACGAGTATGACTCGTCTTAGTTACCACTCCGAGGTTTCTCCCTATCCTGGTTGTTGCGTCACCTCCAATTCGAGGAGAGAGCACTTGGCTCTGGGAAGTGACCACAGGATCATCTATCCCTAAACCTACGTACGTGCAGTGACTACTACCGTCTTCTACAATACTCAGCCTTACTCGTCAGCCATCTCAGCTCCTCACTTAAGTACTAGTATCTCTTGTATTAATTTCCCACGTCCACTTGCTTCGAGATTGTTTTATGTTTATTATGTATATACTGTTAATGTTTAGGTTAAGTTTGGTTAAGGGTAATTTATAAGCTGAATATTTTGTTAAGGGATTTATGGTACTCTATTATATACAACGAAAACTCGCATCCTTTTCTCTACCCTTTTATAGTCCGATTGTCTTTGTTTTTTATTGTTGTTACCTGTTGGGATCTGGGTAGACGTATAACTATATTCTAAATCCCCAACTCGTAACAATAGCCATCTGTTACTGCCGTGTCTTTCCATATACCTGTTTATTTCATTGTAATAGGTCTGGATTAATTTAACTTCTTCTGGTAGTCTGTTGTTGGGTAATGTTCTAAAGTGTGAAGTAGGAGTGTTTTTGGTTATAGATGTTTTTATTGCTGAGTGCAGTCTGTCCATTTCTGAGTCTATATCTTCTGTTGTTTTCCCTTGTAGGTTAATCGAGTGGTGATTACTTAAGTCGTCTTTGAAGCTGTCCCAGTCTGTTTTACTCATTTTCAGTCTCTTTTTTATTGGTATCTGTATGGGGCTTGTTGACAGTGTTAGTATAATTGGCAGATGGTCACTGCCTGTATTATATGGTAATTGAAAAGGCTTTGTTGTTGGTAAAAATTTTGTCTGGTGTCGATTGTGTATTGTGATTTCTCCAGGTTGGAAAGTTAGGACCCAGATGATTGATTTTCCCTAAATTTATTAATTGATTAAGGGCGTTTCCCATGACGTTATTATTTGTATTGTCAAAAATCCTATGTCTGGCGTTAAAGTCTCCTAAGATGTACATCGGATGACTATTGTTAGCCAATTTTAATAGGTCTTCTATAGGTAAGTAGTAGCAATAATTACGTCTCCTTGAGTTGTATTTATTTTTATTGCTAGAAATTCATCCTGGAAGTCATCAATTAGTTTAAATTTTAAGTTTCTTTTAACCGCTATCGCTACTCCGTCATTTTTCTCGCCCGATTTATTTCTTTGGTTTACATAATAGTTAAAGAGTTTTATGTTGTTGTTTTCTGTCTCACCGTGACTGTTTATTAGTATAATGTCAGGGTCAATTTCGCGATATATATTACTTAGGTTAATTCTCTCGGTCTTCCAGTTTCTTACGTTGTGTTGTATTATTCTTAAAGTTCTTACTGTTTGTCTATTGTCCATTATTTCTTATACTTGGATTGTGGCAGTTGGAGTGGAGACCTATCATCCTGTTTCCCGCTTCTGACTCTTCTATACTCTGACGGGTCTACTATTTTAAAGTCTTTGGCCGTAATCTTTAGTTTGTCCGTAGTAATTAGTGACCAGACATAATCTTCACTTAGGGATTTTTCTTGATATGTCCACTTGTATATCCCTCCTTCACAGTTTTTACTATTGTCCCTCCTGTTGGTCTCGATGTTGGGATTCCATGTTTTGTTGTAGTGATAACTTTTAATCCAATTTCTTCAGCAGATTCAGGTTGTATATTGTGATCAGTTTCCATCTTATCTTCTCTCCTCCTCACTCCTTTGTCTGTCCTTTTGTTATTTCTATCTTCTCTTTGTCACTTCTAGTCATTTGTTTGGGATCTCTATCAGTCGCTTGTGTTCCTTGTGTGTATCAGCTGTTGCTCCTTGCTCAAACCTTGTTCGCCCCTGATGTAGTCTTTCCAAATTCGCTTGCATATGTGCGTTGTCTGAAATAGTTTTTCGATTGTGATTCCTCTGGAAATATCATCTCTGGTAGGTTATTCAATTCTAAACATTTTCCTTAATTCCTCATTGTGGGCGATCCGGGTGCAATGATATTGTGCAAAGTCGGTGCATGGATCATACTAATCATTACCTTATCAAGTGTATTGGCTCACTAGGTTTAATACTGTGATCTCTGGTCTATGAGCCTCTTGGACCGCTTCCTTTTGCTATTTCGACGTATGTCGTATCCTTCTTGTCTTGTTCCTTTTTCCTTGTTTCTTGTTCCTTGTACTTTATCATGTGTTTTTTATTGGGCATGCCATTGCTAACGTCCTATGTCCTATGTATACATTCCCGTTTCTCTTACAGTTGAGACAGCCAACATGTGTATTCTTACATTCAGTGTAGGTATGGTCGTCGCCTGCACAATCTGAGCAGTACTTTTTTTTCTTTTTCCGGACAGTCTCTCGTTGTGTGTTCTTCATATTTGTAGCAGGAGAAGCAAGTTTGCAGACTGATGAATGTCTCCTTCTTTATTTGATGTGGTGTGACTGACATGTTGAATATTAGAAAGCCCTGTTGTAAAACTTTCTCAGCCATTGACACTTCTTCAAACATGAGTATAGTCCTTTATCTTAATGACTTCTTCAATCTTCATCCACCTATTTTGGCGTTCCAGTTCTTCTTTCAGGTCTTCCTCCCGATCTCTTGATCGACTTGATGAACAAAAACTGATCTTTTTGCTTTTTGTTCTGGTGGCATGACAACAATAAGGCCTTCATTGTAAAATATATCTCTTGCTTCTTTTGAAAGGATTTTATCTGAATCAAAGTCATCTTTACAGATTACTTTAAAACCTTCATTGGTGCTGAATATTCTAGTTAGTGGGACTTGCAGTTTGTTGTAAGTGATTTCTGCCACTTTTCCCTTCCAATAGAGTGTCCCTTATCTCTATGTTTTATTCTAATGCTAGTTGTCATCTTCTTGATTACATCTAATCCTACCTATAACACAGGGCTCCTGCCTGGGAGCAGTGACCCCGCCCCCCCCTCTTGGACGGGCGTCGGGCTCGTAGGGTTCTGCACCCAGGTTACCTGTGACTATAGTTATATCTAAGAAAGTTGCCACCTACCGGTGACCCCCGGACAAGGGGTGCCCTGCACTATCACAGGTCCCTTGCCGGATCGACCGTATCGCTAAGTCCCGCCTCCCGTTCAAAGAACGGAGTGCATGAGGGGGATGAAAAAAGGAAAGAAGAGGACTTAGAGAGTAGAAACAGCCTACCTACCACGCCACGTTCGGTCAGCCAATCAGAGCACCGCAGTAAACGTGCATGTATCACGCCACCGTGGGGCACCACTGATTGGCCAATCCAGGACGTAGACGCACGGGTAGTAGTCAAAATTTGGGTAGGCCAAATATTTGTTTTTTCCAAAGTTGGA
Organism: Homarus americanus; assembly: GCF_018991925.1. Taxonomy (NCBI): domain Eukaryota; kingdom Metazoa; phylum Arthropoda; class Malacostraca; order Decapoda; family Nephropidae; genus Homarus; species Homarus americanus. The sequence continues at coordinate 18,663 of NW_024740127.1, forward strand.
ATTTCCCGTACAATCTGTGATGGTAATGACACCGTCACTATGTTGAGTAAGTACAATCACTAGGATTGAGTGTCTTATCACAACAAAGTTGCAGACTCAAACATGCAGCAAAAGAATCAGGTCTTCGCAGCTCCGTGTCTATTTTTACTTAGGCTAGCATACCTAAGTTAAAGCAAACTCCCCTTGCCAATACAAGAAGGAAGAGGATTTCTTATAGTCTAATAAACAATTCATCATGACCAAATACAGTATCTAACACAGGGGGTCCGGGGAGTAGCCCCGGTTAGCAACTAACCATTTGATTGCATTATCTCTGAGAATAGTTAGCAATTATCCATTTGATTGCATTATCCCAGGTTATAAGTGGGGGTTGTGTGTGGTTCCATATCACCAGATTTATTAAAAAACTCTACGTCAGGCTAAACAGTTTAGGCTAGATAGTGGTGGCTGCTTGGATTATTTCTTTGTCTCTTATTGACTTCGGGTGGCTAACCTCTATAAAATTGAGGACACCAATAGACCTTGTACTAAGGTTAGGTTAAACAGACACTTTTGCTGTAATGGAGGATTTCGCCATCGGGGAGCGTGACGAAACCTCCGGCGAAAGTAGTGGTTAGGTTAGGCGGCCCGGTAGTGGTTGGTTAGTTGCCTGTATTATTATTATTATTCTATAAATTTTAAGGTCCCCCGTTAGACTTTACCACGGTCAGGCTAAAACAGTTTAGCTGCTTGATTATTTCTTTTGTCTCTTATTGACTTCTGGGTGGCTAACTCCTTATAAAATTGGAGGACACCAATAGACTTTTGTACTAAGGTTAGGTTAAACAGACACTTTTGTTGTAATGGAGGATTTCGCCATCGGGGAGCGTGACGAAACCTCCGGCGAAAGTAGTGGTTAGGTTAGGCGGCCCGGTAGTGGTTGGTTAGTTGCCTGTATTATTATTATTATATAAAATTTAAGGTCCCCCGTTAGACTTTACCACGGTCAGGCTAAACAGTTTAGGCTGCTTGGATTATTTCCTTGTCTCTTATTGACTTCGGGTGGCTAACCTCTATAAAATTGAGGACACCAATAGACTTTGTACTAAGGTTAGGTTAAACAGACACTTTTGCTGTAATGGAGGATTTCGCCATCGGGGAGCGTGACGAAACCTCCGGCGAAAGTAGTGGTTAGGTTAGGCGGCCCGGTAGTGGTTAGGTAGTTGCCTGTATTATTATTATTATTATATAAAATTTAAGGTCCCCGTTAGACTTTACCACGGTCAGGCTAAACAGTTTAGGCTGCTTGGATTATTTCTTTGTCTCTTATTGACTTCGGGTGGCTAACCTCTATAAAAT
>NW_024740128.1:0-13016 GCF_018991925.1 Homarus americanus
TGGGGAGCAGGGGTTTGGTGGTGGAGGAGCAGGGGTTTGGTGGTGGAGGAGGAGGTGGTGGTGGGGCAGGGTTTGGTGGTGGTGGAGCAGGGTTTGGTGGTGGGGAACAGGGGTTTGGTGGTGGGGGAGCAGGGGTTTGTTGGTGGTGGGCAGGGTTTGGTGGTGGGGAACAGGGTTGGTGATGGGGAAGCCAGGGGTTTGGTGTGGTGGTGGAGCAGGGGGTTTGGTGGTGGGGGGAGCAGGGTTTGGTGGTGGAGACAGGGGTTTGGTGGTGGTGGAGCAAGGGGTTTGGTGGTGGGGAGCAGGGGTTTGGTGTGGTGGGGAGCAGGGTTTGGTGGTGGAGGGCAGGGGGTTTGGTGGTGGGAGCAGGGGTTTGGACCCATAGACACCCACCACCATTCCCGCTCTCCTAACCGCCTGCACCCTACTGTAACCGCAGGCACTCCACCCACCATTTCACCCTCTGGCTGCCCATACCCACCCCTACTGCAGCCCGCAGACACCCACCACCATCCACCCTCTAGCTGCCCGCCTCACCCCCCCTACTGCCGCCCGCAGACACCCCACCACCATTGCACCCTCTGGCTGCCCTTGCCCACCCCCTGCTTGGCCCGCAGGCACCACCACCATTTCCACCTCCTGTGCCCCTTACCCCACCCCTACTGTAACCCCATAGACACCCCACCACCCATTTCACCCCACTAGCTGCCCTACCCCACCCCTAATGTAACCCCACAGATGCCCAACAACCAACTAAAAAAACCCATCCCTGCCGCCCAGTCCAGCCATCTTCCACCGCCCTCCTCTATCACCAGGACTAAGAGGTTACAATGAAACATCTTGACCTCTATCATCCTGCGACCACAAAAGCGTCACCCACCACCGCTCGTTGCGGCACCAGATTCAGTAATCTCTATCTCCAGCCTCTTGTAAGTCAGAAGCCAACGCTATTACACTCGTGGGTCACTAACACACTCTAGCAACACTCATTGGGGTCACTAACACACACTGTGACACTCGTGGGGTCACTAACATCTCTTAACACTTTCATTAGGGGTCCACTAACACACTCTGTAACACTCAGGAGTCACCTTTGCCTCTGTAACACTCGTGGAGTCACTAACACACTCTGTAACTTACTCATTAGGGTCACTAACACATATAACTATCGTGGGTCATAACACACTCTCTTAACCTCGTAGAATTTTAACACATTCTGCCAACACTCGTGGTCACTAACACACTCCTTAACACGTGGGGTCACTAACACACTCTGTAACACTCATTGAGTCCACTTCTTTACACTCTGTGGCACTCATTGGTCACTAACACACTCTGCTTAACACTCATTAGAGTCCCTAACACTCTGCCCAACACTCGTGGGGTCACTAACACCTCTCATGACACTCGTAGGTCACTAACACACACTGCCAACACTCGTGGGGTCACCTTTACACTCTGCTTAACACTCGTAGGGTCCACTAGCACACTCTATATTTACTCGTGGGGTCCACTACTACACTCTGTAACTTACTCGTAGGGTCACTAACACACTCTGTAGCACTCGTAGGTCACTAACACACTCCTGTAACGCTCGTGGGGTCACTAGCACTCTGTAACTTTTCATTAGGGGTCACTAACACACTCTAGCAACACTCGTAGGGGTCCACTAATACCTCCTGTAACCTCGTGGGGTCACTAACACACTCCTGCTTAACACTCGTGGGGTCACTTACACTCTGTATGACACTCATTAGAGGTCACTAACACACTCCTGTAACCTTTCATTAGGTCACTAACACCTCTGTAACACTCGTGAGTCACTACTTGCTCACCCTTAACACTCATTAGAGTCACCCCTAACACCTCTCGCCCAACACTCGTGGGGTCACTACTTACTCAGCAACACTCGTGGGTCCACTAACACCTCTACCCAACACTCGTGGGGTCACTAATACACTCTACTTAACACTCGTGGGTCCTCTTACTCTGCCAACACTCATTAGGGTCACTAACACACTCTGCCCAACACTCGTGATTCTTTCTTACACTCTACTTAACACTGTGAGTCCATATACACTCTGTAACACTCATTAGAGGTCACTAACACACTCTGTAACCTCGTGGAGTCACTTCTTTTATCTCTTAACACTCGTGGAGTCCTGCTTACACTCTACTTAACACTCGTGGGGTCACTAACACACTCTGTAACACTCGTGGAGTCACTAACACACTCTGTAGCTTACTCATTAAGATCACTAACACACTCCTTAACACTCGTGGAGTCCACCTAACACTCTGCTTGACACTCGTGGAGTCTTGCACCTCTGTAGCAACACTCGTGGGGTCACTAGCTTTACTCTGTAACCTCGTGGAGTCACTAGCACACTCTGCTTGACATCGTGAGGTCACCTAACCTTTGCTCTGTAGCCTCCGTGGGGAGTCACTATGCTTGCCTCTGTAACACTCATTAGGGTCACTAACACACTCTGTGACACTCATTGAGGTCACTAACACACTCTGTGAGCACTCAGTGGGTCACTAACACACTCATGTGACACTCGTGAGTCACTAACACACTCTAGCGAGGCACTCGTGGAGTCACTAACACACTCTGTAACTTACTCGTGGAGTCACTATACTTACTCTAGCAACACTCATTAAGAGTCACTAACACCTCCTGCTTAACACTCGTGGGGTCACCTACACACTCTATATAACCTCGTAGGGGTCACTTGCACCTCTACTTAACACTCATGGGGTCACTAACACACTCTACTTAACCTCGTGCAGGGTCACTAACTTGCACTCTGTGACCTCAAATGGGGTCACTAACACACTCTGCCAACACTCGTGAGGTCCACTACTTACCTCACCAGCAAGCACTCGTGGGGTCACTTACACTCTGTAACACTCATTGGTCTTTTTTACATGTAACCTCTGGGTCACTAACACACTCTGTAACACTCTGTGGGGTCACTAACACACTTTGTGACACTCTGTGGGTCACTACACTCTTTTGTGGGTTTGTTGGGTTTGTGGGGTTGTTGTTTTTTTTGGTTGTGGGGGTTTTGGTGTTGTTGTTGGGGGTTTGTTGTAGACTTTCTTTTGGGGTCACACACTCTGCAGACACTCGTGGGGTCACTAACACCTCTGTAACACTCGTAGGGTTGCAACACACTCTGTAACACTCTGGGTCACTAACACGCTCTGTGACACTTGTGGGGTCACTTCTACACTCCTGTAACACTCATTGGGTCACTAACACACTCTGTAACACTCGTGGGTCACTAACACACTTGTAACACTCGTGGGGTCACTAACACACTCTGTAACACCGTGGGGTCACTAACACACTCTGTAACACTCGTGGGTCCTAACACACTCTGTGACACTCTGGGGTCACTAACACACTCTGTAACACTCGTGGGGTCACTGACACACTCTGTAACACTCGTGGGGTCACTAACACACTCTTGACACTCGGGGTCATAACACTGTAACACTCGTTGGGTCACTAACACACTCTTGACACTTATGTCACTTCACCTCTGTAACACTCATTAGGTCACTAACACACTCTGTGACTCTTTTTGGGTCACTAACACTCTGTAACACCTCGTGTGGTCACTAACACACTCTGTGACACTCTGGGGTCACTAACACACTCTGTAACACTCGTTGGGTCACTAACACACTCCTGTGACACCTCGTGGGGTCACTAACACACTCTGTGACACTCATGGGGTCACTAACACACTCTGTGACACTCGTGGGTTTACTAACACACTCTGCATTGACTCTGTGGGGTCACTAACACTCTGTGACACTCGTGGGGTGTCAGAAGGTCCAAGACCACGATTCTTCTAAATATTGTGCCTAAATAATCGTCACTCTCTTTCCAGGTTCCAGTGTTGACTTTTACAAATATTTTTGTCAGACGTCTCTCTCTCTCTCTCTTTTTTTTTTTTTTTTTTTTTTTTTTTTTTTTTTTTTTTTTTTTTTTTTTTTTTTTTTTTTTTTTTTTTTTTTTTTTTAGGAGTCTCTGACTCACAGATGGTCGGTGCCCTGCCCCACCTCCTACCCTTACTGTTCCCTGCCAGAGACATGGCACTGGGCCACTTCAGTCCTGAACCTCCTCCTCTATTTAGTAAAGTGGTAGGAGGAAGGGAAGGAAGAAGAGGAGAGGGCGGGAGAATTCTGTTACGCCCTGAATGGCGACAGAGGACAAATTACAGCAGAGAGTTCTTGGTGGCAGCTGTAGGGACTCGTGTGGAGTTAGATCAGAGGTACCCAGTGGGACCTGTGTTAGAAATGGATGTTATTGAGGATGGGAGATGTTACGGCCTATTGGATCCTAAATGAGGTTATGGCAGCTAGGGTAATATCTATGTCGGGGAGGGTCTTACCGGAGAGCTGAAGTGAAAGTTATTTTATCTTTTAGCGGAGGACCTTCACTCTAGAGGCGGTGGTGGATAAATCATACCATCCCATCAATTCACACCTCTTCCATGTAGCTTTAAAATATATGGTTAGAAACGGATACGAGACGGCAGGGGAGGCAGGGAAAAGGAGACGGGGATGTAGAGGAGGGAGGTGAGAGGAATCAGAGCGGGTCAGCAGGGGTGTGTGACACAAACATACTAATTCGAGTTTATTAAGACCTGAAACTGTCTGTTTTACTACGTGAAAACTAACAGTACTTTTAGGGTGAATACAAAGTTCTGTAAACCTTTCTTGTGAAAAAAAGGTTAAATCAGGCTGCTGGTGGTGAGGGTGGTGTGACACCTGCCGTCACCCTGCTGAGACACATCTTTAGGTAATAATTCTTTTTATGCTGACTTGGTGAGGAAACTGTTGGCGACTGAGGTGTAGCGCAGTAAATTATGTTTGTGTGTTTGACTTTGAATATTGGTGGTGTGTTTTGGCCAGTGCTTGTGTACAACCAAGTGGAAGTACACATCAAATTTTGATCATCTTTATGTGTTGGATGGACTGACGAGGAGAGACATACAGCAAACATCTTTGTCGTTTATCATTTTGTGAATAATTTTATCAATGTCAGTGATAATCTAATGTTAGGGTGGGATATAAATAATAAGGAGTTGTGAGCTATGTAATAATGAATGGAAAGACAATATGTTAGGACATATTGGTGGATGGTGATAAACTTGATCATTTAAAATGGTTAGGTTAGGGTTAGGTTAGGTGTGAGGTTAGGTTAGGTTAATTTTATGTCGAGGTTAAATAAGCGGGGTTCCTAATATTCAAGATATCATTTTTTCGCTGCTCTACCTGAACTGTACTGCATGATATAATTTTTCAACAAAACGGTGACGATCCCATAAAAAAAAAATCAAATGCAATGGTTCGAGGAAGTATTACCTCTGACATTTGAAAATTATACAATACTGTAAAATCGTTGAGGTTGGGCAGAGGTGGCAATGACAATACAGTATGCCAGGTAGAAGAGCTTTTTTTTTATTTTTCATTAACACTATATTAATATTTAAGGTAATGTAATTGTATTTGGGTTATGGTATGGAGACGGCTAACACCAGATGAAGTTGTTCAATTTCGTTCATTTTTCTACTGATATTGTTTTAAATAATTGTAAAGGAAAACAGGTGACATGTACATGAACCTAACAGATCTGACTAACCTAAACCTTCCTAACCCCGGAATGTTGCAGAAAGAACTTACTTTGATATCAATTGCCAATGAAAGCACTTTTCTAAATAGGCGTTGTGTAATTTTGCCGTTTTTGTGGACGTAAACCTGAATCTTTTTCTTCTTCACTCTCACTTCTCTGCTGTATTTTAACATTTGTACATTCTGCCAACTAGTCCATGTTGACAGATGATCTCTTGGTGATTGTCTTCATCCTCCACAAGCACAGATGACTTATAGTGGGCAAAGATAACCCGCACAAGACGCCATCACTACATCCTGATTACCAGAGGGTCAAGACCTGTCGACGTTGCTCCTGATGCCCCGGCCAGTGTTGGGTCTTGACCCAATCTCCCTGACCCATTTCACCACTGGTATTAACATAATCCGCAAAAGGGACAATTTCTCTTTTGAAAGAAGTGGAATCAGTGTTGAACAGTGATGAGCAGTGTTTGCTTGTGGAACTGGGCATTGATAATATGGTGAGAGCAGTGACCACCAGTGGGATAAGCACCCTGGAACCGACCTCCTATCTTCTGAATTCAGGCGGTGTTGATGTTTGGGTGGGTTGGGTGTTTTGGTTTTGGGGTGGTGTGTGTGGTGTTGGGTCCCTTCATGTCAACACCTGGGGAGAGTTACTGCACCACGGACTCCTGTATGGCAAGAGACCAGCCCAGGCCATCAACTGTAAACTATAATAATTTGTATGTTCAATTCAGGTTCCTTCTCCTTTCAGTAATGAAAGCTTAGTTTAACGACCCACCCACCCCATGTCTTTGTATGTAATAAATAATTTATGTTCAATGTATATTTCTTTTAGCCTCGCTGAAATTGTTAATTAATTGTTAATTATTATTATTATTATTATTATTATTATTATTATTATTATTATTATTATTATTATTATTATAACTACAGAGTTAAGTACAATATGGCGGTTTTGCCCCCCTTTGGAGAAGAACAACAAGAGAAAGAATATACAGTTCACTTAGAATGCGATGATACTCGAAAAATTGAATTGTGTCCAAACCCATAATAAGGAGTTCGAATCCAACTATATGAATCTCATCCTTTATACATACTGTAGATAGATTCAAGAACCAATTGAGCGAGGAGCGAGGTGAAAAAGGGGGAATTTGCTCGTTATAAACAGGAAAACCAGGAAAGTGAAACGTATATAATGCTGAAAACAAGACAATCAAGCCAATATTATGGTAATAAAACGCCGGATGAGAGCCTCCAGGGTTACTTTAAATGTTCACAAAGACTACAATCACAAATTTATAGTTTACGATGAGACAACCACACAACACCACGGAGTAAAATATCGGCTGAATTATTTAAGGTAAATAATATATTTAATCGCCTACAAAACACTAAGAGACGGTTTATTACAGCGGTATGATCAGTTTTTCGCCGTGTTTTACCCCCATAATTTCCCTCATCTTTCACGACCTGCCCACTACAGGCGTTCAGAAAACAACAACAATCCTTGGAAAACTTACGCGTGAAAATTAAGCAATAAGTGCTAGTGTAACGCCGCCTTTAAGGCATCCTAAGTTGAAGATTGTGGCGTGTGTCTGTGACCTGGCTCACTGGGAAGCTCTCCCTCCCCCGCCATAAACGTCCACAAAAACAAGTAAAACAATATTTTATTCTTATCCTCTTAAGCAACCTGATAAAGTTGTGATGGATGGCTTATAGAGTGAGTCATGTGACTCAACACACCGTATATAGCTGCACAAGTTTTAATTGTATTCAAACAAAACTTTACATGAGAGTTGATAAAGTTTGTTCTGTGATCCTAAGTTAGCACCTGCTGGGTGATGAAGATTAACCCTAATACTTGATGAACTTAACGAAATGAATTAAGTTCACGTTATCTTGTTAACACACTGATCACACCAACTAAAGTTGATCTATGTGTTGACTCTATGTTTCTTATGTTTTCGCATTGTAAGCTTTTGTCAATCAAGTGACACACTCCCCGATTTCACCATATGTAACTTATCATCTCTGTTCATTGTATATTCTCAGCCTTCGGGCTGCCATGTTTTCTTAATAAACCGTAAATTATTATTATTATTATTATTATTATTATTATTATTATTATTATTATTATTATTAACTTTATTGACCTATAAAGATCAGAGCAGGAACATTACTGGCTGCGATATGTCGTAAGTGAATAACTGGCACGCACTGGTCTGACTAAACTAAACCAAACAATGATGAACTCTTATTGGTGGCAGAGCCAGATCACGCGAAGATTAGGCACCTTAGCCTATTTCACCTGATAATTAAGGTGCTGCCTGTGTAGACTCCTGGAGCGCGGTGGCAATATCGGTGATAATTATCTAGACTTTGCCAAGGCTTTCTACAGCGGACCCCATGAAAGGTTGAATACTGAAGTAGAAACGTACGGAATTAAGGGAAGCATCCTAGCGTGGACAGGAGACTTGATTATGACCGCTAGCAGTGTGTGGTGTTAAATGGCACGAAATCGTCATGTGTACCCGTGACAAGCGGGGTTCCACAGGGCAGTGTACTGGGTCCGTTGTTTTTTATTTGTTTCATAAACGACATGCCAGAAGCTATACACTAACCCATACAAATGTTTGTGGACGATGCTAAGTTATTCAGGGAAATTGAGAACCAAAAGGAATGTGATTCGGTTAACACGCCGATCAGTGGCGGGGAGGAGAAGGTAATGTAAAACTCGTCACTTATTAAAACGACGATTCGAACACAAACAACAGCGGGGCGAGCGAGTACATTATTTACGGTTTGTTAGTGTCATATTTTTTATTTACGTCATAGTCAAGGATTTCTAATTAAAATAAACATAATCTAGTATGTTAAATTAAATATATTTGTTAAGCGTGTGTGGCAAATATTTAATACCTCATAACAGTACGAGTATTTATTAATAATATAAACAACGTGTACAACTTATGCCGCTGTGAGAGGTTGTGACTGGCTGTGTTGTTTGTAGTAAGAGTTGTGACTGGCTGTGTTGTTTGTAGTAAGAGTTGTGACTGGCTGTGTTGTTTGTAGTAAGAGTTGTGACTGGCTGTGTTGTTTGTAGTAAGAGTTGTGACTGGCTGTGTTGTTTGTAGTAAGAGTTGTGACTGGCTGTGTTGTTTGTAGTAAGAGTTGTGACTGGCTGTGTTGTTTGTAGTAAGAGTTGTGACTGGCTGTGTTGTTTGTAGTAAGAGTTGTGACTGGCTGTGTTGTTTGTAGTAGGAGTTGTGACTGGCTGTGTTGTTTGTGTAAGAGTTATGACTGGCTGTGTTGTTTGTAGTAAGAGCTTGTGACTGGCTGTGTTGTTTGTAGTAGGAGTTGTGACTGGCTGTGTTGTTTGTAGTAGAGTTGGTGACTGGCTGTGTTGTTTGTGTAAGAGTTGTGACTGGCTGTGTTGTTTGTAGTAAGAGTTGTGACTGGCTGTGTTGTTTGTAGTGGAGTTGTGACTGGCTGTGTTGTTTGTAGTAAGAGTTGTGACTGGCTGTGTTGTTTGTAGTAAGAGTTGTGACTGGCTGTGTTGTCTGTAGTAAGAGTTGTGACTGGCTGTGTTGTCTGTAGTAAGAGTTGTGACTGGCTGTGTTGTTCGTAGTAAGAGTTGTGACCGGCTGTGTTGTTTGTAGTAAGAGTTGTGACTGGCTGTGTTGTTTGTAGTAAGAGTTATGACTGGCTGTTGGTACAAGACTAGCGTGTTAAAGACCGTGTTTGCCAGGACATGTGTGAATGGTTACTGGACATGTATAGTGAGGCACTGTATGTCACTGTATCAGGGAGCTACAGGACCTAACATAGCTTTATCATCACCCTGGACGTATAGTGAGGCACTGTATGTCACTGTATCAGGGAGCTACAGGACCTAACATAGCTTTATCATCACCCTGGACGTATAGTGAGGCACTGTATGTCACTGTATCAGGGAGCTACAGGACCTAACATAGCTTTATCATCACACTGGATGTATAGTGAGGCACTGTACCAGACACTGTACCAGGGATACATCAGCTAACTTTAAGAAACACCGTCTAGAAGTTAACCCAACATTTCCATGAACCGATTTTTATTTAAATTTCAGTCGTGGAGGAGTGGTTGTGGTGACATCTTGATCTGTATGTGTGTTAAGAGATTGGCACACACACACACACACACACACACACACACACACACACACACACACACACACACACACACTATACGGGGTAATGGATTAGTATTTTTAAGGTGAGGTATAAATGAGTGTATGGCTGTACTCTTCCGGGAAAGAGCTACCGGGTGGGCATTTCCTCGTAGGCTAACCCAGCAACCTGACCACAAGAGCAGCGAGAACACTCCTCCCTCACTGCTGGTGATACAGGGACACATAACACATCTCTACCTCCTCCTCCTCCTCCTCCTCCTCACCGGCTGGGCTTCACCGGGACACAGACACATACACATCTCTACCTCCTCCTCCTCCTCCCTGCTGGGGATACAGGGACACATAACACACCTCCACCCTCCTCCTCCTCACTGCTGGGGATACAGGGACACATAACACACCTCCCTCCTCCTCCTCACTGGCTGGGGATACAGGACACACCTCCCTCCTCCTCCTCACTGCTGGGGATACAGGGACACATAACACACCTCTACCCTCCTCCTCCTCCTCACTGGCTGGGATACAGGGACACATAACACACCTCTACCTCCTCCTCCTCACTGCTGGGGATACAGGGACACATAACACACCTCTACCTCCTCCTCCTCCTCACTGGCTGGGATACAGGGACACATAACACACCCCTCCCCTCCTCCTCCTCACTGCTGGGGATACAGGGACACATAACACACCTCTACCCTCCTCCTCCTCACTGGCTGGGGATACAGGGACACATAACACACCTCTACCCTCCTCCTCCTCCTCACTGCTGGGGATATACAGGGACACATAACACACCTCTACCCTCCTCCTCCTCACTGGCTGGGGATACAGGGACACATAACACACCTCTACCCTCCTCCTCCTCCTCACTGCTGGGGATACAGGGACACATAACACACCTCTACCCTCCTCCTCCTCACTGGCTGGGGATACAGGGACACATAACACACCTCTATCCCTCCTCCTCCTCACTGCTGGGATACAGGGACACATAACACATCTCTACCTCCCTCCTCACTGGCTGGGGATACAGACACATAAAACACCCTCTATCCTCCCTCCTCACTGCTGGGATACAGGGACATAACACACCTCTACCCTCCTCCTCCTCACTGGCTAGGGATACAGGGACACATAACACACCTCTACCTCCTCCTCCTCCCTCACTGGCTGGGGATACAGGGACACATAACACACCTCTACCTCCTCCTCCTCACTGGCTGGGGATACAGGGACACATAACACACCTCTACCTCCTCCTCCTCACTGGCTGGGGATACAAACTTGTTGGTGAGGGCCTGACACGTCTTCTGTGTGTCGGGGTTCAGGTGGCTAGATCCTGTAGAACGAGGCGGTGATCAGTGGTCATCTCCTCTCTCTCTTGTGTGTGTGTGTGTGCTGTGTGTGTGTGTGTGTGTGTGTGTGTGTGTGTGTGTGTGTACTATCAGTAGACACAACCACCACAATGTTACCATCACCCGGAATTAGCATCTCATCTTCCTCTTCCCCATTCCCGACACATGTAAAGAGTAACTCACCACAACCGAAAACTTCAACTGAAAAACGGTAGAAAGTTGTTGCCGGTTACACTGAAGAAACCCGTAAGCTTTTACATATCACCTCATACTGAGAAACGTAAGGCGATACCGTCTAGGAGCTCAATACGTTACTGTTCTCATTATTTCCATGTAATCACTCGACTCTGAGGCAGTGTACCATGTCTCTTGATCTATACAATTTTCATCTTAAGTGTGGTGTAGAAACTTTGTGACTTGGTGAACGATGCTTAACGACCTTGTCCTCTCAAACACCTTCATTACACAACATCATCAACGACAACTTTTGGTGAACTTTGGCATCAGTTTCTCGTCAAACTTCCTCCACACAACCATCCTCTCCGACTCATCTCCTGGCTATCGTCTTCTCCTCCCCCGTTACCTCTCCGCCCTCATCCACATTCCCACCTCTCTCTTGTCATCATCACCAACCTCACGAAAAAAAAGATCCTGTGATATTTTTCCCGCATTCATCTCTGTCTTTCCTCTCTACAGAACTAGTGTGAATCCTTCCTTAGATGGATCCTACAGTACTCCAGATCGAATGGACTCGCCCGCATCCTCCTACTAGACTGCAAGACTCTTGCTACATGACTTTCCAACGAGTCTAATCTTACTTGCAGCAAAGTCGACGGTCACACCATCTAATCAAATACGTTTCTGACCACCGTTCACCTTCTCTAGTCGTGTCCAGCTGTAACTATGTCCACACTCTAACCGTACAACATCATCACACAGACTTAAGATAAATTACATAATAAGAAATCTTAAAAAAAAAAAAAATTACTGGTAACTCGAAAGACGATTCAAGTCGAAGTAATGTCAAGTGGCAGCTGTGACGTGTACCAGTCTGCATACAACATACACCATGGTATATGCATAACATACATGTGTCTTGTGTATAAATGTATGGCTTTCTCCACTACAGGTGTGAGCCAATACACTGGAGGCTGCGTCATGTAAGCGTCAAGATCTCTTCTACAGGTAAAGCAATACACTGTAGGCTGCGTCATGCGTGCGTCAAGATTCTCCTCTACAGGTAAAGCAATACACTGTAGGCTGCGTCATGCGTACGTCAAGACTTTTCCTACAGGTAAAGCAATACACTGATGGCTGCGTCATACATGCGTCAAGACCTCTCCTACAGGTAAAGCAATACAGTGCATGCAGCGTCATTGAGTCAGGTGTGCGTCAATATTTTCGTGTACCAAGATAATAAAACTTTCTAAATCAAATAAAAATCTGTCTTCTGGACCATTAACCTCTCTGTCTAGCCTAACTGATTACCTTCTTTTCTTTCTCTCTCTCGGTATGATTGCCGCGTGTTGATTAAAGAAAATATAAGCGTGGGTGGATTTTATATTGCACTGAAACAAATGATCAACGAGGAATATCGATTGGAGAGAGAGAGAGATATCAAAGATTTTTACACAGTGGAGACCATAGGTACAGCTGCCTCTCACTGAAAGATCTGCTCTAAGCTGTTTATAAAACCCTTGATGTTTAGCTGTTTATATAAACCTTTGATGTGATTACCTGTCTATAAACAAACAGCCACAATGTTTTGCTTTCCTTAAATCTGATTAAAATAAAACTTCGTTGAATTTGACCATTCATACGCAGGCACACAC
>NW_024740129.1:0-13039 GCF_018991925.1 Homarus americanus
CCCTGATCGAGTATAACAAAGCCCCCTGATCGAGTATAACAAAGTCCCTGATCGAGTATAACTAAGTGCCCTAATCGAGCATAACTAAGTCCCCTGATCGAGTATAACAAAGGACCCTAATGGAGTATAAAATAGTCCCAAGATCGAGTATAACAAAGTCCTCTGATCGAGTATGAAAAAGTCCCCTGATCGAACATAACAATGTCCCGTCATCGAGTATAACAAAGTCCCCTGACCGAGTATAACAAACTCCCCTGGTCGTATATAACAAAGTCCCCTGATCGAGTATAACAAAGTACCCTGATCGAGTATAACAAAGTGCCCTGATCGAGAATAACAAAGTCCCATGATCGAGTATAACAAAGTCCACTAATCGAGTATAAGAAAGGCACCTGACCGAATATAACAAAGTCACGAGTCGAGTAAAACAAACACCCCTGATTGAGTATAACAAAATCCCCAGATCGAGTATAACAAAGTCCCCTGATCGAGTATAACAAACCCCCTCATCGAGTATAAAAAAGCCCCCTGGTCGAGTATAACAAAGTCCGCAGATCGAGTACAAAAAAGTCACCTTATCGAGAACAACAAAGTCCCCTGATCGAGTATAACAAAGGCCCCTGATCGGGTATACCAAAGCCCATGATCGAGTATAAAAAAGTCCCCTGATCGAGTATAACAAAGTCCCCTGATCGAGTATAACATAGTCCCCTGGTCGTATATAACAAAGTCCCCTGGTCGAGTATTACAAAGTCCCCTGATCGAGTATAACAAACCCCTCTCATCGAGTTTAACAAAACCCCCTGATCGAGTATAAAAAAGCCCCCTGGTCGAGTATAACAAAGTCCCCTGGTTGAGTATAATAAAGTCCCATGATCGAGTATAACAAAGGCCCCTGATCGAGTATATTTAAGTCCCCTGATCGAGTATAACTAAGTCCCCTGATCGAGTAAAACAAAGGACCCTAATGGCGTATAACAAAGTCCCAAGATCGCGTATAACAAAGTCTCCTGATCGAGTATAACAAAGTCCCCTGATCGAGAATAACAAAGTACCCTGATCGAGTATAACAAAGTGCCCTGATCGAGAATAACAAAGTCCCATGATCGAGTTTAACAAAGTCCCCTTATCGAGTACAATAAAGCCCCTGATCGAGTATAACAAGTCCCCTGATCGAGTATAACAAAGTCCCATTATCGAGTATAACAAAGGCCCCTGATCGAGTATAACAAAGTCCCCTGATCGTGTATACTAAAGTCCCCTGGTCGAGTAAAACAAAGTCCCTGGCCGAGTATAACAAAGTCCCCTGATCGAGTATAACAAAGTCCCCTGGTCGTCTAAAACAAAGTCCCCTGATTGAGTATAAGAAAGCCCCCTGATCGAGTTTAACAAAACCCCCTGATCGAGTATAAAAAAGCCCCCTGGTCGAGTATAACAAAGTCCCCTGGCCGAGCATAACAAAGTCCCCTGATCGAGCACAACAAAGCCCCCTCATCGAGTTTAACAAAACGCCCTGATCGAGTATAAAAAAGCCCCCTGGTCGAGTATAGCAAAGTCCCCTGGTCGAGTATAACAAAGTCCCATGATCGAGTATAACAAAGGCCCCGAATCTAGTATAACAAAGTCCCCTGGTCGAGTATAATAAAGTCCCATGATCGAGTATAACAAAGGCCCCTGATCGAGTATAACTAAGTCCCCTGATCGAGTATAACAAAGGACCCTAATGGCGTATAACAATGTTCCAAGATCGCGTATAACAAAGTCTCCTGATCGAGTATAACAAAGTCCCCTGATCGAGTATAATAAAGTACCCTGATCGAGTATAACAAAGTGCCCTGATCGAGAATAACAAAGTCCCCTGATCGAGTTTAACAAAGTCCCCTTATCGAGTACAATAAAGCCCCTGATCGAGTATAACAAAGTCCCCCTGATCGAGTATAACAAAGTCCCATTATCGAGTATAACAAAGGTCCCTGATCGAGTATAACAAAGTCCCCTGATCGAGTATACTAAAGTCCCCTGGTCGAGTAAAACAAAGTCCCCTAGCCGAGTATAACAAAGTCCCCTGATAGAGTATAACACAGGCCCCTTATCGAGTGCAACAAAGGCTCCTGGTCGAGTATAACAAAATCCTCTGATCGAGTATAACAAAGTCCCCTGATCGAGTATAACAAAGTCCCCTGATCGAATAAAACAAACACCCCTGATCGAGTTTAACAAAACCCCCTGATCGAGAATAAAAAGCCCCCTGGTCGAGTATAACAAAGTCCTTTGGTCGAGTATAACAAAGTCCCATAATCGAGTATAACAAAGGCCCCTTATCGTATATAACAAAGGCCCCTGGTCGAGTATAACAAAACCCCCTGATCGAGTATGAAAAAGCCCCCTGGTCGAATATAACAAAGCCCCCTGATCGAGTATAACAAAGTCCCCTGATCGAGTATAACTAAGTGCCCTAATCGATAAAACAAAGGACCCTAATGCTGTATAACAAAGTCCCAAGATCGAGTATAACAAAGTCCCCTAATCGAGTATAACAAAGGACCCTAATGGAGTATAACAAAGTCCCCTGGTCGAATATAACAAACTCCCCTGGTCGAGTATAACAATGTCCTCTGATTGAGTATAACAAAGTCCCCAGATCGAGTATAACAAAGTCCCATCATCGAGTATAACAAAGCCCCCTGATCGAGTATAAGAAAGGCACCTGATCGAATATAACAATGTTCCTAGTCGAATATATACAAAGTCCCCTGATCGAGTATAACAAAGTCCCCAGATCGAGTATAACAAAGTCCCCTCATCGAGTATAACAATCCCCCCTCATCGAGTATAAAAAAGCCCCTTGGTCGCGTAAAACAAAGTCCCTGATCAAGTATAACAAAGCCCTCTAATCGAGTAGAACTAAGCCCCCTCATCGAGTATAAAAATGCCACCTCGTCGAGTATAACAAAATCCCCTGGTCCAGTATAACAAAGTCCCAAGATCGAGTATTTCAAAGGCCCCGAATCGAGTATAACAAAGGCCACTGGTCGAAAATAACAATGTCCCCTGATCGAGTATAATAAAGTCCCCTGATCGAGTATAAGAAAGTCCGAAGATCGAGTATAACAAAGCACCCAGATCGAGTATAACAAAGTCCGCTGATCGATTACAACAAAATCACCTGATCGGTTATAACAAAGTCCCCTGAACGAGTATAACAAAGTCCCCTGATCGAGTATAACAAAGTCCCCTGGTCGTCTATAACAAAGTCCCCTGATTGAGTATAAGAAAGCCCCCTGATCGAGTTTAACAAAGTCACCTGATCGAGTATAACAAAGCCCCCTCATCGAGTATAAAAAAGCCCCCCTGGTCGAGTATAACAAAGTCTCTGATCGAGTACAACAAAGCCCTTTGATCGAGTATAACAAAGCCCCATCATCGAGTATAAAAAAGCCCCCTGGTCGAGTATAACAAAGTCCCCTGGTCGAGTATAACAAAGTCCCATGATCGAGTATAACAAAGCCCCCGAATCTAGTACAACAAAGGCCCCTGGTCGAAAATAACAAAGTCCCCTTATCGAGTATACTAAAGTCCTCTGATCGAGTATAACAAAGTCACAAGATCGAGTATAACAAAGCCCCCTGATCGAGAATAACAAAGTCCCCTGGTCGAGTAAAACAAAGTTCCCTGGCTGAGTCAAACAAGTCCCCTGTTCGAGTATAACAAAGCCCCCTCATCGAGTTTAACAAAACCCCCTGATCGAGTATAAAAAAGCCCCCTTATCGAGTATAACAAAGTCCCCTAATCGAGTATAACAAAGTCCCCTGATCGAGTAAAGCAAACACCCTTGATCGAGTTTAACAAAACCCCCTGATCGAGTATAAAGAAGCCACCCTCTTCGAGTATAACAAAGTCCTTTGGTCGAGTATAACAAAGTCCCATGATCGAGTATAACAAAGGCCCCTTATCGAGTATAACAAAGGCCCCTGGTCGAGTATAACAAAGCCCCCTCATCGAGTTTAAAAAAAACCCTGATCGAGTATGAAAAAGCCCCCTGGTCGAGTATAACAAAGTCCCCTGGTCGAGTATAACAAAGTCCCATAATCGAGAATAACAAAGGCCCCTTATCGAGTATAACAAAAGCCCCTGGTCGAGTATATCAAAGTCCCCTGATCGAGTATAACTAAGTGCCCTAATCGATATAACATAGGACCCTAATGCCGTATAACAAAGTCCCAAGATCGAGTTGGGCAAAGTCCACTGATCGAGTATAACAAAGGACCCTAATGGAGTATAACAAAGTCCCCTTGTCGAGTATAACAAAATCCTCTGATCGAGTATAACAAAGTCCCCAGATCGAGTATAACAAAGTCCCCTGATCGAGTATAAGAAAGGCACCTGATCGAATATAACAATGTTCCTAGTCGAGTATATACAAAGTCCCCTGATCGAGTATAACAAAGTCCCCAGATCGAGTATAACAGATTCCCCTCATCGAGTATAACAATCCCCCCTCATCGAGTATAAAAAAGCCCCATGGTCGCGTATAACAAAGTCCCTGATCAAGTATAACAAAGCCCTCTGATCGAGTAGAACTAAGCCCCTCATCGAGTATAAAAAAGCCACCTGGTCGAGTATAAACAAAATCCCCTAGTCGAGTATAACAAAGTCCCAAGATCGAGTATTTCAAAGGCCCCGAATCGAGTATAACAAAGGCCACTGGTCGAAAATAACAATGTCCCCTGATCGAGTATAATAAAGTCTCCTGATCGAGTATAAGAAAATCCCAAGATCGAGTATAACAAAGCCCCCAGATCGATTATAACAAAGTCCGCTGATCGATTACAACAAAATCACCTGATCGGTTATAACAAAGTCCCCTGAACGAGTATAACAAAGTCCCCTGATCGAGTATAACAAAGTCCTCTGGTCGTGTATAACAAAGTCCCCTGATTGAGTATAAGAAAGCCCTCTGATCGAGTATAACAAAGCCCCATTATCGAGTATAAGAAAGCCCCCTGGTCGAGTATATCAAAGTTCCCTGGTCGAGTATAACAAAGTCCCATGATCGAGTATAACAAAGGCCCCGAATCTAGTATAACAAAGGCCCCTGGTCGAAAATAACAAAGTCCCCTGATCGAGTATACTAAAGTCCCCTGATCGAGTATAACAAAGTCACAAGATCGAGTATAACAAAGCTCCGTGATCGAGAATAACAAAGTCCCCTGGTCGAGTAAAACAAAGTCCCCTGGCCAAGTAAAACAAAGTCCCCTGTCCGAGTATAACAAAGCCCCCTCATCGAGTTTAACAAAACCCCCTGATCGAGTATAAAAAAGCCCCCTGGCCGAGTATAACAACTCCCCTGGTCGAGTATAACAAAGTCCCCTCATCGAGTATAACAAAGTCCCCTGATCGAGTAAAACAAACACCCTTGATCGAGTTTAACAAAACCCCCTGATCGAGTATATAAAGAAGCACCTTTTCGAGTATAACAAAGTCCTTGGTCGAGTATATCAAAGTCCCATGATCGAGTATAACAAAGGCCCCTTATCGAGTATAACAAAGGCCCCTGGTCGAGTATAACAAAGCCCCCTCATCGAGTTTAAAAAAAACCCTGATCGAGTATAAAAAAGCCCCCTGGTCGAGTATAACAAAGTCCCATAATCAAATATAACAAAGGCGCCTTATCGAGTATAACAAAAAACCCTGGTCGAGTATAACAAAAACCCCTGGTCGAGTATAACAAAATCCCCTAATCGAGCATAACTAAGTCCCCTGATCGAGTATAACAAAGGACCCTAATGGAGTATAACAAAGTCTCAAGACTGAGTATAACAAAGTCCTCTGATCGAGTATCACAAAGTCCTCTGATCGAACATAACAAAGAACCCGTCATCGAGTATAAAAAAGCCCCCTGATCGAGTATAAGAAAGGCACCTGATCGAATATAACACTGTCCCTAGTCCAGTATATACAAAGTCCCCAAATCGAGTATAACAAAGTCCCCTGATCGAGTATAACAAAGTCCCCTGGTCGAGTAAAATAAAGTCGCATGGTCGAGTATAACAAAGTCCCCTGATCGAGTATAACAAAGTCCCCTGATCGAGTATAACAAAGGACCCTAATGGCGTATAACAAAGTCCCAAGATCGCGTATAACAAAGTCTCCTGATCAAGTATAACAAAGTCCACTGATCGAGTATAACAAGAGCTGATTTCCTGACGACAATAAAAGACTTGAAGTCTTTATCGATTTCAGATCGAGTATAACAGTTCTTACGTTCTTGATCGAGCATAACAGTCTCGATCGAGTATACTTAATGTCCTCGGTCATAAACAAACTTGATCGAGTAACAGTCCCCTGGTCAATCAGGGGACTTTGTTGTTCTCGATAAGGTGACTTTTTTGTACTCGATCTGCGGACTTTGTTATACTCCACCAGGGGGCTTTTTTATACTCGATGAGGGGGTTTGTTATACTCGATCAGGGGAGTTTGTTATACTCGATCTGGGGACTTTGTTATACTCGATCTGGGGACTTTGTATATACTCGACTAGGGACATTGTTATATTCGATCAGGTGCCTTTCTTATACTCGATCAGGGGCTTTGTTATACTCGATGACGGGACATTGTTATGTTTGATCATGGGACTTTGTTATACTCGATCAGAGGACTTTGTTATACTCGATCTTGCGACTATGTTATACTCCATTAGGGTCCTTTGTTATACTCGATCAGGGGACTTAGTTATGCTCGATTAGGGCACTTAGTTATACTCGATCAGGGGACTTTGTTATACTCGATCAGGGGGCTTTGTTATACTCGATCAGGGGACTTTGTTATTCTCGATCAGGGCACTTTGTTATACTCGATCAGGGTACTTTGTTATACTCGATAAGGGCACTTTGTTATATACGACCAGGGGACTTTGTTATACCCGATCAGGGGCTTTTGTTATACTCGATGAGGAGACTTTGTTATTCTCGATAAGGTGACTTTTTTGTACTCGATCTGCGGACTTTGTTATACTCGACCAGGGGGCTTTTTTATACTCGATCAGGGGATTTTGTTATACTCGATCAGGGGACTTTGTTATACTCGATCAGGGGGCTTTGTTATACTCAATCAGGGGTGTTTGTTTTACTCGACTCGTGACTTCGTTATATTCGGTCAGGTGCCTTTCTTATACTCGATTAGTGGACTTTGTTATACTCGATCAGGGAACTTTGTTATTCTCGATCAGGGCACTTTGTTATACTCGATCAGGGTACTTTGTTATACTCGATAAGGGGACTTTGTTATATACGACCAGGGGACTTTGTTATACCCGATCAGGGGCCTTTGTTATACTCGATCAGGAGACTTTGTTATTCTCGATAAGGTGACTTTTTTGTACTCGATCTGCGGACTTTGTTATACTAGAAGAACTAGAAAAATGCTAGTGACAGGGGGGGAAGGAGGTTCAGAGGAAGAATAAAAGGAGGATGGAAGAATTTTAGAAGGAGAGAACAGGTGCAGTGGCTAAACACCGCTTGCGTGAGGGGGTAGGCAAAATGCCCTGAGGGTGCAACAATCACAATCAGGACGAGGCAGAGGGAGGGCGGGAGCAGGTCCGGGCAAGCAAAGGGCCAACGCGGGTGCTCTGGTTGTCGTCTAGCTTAGGCAGTGTTGGCAAAGCGGAGGAAGAACCGCCCCGCCACGGCGGCGGTGCAAGCCGAGAAGCGCAGGTGGACGGACGCACAGGCCACACACGAACAAATTAACAGAGAAGGTGAAAACATGGACATTTTGCTAGTCGCAGGGTTGTTTGGAGAAAGAAGAAGGTAAAGTCTTTGAGCTATGTCAAAGAGGAACAGAGCGAGTTGGAGGAAGGGTTTTGAATCTTTGAGCTTGAAATGTCAAAGTATTCATAGTAAGGAAGGATGAGCGTATCGTAGGAGAGTTTTTAGTAATAGCAGCAGACAGATTTGAGCTTTTTTGTCAAATTATGAACGGAGACGAGAATGAGATATAGGCTGAATGGTTTCAGTCTTGAGTTAGGTCGATTTTATTGAGAATTGTATGTCACAGACGTTGGGTATGTTTTGATTTGTTTCTGAGAGTTGTGGGTCTTTCAGCTATGTCAGAGAGAAATGGAGAGAGTTGGAGGAAGAGTTTTGAATCTTTGAGCTTGAAATGTCAAAGTATTCGTAGTAAGGAAGGATGAGTGTATCGTAGGAGAGTTATTTAGTAATAGCAGGGGACAGATTTGAGCTTTGTCAAATTGTGAACGGAGATGAGAGTGAGATATAGGTTGTTTGGTTTCAGTCTTGAGTTAGGTCGATAATGTTGACAGTGGCTGGTATAGAGGTTGGGTATGTTTGATTTGGTTTTGGAGAGTTGTGGTGTTATGAGAGGCTTTGTCTGGCGGGGGTGGGGGAGTTTGTGTTTGGGGATTGGCGGGGGTGGAGGTTGTATGTTGAGTTGAGGTGAATTAGAATTGCTTAGGGGGGTTGTTGTGTGAGTGTGTATGCGTTTGCGTGGAAATGTAGTAAGGGGAGAGGGGGAGGGTTAGGATAATTGTTGCCGAGTCAAGTGGATAGGATTTGACTCAGGAGGGGGAGGAAGGCGAGGAGAGGGGGCTTTGGAGGTTGTTGGGTTAATTTATAGTATGAAGGTTTCTTAAGTGTGAATGAGTTTGTCTTGCTAATGATAGTCGTATTATTGGAGTCATAGGTTTTTATTTTTTTTTTAGGAGGGTCGAAGGGGCTTGTTAGAAAGGTCGGGTATATTAAGTTTTTCTTTGGGGGGATTGAGGGTGTTGATTAGTGATTGGATAGTGAGTTAGCTTTTTTTATTTTTTTATTTTTTATTTTTTTTTAGGAGGGATTGTGAGTAAGATTGGGTGGGTTAAGTTTTTCTTTTGGGAGGATTGAAGGTGTTGATTAGTGATTGGATGGAGAGTTGTATTTTTTTTTTTTTAGAGAGGATTGTGGAAGTAAGGTTGGGTGGAGTTAAGTTTTTCTTTGGGAAGTTAGTTTTGTTGGTGGTTAAGCAGGTTGATTGATTCTGTTATTTTCTTTCCTGCTTTGGCTAGTAAAAAGACTGCAAATTGTAGTAGAGCTCTTAAGGTATTGTGAGTTGGGTTAATTATTGCTTTCTTTCTTTCCTTTGGCTAGTAAAGGACTTCTGCAATTGCGTGGTAGGCTCTTGCAGGTATTGTGAGTTCCTGGTCCCATTCTTGAGGGAGAGGGTTTGTGTACAGGTACATTGCCCCCCTCCCCGACCTTATTGGCTAAGGGAGGCGTTCATGTCATCTGTATGTTGGTACCATTCTTTGTTAGGTACACCTCTCCGACCTTATTGGCTAAGGGAGGTGCCCATAAAACAGTGTTGGTAACATTCTTGAGGGAAAGGGCTTGCGTGCAGGTACTGTGCACCTCTCCCCGACCTTATTGGCTAAGGGAGACGTACACGTCATCTGAGTTAGTATGGGATGGGTAAGTTAGGTATTTGTTTTGGGAGGAGTGATAGGGTGTGGTTAGTTAATGGTAGAATGGTTATTTCTTATTTTGTGTGGGATTGCTAGTAACGGCTGGGTATGTTAGGTTTTTATTTTTGGGGGGATTGTTAGGGTCTTTTCTTTCTTTTTTAGGGGGGGAAGAGTTAGTGCAGGTTGAGTGGGTTAGATTTTTTTTTTTTGTCGGAGTGGTCTTGAGTTTGAGTTGGGGGCGTGGGGTTTGGAGTGAGGGGGGGGGGAGGAGGGAAGTTGGGCAAGTCAGGTAAGGTTAGGTTAGGTTGATTGGGTTAGGTTGGGTGGGAATCGTTGGGTGTGGTTATAGGGAAGTTATTAGTATGGAGGGATTTCTGTCTCTGAATCTGCGTGGGAGTATGATGTTGTCGAAATAATCTTGCCATTGAGGGTAAGTAGTGAGGAGTGATTCTATTTGTTTGTCACCTAGTTGTCTCCAGTAGATGTTAAGTGGGGAGAGGGAGCTGAGTTCATGTAGATGACTATTTCGGGTGAAGGATGACCAGTGTGTGTTATGGATGAATCTTAGTGCTTTGTTTTGTATGACTTGAAGTTTCTTGGCGCTTGATGGTGGTGCTAGCTGGAGTGTGTTAGGTGCATAAGTCAATAGTGGGCGTATGAGGGCTTTGAATAGGTGTGTTTTGGTTTTGATTGATGCGGTTCTGAATCTGTATATATTCCCGAGTGTTTTGTTTGCGATCAAAGCCTTCATATTGGTGTGTGGTGTCATGGTGAGGGTGTCGTTGAATGTGACTCCTAGGATTGTGTTTGTTCGTTTGATAGTTATAGGTGAAGGGTAGGCGATGTAGGGGTTTAGGTAAATGTGACGTGGTTGTCGTCTTTTGGTGCCGAAGTAGGTGATTTGAGCTTTGTTCGGGTTGGTTTGTATTCGCCATCGGAGTTCCCATTGTGTTACTTGTTCGAGTTCCCTGTGTTCTTTGTCTGTTAGGTGATCAAGAGTTCTGTGTCTGACTAGTTGGGTTACATCGTCGGCGTACTGTATTGTCAGAGAGTCGATGTGTAAGGGGTCGGGTAAGTCGTTTGTGTAAAGAATGTATAGTGTTGGGGACAGGACTGATCCTTGTGGGACTCCTGCATGCAGTGTGAAGTGGTCAGAGTAGGCAGGTGTGACTTTTATCCTCATTTTTCTGTCTGTTAGGAAGTTACATAGTAATTGTTGTGATTTTTGAGGGAGGTTAAAATTGGTGCATATCTTGTATTTTAATCCATCGTGCCAAACTGTGTCGAAGGCTTTTTGTACGTCTTTTGTAATGAGTGCTATCTTGTATGCATCTTTGTTCATGTGGAGGTAGTTTGTGATTATATTGAGTGCGTCTTGAGTTGAGTGGAGTGCTCTGAAGCCGAACTGCTTGTAGGACAGTAGTTGTTCATCTTCAAGGTGGTATCTGAGGCGGGTGTTGTATAGTCTTTCAAAAGTTTTGCCTAAGACTTCTAGTATGCTGATCGGTCTGTAGTTTTGAGGATCTGTTGGGTTTTTGTTTGGTTTAGGTATCATGACGGCTGTGGCTGTCTTAAAGAGCTTTGGGAAGTATCCTGTAGCCAGTTGGGTGTTGTAGAGGTATGTAATGGCTGTGATTGTTTCTGGGGGCAGGTGCTTCAGGATTGCTTGACCAATATTGCTGTCACCTGGTGTTTTCTTTTTGGTTTTGTCCAGTGCTTGTGCGACTTCTGTTGGGGTGAAAGGAGCAGTGAGGGTGTGGTCATGTGTGAGAGTGGAGGTATCTATTGTGTTGTCAGGAGTTGTTCTGTCGTGAAGTGTTTGCATGTGTGTGGTGATGTTGTTTATGTGGTTTAAGATGTACCTTTGTTGTGTGGGGGGTGTGGGTGGAAAATGTGTTCCCAGTGTTGTTTTAGTGTTTGTGCTACGTCGGCTGGCTCATTGATTTTCCTACCATTTACTAGCAGGTGATCAAAGGGGGGTTTTGCAGTTCCTTTCAGCTTGGCGATCCTTTGCCAAAATTCTCGGGGGTTATGTGTTGTGTGTTCCTGGGCAGCCTCTACGAGTTTTGCCCAGTGAACCTCATGATCTTGACGGAGGCTATGGATGATGTGTGTTCTTAGTGTGGAGATGTCTGTGTAAACTGGTGCTAGGTTAAGTTTGTTTAGTTCGAATCGTGTCCTGTAGCAGTGAAGTAGGCGTTGAGTTCTTATGGAGGGTGTGAAGGAGTATTTTTCTTGAACCGGTGTTTAGGAATGTGGGTATCTGCTATGGCGGTGATAGTGTTGAAAAGGTGTGTCCAGGTTTCCTCAATCATCCTAGTGGGTTGGTGTTCGAGGTTGAGTGTGTATTGTTGTTCAGAGAGTGTGGTTTGGAAGGCATTCCAATCTGCGTGTTGAGGTGTGGGTGTTGAGAGGAGGATGGGATTGTTGGAGAGGTGAAGAGCGATGGGTATGTGGCCTGAGCCTGATAGGGGGCCGGGTGTAATGTAGTGTTGGAATTGGAGGGCAGGAGTGTTAGTGATGACGATGTCTGATGTGCCTTTGCCGTGAGCAGAGTAGAATGTTGGGAAGAAAGGTCCAATGTGGTGAAGGTTTTTGTGAGTGACCAGAGTGTGTAGTTGTTGGCCATGGGGGTCGATGCGGTTGTGTTGGAATGCGGTGTGGTGTGCATTAAGGTCGGCCATCAGTATTACAGGTAGGTGTGTGTTGTTGAAGATGGAGTTTAGGTCTGTGAAGGGAATAAGTGTGTTTGGTCTTGAGTATGTTGTGCAAATGATTATCTGTCCGTGTTGAGTGTCGATCTTGGCGGCCACGAAGTGTTTGAAGGCAAAGTCGGTGATGAATTCGTGTTTGATGGAGGATCTGATGAGGATTGCAACGCCCTCGTGTAGTTCGTGGGGTGATTGTCTGCTTGTGTAGCCGGAGTGCTTGATTTTGGTGTTTGTGTATGTTGAGTTGAGGAGGAGAATGTGTGGGTTGTGTTCTTGTAGGAGGAGAGACATGACGTGTCTGTTTGAATGATATACTCTACAGTTGAATTGCATAATGGTGATCATGTTAGTTTGGGTGTGTCTTGTTTGTTCTTGGATACTTACATGAGATTGAGATTCTGGGGTGCAGGGATGAGATCTATGTTGTCTGGTGACTGTGATCATGGTCTGTCTGTGGTATATGTAGGTGAGGGATGGGCGATGACGTGCCTGTGTGCGGGGGGTTGGGGGAGAGAGGGGAGTGTGCTAGGTTCGTGTCGGGGTTGTTTTCTGTTTCCTTTGAGGAAGTGCCGAATAGATTTATTTTGGTTATAGATTTTGATGGATGTGTGTATTGTATAATTCTTTTGCTGTCAGGTGTGTAGGGAGAGAGGGAAGAGGTGTTCTTCCTCTTAGATCTAGGGGTCCGTACTACTAAGTCTGTGGGGGTATGGACTGCCATTTTCTTTTTGGGTGTCTGAGGTGTTCGGGGAGGATTGAGTTTGGTCTGGGTGTCTGTGGTTCGGGAGCTCATGGTAGTCAAGTGAGAAAAGTCAGGTGTAGGCAAGGTCGAGGAGGAGGGGCCGGGAGGTTTTGGACTGATTACTCTGGA
>NW_024740130.1:5000-22990 GCF_018991925.1 Homarus americanus
AGGCGTGCCAAGATCAAGATCCCTGATCGTAGAGTAGTAGCCCTGAAACCGGACACAGGCCTGTCGACGGGAGAGGTAGTCAGCAATCCACATGAGGAGTTTGCCCTTCACATCAATGTGAGTGAGTGTAAAGGCCTGGGACTTAGGGATAGAAATCCCTTACCAGGCTAATCAGGATCTTAATAAAGGAAAGTCAAGGACCATGGTTTTCTGAGGAATAACAAACAATCGTTTGAGTTTGGCATCTCTTTACTATAAAAAATATAACACAAAACTCTGACACCACTCAACAAACCTCAAATAATTACGGGAGTCAAACAAATAAGGCAGTCAACGGTTAATGGAGTCAAACAATTAAAGGAAGCAAACAATTAAAGGAATCAAACAAATAATGGGAGTCAGCAATTAATGGATTCAAACAATTAAATGGAGTCAACAATTGATAGAATCGAACAATAAAGGGGAGTCAGCAATTAATGGAATCAAACAATCATAGAATCAAACAATAAACAAATATTTCCTACGGCAGTGGCCCTGGGGGAAGGTTCTGGAACATGGTGATGCACACTCAGGGTAGGGAAGCATCCATTCAACTCCACACTCGGGCGACGTCTTGAAATGGCAGGAGAACACCGGGGCACAGACGGAATGAGATGAACTGACGGTCGTGGTATGCGGTAGTGGTAGATGACCAGAGAGTTGGCAGTTGATAGGTGAAGGTCTGGGAACACAGCCCACGAGCCCAGGACCTATGATGAGATCACAGCCAGAATTTGACGGACAGCGGGGTAGCTAGATAGTGACTGTATGGCGGCTGGGTTGAATCTGCCGGTGACCCAGATAGTCGCTGCCGTTCTCACCTCTGTCCAACCACCCCAAGTGTTGTCTGCACCAGCAAACAAGCGAGTTAGCAGAGGTAACCAGCAGGAGGATCGTTTCCGCCCTTACACAGCTCCCCCAACAAAAATCTACTGTAAGGTAGATTAAAACTTAAGATTAGTACACAAAGCATAATCATCTTACAACAAATGCTTAAATACACATTGCACAATAAAGAAGGGTCATAGAAAAGAATAGGTGGTAACTTGATGTCCAAAACGTAAGACCATATCAAGGAACTGCACGTGGGGTCCACTTCAGTCCAAGTTTAAGTTTGGGCCCAATTCCAGTCGTAGAGGATTCTTCTATCTCGTCAGGTGTTGGCAGCAACTGGCAACCGAGATCAACAGACTCTGGCGTCCGAACTCCACAGGAACTCTTGCAGGGTAGTGCCTCGACTAACTCCAGCTTGGGGACGTCGTCAAGGACACGAGCAATATGGGTCCTGCAATTATATTGCTTTAACAAATTAGCTGGATGTAATTTAGGCTTCTTAGAGGAAGGGGGCGAGAATGGTCCAGCAAAATCTATGGCTACCCGAGAAGATGGTTCTGCAATGACGGGTAAGGCTTCAAGTGAAACAGGACGGACTCTCCCCTTGGCGGACATACGTGGGCACTGATAACAACTCCTACAAAAAGCTCTAATATCCGCTCCCATACCTGGCCAGTAAAACTGATCAGCAACCTTCCTATAAGTTTTCCTACGAGAACAGTGACTTACTAGAGGGCTCTTGTGAGCTACGGAAAGAATGTTACTACGACAAACAGGAGGGACAACAAGTAAAAACCGACCTACTTTAGCTGGTCGCTTGGATGAAACACAAGACCTGTGTAACACCCCATTAATGGAAACAAACTTATAAACCGACCCATCTCTCACCTGATCCTCCTCCCCGGAAGTCACCTTCTCCCTTACCCGCTTCAGAGTGGCACACGAGTCTTGAAGCTTGGCGAACTCCATGTGCGTCACAGTCAGTGGCAACAAATTCGGCAGAATCAGGGGATGCGGTCGTTTCACCTTCGCCGTCTGTGTCCCTACAGCTTGGACCTTGGCTGCAGGCGTGGCGGCGTGAGAGGGTGGCGAGGCGACCTCGGCATGTGGCGAGTCGTCGTCGTCAGCAGGTGGCGTGGGGACTGGTGCTGGTGGCGAGGACACTGGTGCTGGTGGCGAGGAGAGTTTAAACGGTTCCGGGTCGTTAGGGTCACGAACACCAGGAACATTACCAATGAGGACACGAGCAAAGTTAATGGGAGCTCTTACCACATTAGACCAACCAGTGAAATAGGGGCAACGCAGGTAGCACCTAACAACAGGGAACTGGTCAACACGACCTAAATAATCGGCGACACTAACCTTCGGGCAGCTGGAGATGTCAGCGTCAGGCAGGGCTTCTTCAGAGACAATAATGCACGAGCAACCAGTGTCCCTGATGAAAGTAGATGCCCTAGACCCATTTATTGTTCCACTGACACAATAACGGGGGCAGCTCCTGTCCTCCAAACAGAATCCGACCTTGTTGCTGGGTTGATGAGTGTCAGCAGTCTTGAAGGCGAGGGGATTCCTGGGACAGTAGGGTGTGTCATAGGAGGGAAGATCAGCTAAAACTAATGGCCCATCACTTTTTTGGTAGATTTTAGTGTATATAAACAGAAAATAATTTCAGTTTCAATATTTTGCAACCTTTTGCTAGGTAAATTTTAGCGTGAAATTTATCGAAAATCTAACGTACAGCTGCATTAGTGCATTATAATTAAATAGTGAACATTGCTTTCTGACTTCATTCTTTAACAACCCAACTAACAATATTTTTTTCTGTTTCAGATTCTGATGCATTTATAAGTTGATAATATTTGCGATGGCTGCTTGTGTCAGGACGAGGAACCAAAAATCCAGCCATCTCAGTCACTATCTTGGGTCTGGGAGAGAGCTCCTGAAGTCGGAGTTGCCTACATTGAGAGATGCTTTGAGATACGGTGTTTTAATCAGGCAAATCAGTGAAAAGAACCAAAGAACTTACACAAACAAAGACATTGCCAGTGATATGACCAAAGCTGTCTTGGCACAGTACACTCTGGCTAACGCTCAGTTCAAGCCTCCAGTCATAACAAGTCAGAAGAAGATTAGTGAGAGACTGCTAGCCAGTTGGGAAAAGGCAAGAGATATCTCTCTTGGGAGAGGAAAACTTGCAGTTAAGGACAGCTTTGCCAAGCAACTGGACCAGTTATTTGACATAATTACTTGCAAGTGCCCAATTGTTCTCTGTCCTGAGTTTGGATGCGATCGTGACTGTAAATCCGAGGCCCACATCTCCTGTATTTGCAAGCGTGAACTGAAGATTCCTGTGATCGAACTGGCATTTGTCAAAGCACAGAGAGAGAAGACTGGCAGTATAGGGGCTCTCATGAATTCTAGCCAAGATATTCCGGAGTCCAAGAGACAGGAGGCTGCCACAGAGAGACAGAAGAGGAGAAGAGTTGCCGAGGAAAAGAGACTTGAGAAGGCCCCAGGGTGAGGTAAAAAAGGCCGATGATTGGAGTCAAGCTGATTCAGAGTTTAATGACTTCCCCATGGCTGATCCGAGTGCTGACCAGGAGAATGGTGACTTTGTCCCTAACCCAGAAAATAATGATCCCAAACCTTCCAGGCATAAGATTCGAAAAAGGAAAGATATCCCGAGCATAGCTCTGGCCAGCATGCGACACCACGCTGGTCTCAGAGAAACTGCAGAGATAGCAACAGCTGCCTGGATTGACGGTGGTTTGATAACACCTGATGATGTTCACCTGGTGATAGATCATAACAAAGTAAGGAGAGCTCAGGAGAAACTTGTCAGTAACCTAGAAGAGGAGTTTGATAAGGGGATAAGAGAAAATGGAATCAATTGTTTGTTCTTTGATGGGAGAAGGGATGACACTAAAGTGTTCATGAAAGTTGGAGATTCTGACAAGTTGTTCCCCGCCATGGTGAAGGAGGAACACTACTCCTGCTGCAGTGAACCAGGAGGGAAGTATTTGTGGCATTTCACTCCAGAGAAAGATGACATCAGGAAACCAGCTGAGATAGTGGCAGGTAACATTGTGAACTGGCTCAGAGAGAGGAACGTAGACCAGACCCTGCAGGCCATTGGAGGGGACAGCACCAACACGAACACAGGGTGGCAAGGGGGGTCATACAGTGGATAGAGCGGAAGATTGGGAGGAAGCTGGTCTGGATTGTTTGTGACCTCCACACCAACGAGTTGCCACTCAGACATCTGATCCAGGAGCTGGATGGCAAGACTCTTTCAAACAACAGATGGTCTGGTCCTCTTGGCAAGATGCTGGACTCTGCCACTGAGTTAGAAATAAATCCGAGCTTTGAAAAAAATCAGAAGTTGGCCCTCCACTCGTTGAGCTTGCACATACTGTCATTGACGACCTGAGTACTGACCAGTACTATGGTTACATGATTTGCAGTGCCATCAAAACTGGGGTCATGCTTGATAGACTTGCTTACCTGCAGATAGGTCTAGTCTCACATTCTAGGTGGCTCACAACGGCTCTCAGGTTCTGCAGAATTTGGGTCGCTCATCATAAACTGAAAGGGAACCAGCTTCACAACCTGAGACTTATTGTCCAATTCATCGTGAGTGTCTACTTGCCAAATTGGTTCAACACCAAGGTCAAATCATCGTTCTCCGAAGGTCCGAGGCATGTTCTCTTCCAGCTTGAGCTCCTGAGGAGTCAGCCAAGGAAGGTTGTTCAGATTGTGGAGCAGACTGTGAGGAGATCTTCCTGGTATGCTCATCCCGAGGCAGTTCTGCAGACAATGCTCTGCAGTAAGGATGAGGAGGAGAGAAGAGTGGCAGTCAAAAAGATCTTGGATATGAGACTTATGAGAGGATCTGGGCATGGCGAATCAGTTGGTGGCTTGATTCCTTCAGGGGTCAGGAAGACTCCTGAAGTCAATCTAGGTGCCAAGACCCTCACTGATCTCATAGATCCTGGATAACACAGGCTGACAGTGAGCCCCCTCTTACCTGCAGCCTCACCAATGTTCAAGTCAGAGCTTTCTGGACAACCCCATGCCATGTCCACTGCCTGGCCCTCGCACACCCAGAGTATAGGCGTTGTGTACAGCAAGTGAGCAGGGCCAGCAGTCACGTGTACAGCCAGGAGGAGGGGAAGGCTACATCGAGCTCAGGTGGTCAGCAGGGAGGTGATGAGTAGAAACAGAAGCAAAGACATGTTCTCTATGGTGTGCAGCAACACCGAGGTCGTAGTAGTAAACCGGTTTTTGTATTTGATGATTTTGTTTTCTAAAGGAATATTAAATTTAATAAATGTGTCAAGATCATTCGTTTCACTATTCTGGATCATTTTCATCCTAATAAATTAACCTGATACATTTACTTTACTTTAAATAAGCTATTTAGTGGTGTTGGTAAAAGGGTGGGAATACTGAATTTTCATAAGATTTCAAGTTAAAATTTACCTAGCAAAATGAAAAACTTTCATCTGAAGATATCACACAGATTCTGCAGATATCACATGATTCTGCACATAGAACTACATCATTAATACCATGGGCCGATTTTCAAACTCAAAAAAATTCGCTCCTAGTGAGCACCCTACTGGGACAGCGAGAACGAATGTTCTTCTCGCAGCTGTGACACACCACGGCTGGTGAACTACTCCTGTGTACTCCTGGGGATGCTTCCTCAGAGGGAGACTATAATCTTCACTACAGGAGGGAAGACTTGGGGTAGGCGTTGCGAGCAGACGCCCAGTTGTCGGCAAGATGCACATCTTCCAAGTGTCACTCGGCTGGTGTTCTTTGATGAAAATTCTCAAGTCTGGAGGTAGAAGACAAAACTGATCTAATATCATGAAGTTAGAGACTCAAAGGTTTCTTCAACCTCTGATGCCTCCAGCCATTGTTGGAACAAACGTTCCAGGTGAATCGAAAACTGCAGTCTCGTTTCTCCGTTTCTAATCTTCGTTCTGCGGAAATCAACACGATAACGTCAGAAGTCTTGTTAAATCCTCGCAAGCGAGCTTGCTTCAACAAAGTAATCTCGGGTGATGTCGGCAGAACAGACAGTGTAAATTTCTGACTTACCACTCAGTAGGCTACCCAACCTTACAGCATAGCTATCTGGGTCTACACCAAGCAGCTCAGCTACCGTTCAAACCTAACAAGGTAAGAGCGCCATTTCTCCTTCACGGTACACAGGCAAGCTGGGTTTTACCATTGTCTTGTATATGGCCAGAGGATTCTGGTCTAGAAGCATTAATCCTAGCCAGTTCTAGGTCCTTTTCTGCCATAACTTAGCTAATTCGAACTCTCTTTCTCTCTTCCCAGCGTTCCTCCAACTCTCTCTCTTTCTCTCTGGCGTTCTCTCTATTCTGTTGGGTGACCACATACTGACCAATGTCATTACCTGTCAGACCCAGGGCCACCCTTGACCTTTCCACACCTCAAAAGCAGACATAATGATCAAGCCACCTTGTGGCTCAATCAGACCAGTAAATGATTTGATTTGACCTGGATTTCACACTCAGCAGCTGAATCTCAAAGTAACAACCGCACCAGGTGACTGCTATGACAGCATCAACAGTGCACCAATAACTAATTAAGTACAAAACAACACATTAAGGAAGGGATAACCACTAATTTTAAGACCTGAACAAGAGTGTAGCGCTCATGGCGTCTCACAACAACATCGGAACGAATGTTAAACCTCAGAAACCAAAGGTCAGAGACAATCCTGGCAAGGTCGCCACTTGTAAAGGCCTGGGACTTGGGGATAGAAATCCCTTACCAGGCTAATCAGGATCTTAATAAAGGAAAGTCAAGGACCATGGTTTTCTGAGGAATAACAAACAACCGTTTGAGATTGGCATCTCTTTACGATAAAAAATATAACACAAAACTCTGACACCACTCAATAAACCTCAAATAATTACGGGAGTCAAACAAATAAGGCAGTCAACAGTTAATGTAGTCAAACAATTAAAGGAAACAAACAATTAAAGGAATCAAACAAATAATGGGAGTCAGCAATTAATGGATTCAAACAATTAAATGGAGTCAACAATTGATAGAATCGAACAATAAAGGGGAGTCAGCAATTAATGGAATCAAACAATCATAGAATCAAACAATAAACAAATATTTCCTACGGCAGTGGCCCTGGGGGAAGGTTCTGGAACACGGTGATGCACACTCAGGGTAGGGAAGCGTCCATTCAACTCCACACTCGGGCGACGTCTTGAAATGGCAGGAGAACACCGGGGCACAGACGGAATGAGATGAACTGACGGTCGTGGTATGCGGTAGTGATAGATGACCAGAGAGTTGGCAGTTGATAGGTGAAGGTCTGGGAACACAGCCCACGAGCCCAGGACCTATGATGAGATCACAGCCAGAATTTGACGGACAGCGGGGTAGCTAGATAGTGACTGTATGGCGGCTGGGTTGAATCTGCCGGTGACCCAGATAGTCGCTGCCGTTCTCACCTCTGTCCAACCACCCCAAGTGTCGTCTGCACCAGCAAACAAGCGAGTTAGCAGCGGTAACCAGCCGGAGGATCGTTTCCGCCCTTACAGTGAGGCCCTCAAGGATCTCTTCACTATTGGCTTTATCAAAAGCACCCTTGAAGTCGACGAAGAAGGAGGTTTTGGCTAAGGTGTTCGCCATGTAGTGAGCGATGCAGTGAGCAGTGCTCTTTCCGGGGCGGAAACCATAGAGGTCAGGGTGCAGGTGGGCTTCAATTTTCCAGTGGAGGCGGTGGCGTATCATACGCTCCATCATCTTTGAGAAGCAGGAGATGAGGGAGATAGGACGATATTCATCTTGTCTGCCTGGTTTAGGGACTGGGATGGTGGTGGCAGTCTTCCATAAGTGAGGCAGCTGACCAGTATTATAGGAGAGGTTAAATAGACAGAGGGGGTTACCAGGGGTGGCAATAAAGGCATTTAGCATATCATATGTGACGCCGTCATCGCCAGGGGCGGTGTAAGACCAGCCATATGTGAAATCAGTGTCTGGAATAGATGCGCTGTTGGCGTTGTGGTTTGCGTGGTGAGATCACAGCGGGTGTCAGGAGGCGGCCTCCTGCCACGTCTGGTGAGGCGCCGGCTCGGGCAGCTGGTCTGTGGTGGACTGTGGTCTGGCGTTGATCCCGGTTCTGATTAATGGTGCGCCATATATCACCTATAGATGTAGACTGGTCAATAAAGCAAACTCAAACCACTGCTTCTCTAGTGCGAGAGTGATGGCAGAGTGGAACTCTTTATTTGTGTGCATCAGAAGCGTAGGCGTCAGGGAGCTGGGAGATTTCTTCCACCGGTCGACTGCTAGTCGGTGCCATACTCGGATAGACTTAACATGAGGTTTGCGGTTAACATTCCAATGACTCCTGGGCTGGCGGTTAGGCGGCGGTGTTTTTTGGGCAGGGCGGAGGAGGGTAGTGCATTGTTTGGACAGATCAAGGTGGAGATTGGTCTGAGGTGGTGACAGTGTAACCTTGGCCATTCAGCAATGGTAGCCGAGCCGATACACTTGTCTCGTGAAATCAAAGCGTTGTCTGCATCCTGGAAGCGTGTGGCTCCTCCGAAGGGGTTTCTTTCCAGTAGAGAGGTCGAGAAAGTGATCAAAAAATAAGCAAGGTCCTGGGGTAAAATTAGTTGCTCCAGGACAAAGGGGTGGCTCGAGGACCAGGGAAGGAAGTGGGTTTAAATGTATGCCTATACAAACAGAAAGGAGGCGTTAGAAATAAAATAGACTTGCTGAGCGGTTGTATGTACCGAAATGCTGGGCAAATCATAGCAATCACCGAGCTTGGATGAGATCTGGTATGACAAAAATTTTTTATCCAGAGTACATAGAAGATTGCAACCTTTTTCTAGGACAAGGAAGGTAGGAAGGAGGGTCGGCACTCTTCGTCAGGATATTAAAATGTTATGTGATAATAATTCAGCCAAGATGGCTCTAGGAACCAGAGTCTATATGTGGGTGAAAATCTGCGGAAGGAAGAAACTAATTAAGGGGTGATTTACCAGGCTGAAGTCTTGGCAAAAAGCAGCTCAGCCCTGGCAGGAAATAGTGGGAGCAGCAAAATATAACAACCTATGCATTATAGAGTTCAACTTCAAAATATTGACTGGGAGGACAACTGGCCCAGCCAGGCGACTATGAATCTTGAAAAACTTCTATGACGCAGTACAGAGACAATTTTTGAAACATAACTAATGTACAGAACCTGCTAGAGGTGACAATATATTAGACCTGGTATTAACAAATAAAAGAAAATATCATCAAGAATATCTACAGTAAAGAAAGAACTAGGTATGTAGTGATCACAGAAGAAATCAAGGTTCTACCCCTAAATTAGGGAAAGCGAAAAAAACAATGACAGCTGGTCCCAAGTCCCAAACTTTCACAGTTGTGCCGGATTCTCAGGGGTTAGAAGGTTTCTGGGTGGTCACCTAGAAGTTGATCCGTCAGTTTGAAAGTAGTCATAGATGACATGAATTGATCTATGACTATAATATATTCTAGTAATGCCATAAGCCGCAGACAAGACCATACAGAATTGGAACAAATAGAATAGGCCAAGGTGGATGAAACTTAAACCTTGACATAGATATATGAAGTGGGGAGGGAGAGAGGCTCAGAGCAGGTTATCATGGACACCTCTGGAATGTGTGTAGAAAAATGTAAGGGAAAGCAAAGAGAGAGACAATGATATCAAAATAGCAAAATCCAAAGCGAATCAGGATTTTTCAGAGGTATATATGAATAAGGTCTAAAGGACAAAGGGTGGGGCCCTTTAAAAGTCAGGAAGTGATAAAACTAGCAGTGAAGAAATAAGCAAAAGCATTGAACAATACTTCTTATCAGTTTTCTGAAGAAATTTGAGATAAATTCCAGAATTGGAACTGATATTTTGACTGGGAAAGGAAGAAGAAATTAAAGGATTATATCACTATCAAAGAAGGAATCTTCTTAGAAGATACATCCGCTAAAAGCAAAATCTAGGGCGGATTAGGAATTTTCCTCGAGTCTTGAAAGAGTCTTAAAGAACAGATTAAAGACCCTAAATAGCTTTGTTACAAAATCATGGTGAAACTGAGTTGTGCCAGACTTGTGAAACAAACCGTCTTAGTACCCATATTCAAGAAGACAGAGCATCAGCGTCAAGTACCAGCCGATTCGGTTTGGTGGCGTCGTGATGGGGGTTCTTGAATCAATTATAGCAGAATAGCATCAATACGCACTCAGAAGAAAAGCAAATTATTCTGGAAATTCTCTGACATGGGGTTTACCGAGAAAATCTTGTCCTAACAAATCTGCTAGCGATTTTTTAAGGGAAAGAGTCTTCGAAATTTGAAAAAGTAGATAATAATATATAAAATTGTTTACTTAGACTTTGTAACATTTGACAATCTTGCATCAAGGCTTCTGTATGAAAAATCTAAGGCTCATAATTTATCGAGGAAAGTTTTAAGTGGATAAAATCATGGCTCACCATTATTCTGACGCTTAAGAGGTCATAGCGTGATGAATGAGTAGAAAATCTGAGTGGGGCCGTGTAACCAATCATAAGGGGATTCCCCCAGGGGGTCAGTGCAGGCCACTCTTGTTCTGTAATCTACAAGCAATCTAGATACTGGGATCCTTGTGCTAAAGCAAGTTGCGGATGACAGCACACAAAATAAGACTAATAAATTAATTCTAGAACTTGGGATACCAAATGCATTACAGGAGGATCTAAATAAGCTGCAGGGGTGGTCTGAAAATAGCAAATGAGAATTCAACACCAACAAGTGCCCAGCGTGCTATCGTGGAAGAACTGAAATACTTATAATGTATACAGCGTAACAACAACATCAACTAAGAAGTCGAGCTTGTGAAAGAAGACCTGAGGGGTGCTGTATATAGCGGACTAAAAACCTGAAACAGTCGCGTTAATGTTCGAAATAAGGCAGAGTATTGGGTTTATATCTGCAGAAGTGTATGTAAATGTGCTCAAGGTGGTAGTCTTATTGCAGCAACTATATCTCTTGCGCTAACGTCAGGCCGCACCTCGATTATCAGGTTCAGTTCTGGTCCCCGTATAGAATGGATATAAATTGCTAAGTGGGTGCAGCGAAATGACAAAAATGATTCGGGACTTAAAAGCCTTCCATATCAGATGGAGTTAAAAACTTGGGCTTCTAGAAGACGGTCTTGAGGGAGATATGATGAAAATTGTTTAAATTGGGTGAAAGGACTCTAATGCAAGGGACATAGATAAAGTTCTTTATAACATCCGAGCAGGATGGGACTCGGAACAACGGATTCAAGTTGGATAAGTTTGGTTTAGGAGGGAGATGGGAAGGAACTGGTTCTAAATAGAGATTGGTGTGGACAGTGGAACAAGCTTAACAACATTGTGGAACTCTGGAGAAGTTTCCAAGGAGGCTAAGATAGATTCATGGATGATAAAGTGGTAGTAACTCTCGACAGGAGCTGCCATGCAGGCCAACCGGCCTGTGCAGACTCATGGCCCTATGTTCTTATGTTCTTATGTTGGCAGGGGTAGCCTAGGCCTGGGGCCCTTGGGTGCGGGGGGGGGGTATTCCCCGCATGCTGAAGTGGTGTGGATGGTCACTGGAAATGGGCAGTGAGAGGCGATGTAGTCAAGTTTTCCTTCCCCCCGATGGCAGATGGGTGAAGAGGCCAAGAGAGCAATGGGGTCATCAGTGGTTTTACAATATAGTAGGAGAGCCAAATTACCCCAGGAGTTTGATTGGGGCCCTGGGGAGGCCGAGATTAGGTGTCGGGCATTAGGAGTCCGCCTCACAAGGAGATTGAGGTGGAGGTGATGTATGGTGTGCAGTGCAGGACAGGTGCAGTAGGGGTGGAAGTGGCATAGACATTGACAATATTAAGGGGACATACCTTTTAGTGTGATTGTGATGGCATGTGCGTCGGTGGTGTCGTGTCAGGGGGCGTCAAGGTTGGTAAGACATCCTTCTTGATGCTAGATCCCGCACTCCCACGTGCATGACCTCAACTAAGTGATCCATCGATACGGAAAGTGCGGATAAGGCTCTGCAACATGTAGCCACTGAAACATGAATTTTCAGCAACTCGCGTTTCTTGGAAGCACAACACGTCGATATTTTCGAGTGTAAGCGTAGGTTTTCGGGCACCAAGCTTGTTTTGTAAGCCGTTTATGTTCAGGTGACAGTCCTGTAGCGTTACTTCTCCCATTATGGTGATGATTACAGGCCAGCCAGTTAATAATGTGCACCTGACGTGATTTAAGCATGTCTTAGGTGCCACGGCATGTCGATTGACAGGTAGCCGGGAGTGCGATCGTCCGGAAGTCGGTAAAGAGCCCCTGGTGGGAGGAACAGGCGTGGCAGGTGGAGTAGACAGGTTGAGGCACCACGTAACAGCTGATGAGGATCTCAGGCAGAAGGAGCTTAGCCTTGGGGGACAGGACGCACAGGCAATGTGAGGGGGCTGGCTTAGTAATCAAATATAAGAGGGTATTGGGGTGTCCTCGGGCAAGTTGGTTGTAGGTCAAGATGGCAGTACAGAGTGTAGAAAGGTTTCTCAACACATGACTGGCTGTAATTCTTGAAGAGGGACATAAGTCTGTGTCATGTCTGCTGGAGAGGGAGTTATTAGAGGCACTGGTGGGAGCTGAGGAAAAGCAGCCAGCGTTGAGATGGCATGGGGGTTGTGGGGAACTTTCAGGTGGGAGGCTGGACGGCGTGAGAGTGAGGCAGGTTGAGGGGGCACTGGTGGGATCACAGAAACCCGAGCCAAGTCAGGATGGGCATGGGGACAGGGGCTCAGTTGTGGTTGGAGTTGGGGAGCGGCAGATTGCTGTTTGTTGTGAAGTGTAGCCTGGTGGTGAGCCGGGTAGAGGTGGAATCCCCGATGGGCTGGGGGGGGCGGTGTGGTCGACCTTGACCCTCGGGGGAAGAACTCTTCCCTGGGACAGGCGGGCGACAGGGACACTGCCGTGAGTCAGCATTGTGGCGGCCTGATTACACCTGGGAACGTGCATAGCCACGCCTGTTGATGTCAGTGCTTATTTTCTGGCCACAGGGGCGTGGAGTTAAGTTTCACTTGAACGAATCGACTATCTGAGACGATCCGTCAGTAGCAGAAATGCATCAGGCGGAAGGCCTAAAAAATGCTGTAGGCTCAAGGTGATAAGGTTCTGCATATAATGGTGGAAGGATTGGATGGGGTTCCACAGTGGCTGGGCATTCCTTTCCCTTCCACTTGACAATAACAGAGGCTTGTGGATTTTTCCCCCGGTAATGGCGACGTATACTCAGTATGTTGGGATTGAATTCACGCGCATCTTCGATGTCAGCGTATAAGGAAAAATTTTTCACTAGGATGTGGCAACATTCATCAGCGTCTGCTGGGGGGGGTGGGGTGCACCATGACCACCCCGTTGAAGCCGACAGTACTAAGGGTTTCATAGACTTCGAGAGTCTGACACTTGATAAAGTTCCGGTTCTTACCTTGCCGAAATTCTATGTTGCGACCGTGCTCTTTGCAGTACTTCATTATCCAATTAAGCCGGTCCTCGACTGATTTCAATGGGCCCTTGGGAAGTGTAGATTCAGCTTACTTGGCAGGTTGGCAGAGGGGAGGGTGCTAGGGTCCGTGGCCTCGGTATTTCCACCCTGGAGAGTGTTTTCACATTGGCTAGCGTTTCCCATAGACACATTACCGTCACTGTCATTATCACTGGGATCTGACTCTTGATGGGTGTTGGATTCAGCATGGTCAGGCGAGTTGGCGATGGCATTATTCGGAGGCGCTTACGTCGACTCCCCATGCTGGCAAAACTTGCCGGCTGAAAGGAGTCGGGTCTGAGGAGGGGACCTTTGCGGGAAGTCAAGAGCACCTATGGGCACGTCTGTCCTCTAATGTGGTTACACCACAACCGAGCACTCAGCTGGCTTGAAGGTTTTGCGGTCAAGGGTCAATGATATTCCGTGTTAATAATAAACAAAATGGCGTCCAATGATGGCTTCTCCCATGCAAAGACAACCTGGTGAAGATTCAAAATGGTGTCGGGCGAGTCCACTCTGGTTGCCAAGACGACTGAATTCCATGACTTCAGCAGTAACGTAGAAGCTGCTGCTGGATGACGAACCCAGGTTCCCTGGGGGTCACTGGGTTTCACTGGGTGACTCGATGGGTCACAAGGTACATCCACAGCTGGTGTTGTCTACTAATGCTGCGTTAGTCTCAACAACCTTGAGGTCGGAGACTGAGGGTAGCACCACCTGGGGGGGGGGGGGTTGCCTCGGGGAGTTCTTCTCGCTTGGCGAAAGAATGTTGCTGACAGGATATCGATTGATGAGTAGTCACAACAACTATAGTCACGTTCTGTGACAGTGAACGAAGGCTCAGCACAAAAGAACGCTCACAGTATGTATTGCCAGAATAATCGCAATTATCAATAACTCAGTAATGGTTATTGATAAAAAAAATTTTACATCATCTTGGATGACAAAATGAGTATCACTCAACATAAAACATCTCACGATGGTATAAATCCATGTGCACTTTCAAAAAATTTACTTCAGGAACGAAAATTTGCCACAGTTACTT
Source organism: Homarus americanus (assembly GCF_018991925.1). Lineage (NCBI taxonomy): Eukaryota > Metazoa > Arthropoda > Malacostraca > Decapoda > Nephropidae > Homarus > Homarus americanus. The sequence continues at coordinate 19,506 of NW_024740130.1, forward strand.
GGAGTACAGTTGACTAACTTTAGCCTGTAGACTGGAGACTGGTCATTTAGACTAGTCCTTTAGACTGGGTCCTTTATACTGTTCCTAGACTGGGTCCTCGTAAGCTGCGCTGCCACTTTTATAGCTTTTTGCAGCTTATGTAACAATAAAGCTTCTTAATAGTGTATAACACAGGAACAGGAGATACGATTACCTCGACTGTTACCATTGTGTAACTTGGAGACTGGGGTCACCTTGAGCTGCGCTGCCACTTAAGTAACAATACAGGGTATACTTCTTATTAACAATGGATAAAATAGGAACAGGAGATACATTTACCTCGACTGTTACCAAACTGTGCATTGGAGACTGGGGTCACCTTGAGTTGCCACTTTATATAACAATATACTTCTTATTAGCAATGCATAACACAGGAACAGGGAAAATATAATATATTCTCTACCTTTACCAACTGTTTAACTGTTAAGTGACTGTTACTTGTTGTATGACAACTACTTGTGAAGCTGTCATATATGTAACAGCCTTGCTGGATGGTCACGCTCGTAACAGGCACTGGTGAAGCTCTTACCTTATATGCTAGATGAACTAAAATATAGATCAAATTGTATTGGGTCTTCAGTAACGAAATCCAATAGGTTCCTTTTGTGTGCTTATTATAAAACGTTTCATGTACACTTTCAAAAAGGATTTTCATAGTAACTTAATCACTGTAGCTATTAGTGTTAAATGAGGATGGAGGCTAACCTAGATTAGCTCTTCTAAAATACGTCCGATTAATGTGAGAATGGGAGTGATCTTGAGTAGAGACCCGTCGAGGGAGAACGAAATATTTCCGACGTCCTCCCTCGAGAAAAGACGGAATCATCAATTATAGCTCTAAATAGGGTCTTCCTCTCGACAGGGTTATCAAACTACTGCCCGCAATAAGTGGCCAGAGAACCGGTTACTTAATCCTTAGTATCAGCACTAAGTGACGTGACTTCCCGTGGGCACTCCTTATCACGTGCTCTGTACATGAACCTCATAGCTAGTGGAAAGTTACAGAGGGTGATAGTTATACAAGTCTAATGTAATTAACCCACATTTCTATAAAAATTTCTGCCTATAAGACAGGGACTAATACACATTGTTTGTGTTGCATTGTTTGTAGTGCATTGTTTGTGGTGCATTGTTTGTGGTACATTGTTTGTAGTACATTGTTTGTGGTGCATTGTTTGTGATGCTTTGTTTGTGGTGTTTTGTTTGTGGCGCATTGTTTGTAGTACATTGTTTGTGGTGCATTGTTTGTGGTCCATTGTTTGTGGTACATAGTTTGTGGTGCATTATTTGTGGTGCATTGTTTATAGTACATTGTTTGTGGTGCATTGTTTGTGGTGCATTGCTTATAGTACATTGTTTCTAGTACATTGTTTGTGGTACATTGCTTGTGGTACATTGTTTGAGGTACATTGTTTGTGGTACATTGTTTGTGGTGCATTTTTTGTGGTGCATTGTTTGTGGTGCATTGTTTGTAGTACATTGTTTGTGGTACATTGTTTGTGGTACATTGTTTGTGGTACATTGTTTGTGGTACATTGTTTGTAGTGCATTGTTTGTGGTGCATTGTTTGTAGTACATTGTTGGTGGTGCATTGTTTGTGTGCATTGTTTGTGGTGCATTGTTTAGCATTGTTTGTAGTTGTATTGTGGTAGTATTGTTTGTGGTGCATTGTTTGTAGTACATTGTTTGTAGTACATTGTTTGTAGTACATTGTTTGTGGTGCATTGTTTGTGGTGCATTGTTGCATTGTTGTGGCGCATTGTTTTGTGGTGCATTGTTTGTTTGTATCACATTGTTTATAGTACATTGTTTGTGGTGCATTATTTTGTGCATTGTTTGTAGTACGTTGTTTGTGGGGTTGCATTTTTGTTTGTGTAGTACGTTGTTTGTGGTACATTGTTTGTGGTGCATTGTTTGTGGTGCATTGTTTGTGGTGCATTGTTTGTGGTGCATTGTTTGTAGTACATTGTTTGTAGTACATTGTTTGTAGTACATTGTTTGTGGTGCATTGTTTGTAGTACGTTGTTTGTGGTACAGTGTTTGTGGTACATTGTTTGAGGTGCATTGTTTGTGGTGCATTGTTTGTGGTGCATTGTTTGTAGTACATTGTTTGTGGTGCATTGTTTGTAGTATATTGTTTGTGGTACATTGTTTGTGGTGCATTGTTTGTGGTGCATTGTTTGTGGTGCATTGTTTGTGGTACATTGTGGTGCAGTGTTTGTGGTACATTGTTTGTGGTACATTATTTGTGGTACATTGTGGTGCATTGTTTGTGGTACATTGTGGTGCATTGTTTGTGGTTTGTCCCTCTTTCCTTTTCCGTCATTTTGTCTTCCACCTTTATTCCTTCCTATCCCCTCTTCCCACACTTACATCGGTTCTCCGTAGTGGCACAGGCTCAGAAAGAATTGTTTCGGAAAATTTCTACCTCTAGAAAATTTGAGGTGTGACTGTGAGTAATGCGTGAGGTTGTGTTCTTTCATTCTGATCTGCAAGTTAATATGTATATAGGTATACTTACTTTATGAGGCAGTAGTTGTCTATAAACGGATGGCAAAATGTCCTCCCATTGTCAAGCTCCCTCCATTCCACCTTTCTCTTCCTCTCATTCTTCCTCATCCTTTGCTCCAATTGCTTGTGTCAGTTACAGTATGCTTGGAATATACAAAAAAAGTTTAATGAGTAGCCATAAAAAAAATCTATTCCCATACATCATAAATAACTGTCGCAAAATACAAAGATGACTAATACTGTCTCAAGTCGTTCATCGATTCAGCTACTTCTCACGACCAGTAACTTACGAAAAAATTAAATAATGTTACTTATGACTGACAGGGTTGACATTAGTTTAGTTCATCAGTACAGTTATGGCAGCTACAGTCACAGTCACCCTGCCACTCTCGCCCTCACCAGTCACCCTGCCACTCTCGCCCTCACCAGTGACCCTGCCACTCACGCCCTCACCAGTCACCCTGCCACTCACGCCCTCAACAGTGACCCTGCCACCTCGCCCTCACCAGTCACCCACCACGCCCTCACCAACTACCCTGCCACTCACACCTTCAACAGTGACCCTGCCACCACGCCTCACAAGTAACCCTGCCACCCACGCCTCACCAGTGACCCTGCCACTCACGCCTCACCAGTGATCCTGCCACTCACGCCCTCACCAGTGATCCTGCCAATCTGCCCTCACCAGTGACCCCCCACTCACACCTTCAACAGTGACCCCACTCACGCCCGCAACCCTGCCACTCATGCCCTCACCAGTGACCCTGCCATCACGCCTCACCAGTGACCCTGCCACCACGCCCTCACCAGGCACCTGCCACTCACGCCCTCACCAGTGATCCCAATCTCGCCTCACCAGTTAACTCACGCTCTCACCAGTGACCCTGCCACCACGCCTGTAATGGCCCTGTCTCATCAACAGAAGTATTATATTA
>NW_024740131.1:0-16093 GCF_018991925.1 Homarus americanus
TCAACCAAGGCAGATATTGAATACCTTTTGTTTACCTTCGTGGCTTAAGAACACATCTTAACACCATAAGACTATGCGCCTCAATACAATAATACAGTAATTGATTATTGTATTCTAATAAAATTTACAGTGTATCTTGTGAACCAGATTTATTGTTTGACCTTAGTGAATGAGAAACTGGTTGAGGTGTATTGTGGTAAACATCCTTAAGAGCAGCTCTGTGTGTTCTTACGACCTCAAAGTAACACAAAAGGTAGCCAATATCTACCCTTGATCAGTCACTTTATGTAGATGTCAATTGTGTCATTTTCTAGACTTAGTGCCCCCTGGAGGAGAAAGTAAATACAATGTTGATATATTTTGGTCACAACACACACTAGTAGATTATTTTTCCTTTTTAACTAAATAATTAACACTATGAAGCTAACTAATTATATAACTCAAAGATGGTAACCAATATGGCGTCGATATTGTTCACATACTCTATGATAAATAGATGTATTGTCTGTTTAATTTTAGGGAAGAATTTAATTTATAAACTTTTGGGAATCTGGATACAGGAGTTTTGTCTTTGTGTGTGTGTGTGTGGTGATGATGACGCATACTTTCCTCTGCAGTGAAAAAAATATCTTGACATTGCAAAGTTTAACTGTAAGCCGAAGGAACGTTTGTAATGTGACTTGTTATGTGAAATTGTAACTTGAAATTCTTTGTGAAAAAATATTTCCCTATAAAGTTTGGCAATAAATGAAGTATTACATCAAGGTGTAACTTGTAGTTCCTTGTGGAGTAATTACCTATATGGACGATACAGCTACTCCAGGGTGTAAGACCTAGAGTAGAAAGTCTTTAGACCTTACACAAAGTTGAAAGACTCTCTTATAATTAGGCGATCTTAGGTATTGAAACTTTAATTACAGTAAATAAAATATAATCTACTAGCATTCCTTCACTGGCTGACAACTAAGCCAATGCAAGGTGGGGTATAATAAGCTCTTTAAATTCCTCCGTTTGATATAATGTGTTACATGAACATAATGCCATCTTGATAACACATTAGCTGCAACATTACACATAGTCCAGTGTATGTGTAGTGAGGGACATCTACCTAAATGAGTTACAGAATGTGGAGTTGAGGCAAAAAAATGTTGGGACATGTTTGAGATCATCAGTTGAGCCAAACGTTTATACTCAATATTGTTTAATGGTATTTTAGAGCGACCGAAAAATGTAAACAAAATGGCCGGCTAGGTGACACATACCTTACAAGAAATAAACATGAGAACGAACACACACACACACACACACACACACACACACACACACACCAGTTTTACCCACATTATCACCAGACTATCGGCATACCTGGTCGTTGGACACCTGCCTCCTCCTCCTCCTCCTCACCTTGCTAATATGCTAATATGCTAATATGCTCTGGTATGTTCCAGTCTATTTAAGATATGCTCCCATCTATCTTAAAGAGCTTATGCTAGGTTGGTCTGATATGCTCCTCAAAGACTATGCTGATATACTCTTGTCATCTGATATGCCATTATGTTCATATCACTCTAAAGGATATACTAATATGTTCTGATATGTTGGTATGGTTCTCTCTCTCAGAGGGTGTGCTGATGTACTATAAGAGCATATGGGGTATGCTGATATACTTGGTTATGTAGCTAGGCTCATATCTCTCTTACAGGGTATGCTAATATACCCTGATATGCTTACATCTATCTCTGAGCGTATACTGGTTGACTGTAATGACATAAGAGATATGCTGGTATGCTTCTAAGGGAATATGTTAACATACTCTAATAATAATTTGAAATGAGGTTAGCTATACCTTAGATTCAGGGGATATACTGATATGATATGAATTAACCTAGAAGTATACTGATATGTTCTCAAGGCATTCAGGGATCTGTTAGTATGCTTCGACATACTTTCGGAACAAGGTAAACTGGACCTTCAGAAGATAGGGTGATATGCTGACATATTCTGACGGATCTAAGAGAGAGTGGAAGACTATGAGAGCTAGTTAATATACTCAGGTATGTTGATATCCCTTCATGGCACTTGGGATATATGGTAATATACTCCGATGTGTCTCTTTGGATATACTGATATGCCACTAATGGGTCCCCAGAAAGCAGGAGACAAGTTGATCTGCTTCGAGGACACTAATCTGTATAATGATTTTTTCCCTGACTGTTAAGAAGTATACTGGTATATTTCAAATGTTGCTTAGTATTATAGTATACTTTAGGCTGTTCTGAACATATTTCACAGCTGATTTTCAGAAATATATGCTGCTGTCACTGGCTTGTTTATTCCGGAGACATTGATTATACTTTGAGTATGTTGATATGCTTTGTTACCAGTCAAGGAATATGCTGATATGTTCTGACACTTCTCAGTGATTACCCTGATATACTTAGATACCTGACAGTATTTATTGGAGTATAGTGTCCTATACTCTGATGTCATTCTAGTGATATGCTGATGAGCTGACATACTGCTTTATGTAACTGTGATATATTGAATCATATACATCCATTCCTCACGCTTAATATATATGATATTCTAAACAATGCTGATATTATTTATGTTATACCCTGATTATATACTAACATACTACAGTGTCATTTATAGTGTATGATATTAAACATTCGGGGGTATACTTTGAGGTTATTTAGAGAATATGATGGCAAACGGTGATATACTCTGATGCCATATTTGGTATACACAGATATATTGATATAATTTATATAATATACCGATAAATATAACTAAATATCTGTGAAGTAAATCCTGTACTTTTTGATATACCATTCAGGGTGAAGGTATGCTAATATACCACGATAGCACCCGTCTCTCAGCGCTAATATACCCTGATGGCACACTTAACATCCTGGCGCCGGTCGTGGGGTATACTGATATGCTAAAGTCTTCTTCATCTTCTAATATCTCGACTTCAGCTTCGTAAACTGTGATTACTTAAACGTATTTAACGCTCGTTTACGTAACTTTTTTGTAGAATAAATGAATGTATATCCGGGGTTCTTCTGTTTCTTTGTCCATCTGATGTTTGCATCCATGTTGAGGAGAACCACTTAGCAGGGCTCGCATTTTCCCATAATGTGTTACCTCAAGTTCCATAATTTGCACTTAGTGAAGCCACGATATCCCGCGTTATGTTGCCCGTCTTACTTCCTTCTGGGTTATGTGTCTTAAGTTGGTGAAAAATTAAATTAAGGCTGAATTATTGTTAAATGTTAAGGTATTATAGTACTTGTCTGTCGTGTTGTTAATATAACATAGTTTCACCAGCAGTATGTACTCAAGAGCTTATTAACATCGTTGACGAGTCAGAGCCGCAACACTGAACCAATCTATATGAACATTAACACAAAAAATAAATTGTTACGTTACATCGACTATCAAGACATAACTTACAATACAAATTAATAAATAATTGTACCAGGCAGATAAAAATATTAGTTACAAAAAATTATGAAATAGTCTTAATGTTCACGCCAGAACTTACCCCATAACAAAAGCCATACAACATTTTCCCAGTTAAGACTTCGTTAAATACAATCTCAAACTCCTTCTCAGAAACTGTGTGTTGGTGGTGTGCCACGTGTGGTGTGTGTGTGTGTGTGTGTGTGTGTGACAGCACCTTTGATTTATACAAATATTCACCCAAATGAATAACACCAAGTAATTCACCATGTTATTCACGACTCTTAGATCACTTGGCTTGCGTCTCTCAAAAGGTCGAGCCAGGGTCAGCTGATTCAGTAAACACCGCTCACATTAATAGGGACCTGCCACACTTTGCCATAAACAGATAAATTGTACCGGGAATTTTCCCCCCACACACTCATCATTGTCACTTTATGTAACTTGCTGACAAAACCCATGACCCTTCAGGCCTTTTACGCCCTTAATGCATGAGTCATAAAGGCAAGCATGAACTCCGCATGCTTCCCAGTTGGGCACTGTAAACGCTTCTGCGCTTCACCTTGCACAGGATGTAAGGGGGTGCCCAATAAACTAGCCCCCTCGTGGGCAATCTGTAATCACTACCACTGTCTCGCGGCCCAGAGAAGTAGTTGGACATATCACTAGACAGGGAAATTCACACTTAACACAAGTGTTATCTCAAGGTCATATTCACAACACTTCCCTGGACAGAATTCATAATTTATTTTCTCATATTACATCTGTGTGTATACCTGCAACTAGATAAACAGAAAATGCCAAGAAGTGTTTCCATTGCCATGAGGATATCATACAATTCTTAAAGCACTGGTCACATGGGCGCATTTTTTTTTAGCAATTTCTTGCCGGAAAGTTATTTCGAGCAATTTTCGAGAAATTCGAGCAAGTTTTTGAAGCATTTTTATTGACAATCGTGATAGTCAATTTCTTGACTATTTCGAGCAAGATTATCGGTTCAAAACCCGGTTAATACCATATTTAATGACACGAAGCTTATTTATCGAGTATTTACCTTAGCTATATATAACATAGATCAATAACATTATGTATAAAATGCACAAACAGTTTTTTACGACACACTGAGTTTATTATTTGGGTGGTGTTTTGGCGTGTTTGTTTACAAAACACAAGCCCATACAGCCGGTCATTCTCCACACACTAACAACCCTCCCTACTGTAACTACGATAGTTGAACCATTCTATATTAAACACTCGTTCCTCCTCCTCGCCAGCCACTTACGAGTCCCCAATAGTTTTTCTTCGCTTTCTCTCATTTCTTTTTAATAATAACAATAATACCAAGGATAGCTGCTGCGTCGTCTGCATTGTTGTTGTGATGTTCCGTCTCCCTTCTACTCGCACAGCGGCGTTAACTTTTTTTTCTTGCTGTAGTAACTGAACCAAGAGCCACTCGTGTGACCACATTTGGAAGAAATTACTCGTAATTTCTTGCTCCAAATTAATTGCTCATCAAAGGGATCGTGTGACCGTAACTTAAGTCACCCTTTAAGAAAAACTGTAAATACTGATTCACAAAACTTAAGGATAATTTCTGACTTGGAACCATCGGTGTAATGCAGAAAACAGTTATTGTATTCTAAAACCTACCCAAGAAATCTTTTACCCACTTACGATATAATTCTTTTCTATTCCATCAATAGATGTTATTTTACTTTTTTATACGTATTTTTATTTTAGTAATTTATAAACTATTTTCTTTATAAACTTCATTACCTTTTAGTGTAATGAAGAGAATGAATTACAGAAGGTTTTTATAATTATATTGCGAACAATATTTTTCCTCGCAATAAATAAACAATGACGATGATCTTGTTTACAATATGGAGCTTGATGTCTTACTCCATGTTCGTTTATTACATTTTCTGCCATACCCGACTATTCTTTTCTTTCTTGTGGTGAAGGTTTTTGACAATTGATATATATATAAAGTTGAGTTAAGAATAATGACTCTGATATTATAGCCATTAGGTCCTGAATAATAAGTGGTGTCTAAGTGAACAAATGTATGATGTCTTCAATTACCAGCGTAGTGGGGGGTAACAGTGGGGGTAGAAGCGAAGGGTAGGAGTGAAGGGTGGGAGTAAGGCGTGGGAGTAAGGGGTGGGAGTAAGGGGTGGGAGTAAGGGGTGGGAGTAAGGCGTGGGAGTAAGGGTGGGAGTAAGGGGTGGGAGTAAGGGGTAGGAGTAAGGGGTGGGAGTAAGGGGTGGGAGTAAGGGATGGGAGTAATGGGTGGGAGTAAGGGGTGGGAGTAAGGGGTGGGGAGTAAGGGGGGTGGGAGTAAGGCGTGGGGAGTAAGAGGCGTGGGGAGTAGAGACGTGGGGAAGAATTGGGAGTAAGGGGGTGGGAAGCAAGGCGTGGGGAGTAAGGCGTGGGGGTAAGAAAGTAGGAGTAGGGAATTAGATGAGAGATTGAGATGAGAGTTGGGAGATGGGGGTGGGATCAAGAGTTGGGAGTGGGGGGTTGGGACTAAGGGTGGGAGTGGGGGTGGGAGTGGGGTTGGGAGTGGGGGTGGGAGTAAGTGGTGGGGAGTAAGATTGGGAGTAAGGCATGGGAGTAAGGCGTGGGAGTAAGGGTGGGAGTTAGGGGTGTGAGTAAGGGGTGGGAGTAAGGGGTAGGAGTAAGGGGTGGGAGTAAGGGTTGGGAGTAAGGGGTGGGAGTAAGGAGTGGGAGTAAGGCGTGGGAGTAAGTGTGGGAGTAAGGGGTGGGAGTAAGGGGTGCGGAAGTGGGGGAGGGGAGTAAGAGTTGGGAGTGGGGTGGGGAGTAAAGGGGTTAGAGATGGAGCGTGGAAGTAAGAGATTGGGATTAAGGGGGTGGGATTAAGGGGTGGGAGTGGGGGTAGGAGTAAGGGGTGGGAGTAAGGGGTGGCAGTAAGGGGTGGCAGTAAGGGGTAGGAGTAAGGGGTGGGAGCAAGGGGTACGAGTAAGAGGGTGGAAGCAAGGGGTGGAAGCAAGGGGTGGGAGTAAGGGGTATGAGTAAGTGGTAGGAGTAAGTGGTAGGAGTAAGGGGTAGAAGTAAGGGGTAGAAGTAAGGGGTAGGAGTAAGGGGTAGAAGTAAGGGGTAGAAGGAAGGGGTGGGAGCAAGGGGTGGGAATAAGGGGTGGGAATAAGGGGTGGGATTAAGGGGTGGGAGTAAGGTGGTAGGAGTAAGGGGTAGGAGTGACGAGTAAGAATGTGGGACAAGAGGGAGGGGTAGCAGTGGGGGGTAGGGTTAGGTTACAAACTTCTATTTACTTCATCATCTGTATCCTGCTGGTGATGTTCTCTCTTTAAACAATTTGTAAAATAAATAAATAAATGGTCAGGTGTAAATGGTAAGAATTTAACAGAGTAATACTGAGGTATTACAAGAAAGAACTAAAAACTGTCCACTGTGTGTATCAACATTTTATAAAAGTATTTGTGAAGCTGTAAAATACTTAGATATAAACTTTTAATTCAACTCTGTAATAAAAATAATTGCAATAATGAATCTAAACAAGAAATGAACTGGGTGAAAAAAATCTACAAAATACTAAAAATATAAAAAAGAAGAATTACAGTAAAACCTGAATCATTGTAATAAACATTATTAAACTTTTCGTTGTTATGACCTAAAACAAACAAGGAAGACTCGTCTAGATTTTCGCTCTGTGAATTAACTCCTTGGATCGCTTTTGGGCAAGAGGGGAGTTACTCCGACTTATTCCGTGAAAATATTCCCAACTGTCCATAGAATCCGTTACAGTTTCCTTTATAGTAAGTGACTCACAAATGATTAATATTCCCATTCACCAATACTTTATTATATCAGAGAACAGTGCAGAGATAAGCTGGCCAATGAGCGATGGTCAAAGATAATACAGATTTAATACTGGATTGATAAGTACAGCTATAGTGATTTGTTTCATGTTACAGTAATAATAAACTTTATCAAATGTTATAACTACCAAAGTGTTATTTTCGTGATCGATACCCTGCTGCCAGGATTATAACATCGTTTAAAAGTTCAGTAAAAATATCATGCAGATTAAAACCTAACCTAGTGTATCGTAACCTAACTTAGCCTTTCCTAAGCTAACTTAGACTATCCTAAACTAGCCTAACCTATCCTAATCACACCAAACCTAACCTATCCTAAATTTATATATCATCAACAGATTTATAGATATGTTGGAGAAATAATTATCAAAAGTTTGTTGTCTCTGCAAATGTATTTTTAAAAAAATAAAATGAAATTAAAACTTTCTAGAGAACTCAATTGTGTCATGAGCGTTGCGGCTTGGTTAGGTTAGGTAACATTAGGTTAGGTTAGATAAGGTAAGGTAAGATTAGGTAAGGTGAGGTAGTGTTAGGGTTAAATACATTTTACTAATTTTGCATCAAAATAATCACGACTGAAGGTATCGGATAAAAAACCTCTGAATATAATTCTTTTTCTGAGAAAAAAATTTCTTTACCACTTATTTTTTGCCCCACTTTTTTTATTAAGTTTGATGAACTTAGATTAGGTTAGGTATTATTTAACTCTGAGTCATGGGTACTTATTGGATACTTGGCAGAATAACTTGTTATAACTTGGTCCTAACAAAGGCGGAGTCTAAGCAAAAATGTTCACTTGACCTCATATTTGGATTTCATTACTGAAGGATATTTACAGCTATACCACATTAATAAGGTCTATCTGCAAGTTTATTCAGTCATAAAAAAATATACCCTAAATGTGGACAATAAAAATCTTCTATTTTGGTACAAATTACTTGAAAAGTTGTAAGAAGACAAAAGCTGCATCTCTTCCATAAAGCGAGAAATAGAACAGCCAAGCCTCTTCTTGTCGTAAAAAAAAACTAATATTGTATTTTGGTATGTTGATGTACAAAACATTTTCTTCATTATTCTATGATAAAACAAGTCTAACAAGCATTATTAAAACATATATTATTAATTTTTGTTCATGCAATCCGGAAATAGCGACTACTATATCCAGGTTGATCGTGTTGAGGTCCTGTAAGTTACAGGCTAGATTACGTGCTCACTTACGGAGTTCGATGCCAAATATTTGTTTTGAGAATCCCGATCGGAGACTGTAAGTCCAGTTACTTGGTAAACAAGTAGATACAGTGAAATAAACTGCTGTACCTAAATATTATGTAACTCAAAATATATTCCCAAAACAGCACGTTTACAGATGAAAATAAAAAAAAGCATAAATAATACAAACAAAATCAATTAATATGTTTTTTATTACAGTATTTTTAAATATCAGAAGCGTAGGTTCAGCGCTTCTTTTGTGTCTTTTTCCCGGTGAAGATGTAGTCTCCCCATGGCAGGTACTGGTCCTTTTGTACACGGCAGAAAGTGGTAGTTTCCTTCTTCTTCTTGTTGTTTTGGGTCTTGTTGTTTTGGGTCTTAGTGTGTTTTGTGGTCTGCAGTTTGTTAGATCGGGGGCCCTTCTCCTTCATCTGGCAAGGCTTCACCTCCACCTTAGTCACCTTCGATACAGTGCGTCGGAACACCATTGTGATGTACTGACACTAACAGCTCTCTCACTGAGGTCAAATCAAAATTTGACCATACAGAAAGAATTACGGTTTAATAAGGTTGGAATTTAAAGAAATTGACAACAAAATGAAGCTCTGTTTATCACTATAGTAAAGAGGGATGGTGTTTGTAAAGATGATGGATGGTGTTATAATATGTAGTGATGATGGATGGTGTTATATGTAGTGATGAAGGATGGCGTTATATTGTAGTAATGATGGATGGTGTTATATGTAGTGATGATAAGAGGGTAATATATGTAGTGATGATGGATGGTGTTATATATATATATTGATGATGCATGATGTTATATGTAGTGATGATGGTTGGTGTTATATGTAGTGATGCTGGATGGTGTTATATGTAGTGATGATGGATAGAGTTATATGTAGTGATGATGGATGATGTTATATGTAGTGATGATGGGTGGTGTTATATGTAGTGATGTTGGATGGTGTTATATGTATTGATGATGGATGATATTATATGTAGTGATGATAGGATGGTTCTATATGTAGTGATGGATGGTGTTATATGTAGTGATGATGGATGATGTTATATGTAGTGATGATAGGTTGGTTTTATATGTAGTGATGATGGATGGTGTTATATGTAGTGATGATGGATGGAGTTATATGTAGTGATGATGGATAATGTTATATGTAGTGATGATGGTTGGTGTTATATGTAGTGATGATGGACGGTGTTATAAGTAGTGATGATGGATGTTATATGTAGTGATGAAGGATGGTGTTAGTGAAGATTGTGAAGTGAGATGTAGTGAAGATTGTGAAGTGAGATGTAGTGAAGATTGTGAAGTCAGATGTGGTGAAGATTGTGAAGTGAGATGTAGTGAAGATTGTGAAGTGAGATGTAGTGAAGATTGTGAAGTGAGATGTAGTGAAGATTGTGAAGTGAGATGTAGTGAAGATTGTGAAGTGAGATGTAGTGAAGATTGTGAAGTGAATGTAGTGAAGATTGTGAAGTGAGATGTAGTGAAGATTGTGAAGTGAGATGTAGTAAAGATTGTGAAGTGAGATATGGTGAAGATTGTGAAGTGAGATGTAGTGAAAGATTGTGAAGTGAGATGTAGTGAAGATTGTGAAGTGGGATGTAGTGAAGATTGTGAAGTGAGATGTAGTGAAGATTGTGAAGTGGGATGTAGTGAAGATTGTGAAGTGAGATGTAGTGAAAGATTGTGAAGTGGGGGATGTAAGTAGAAGATTGTGAGAAGTGAGAGATGTGGTAGAAGGTGTGAAGTGAGATGTAATGAAGGTATGAGAGGTGGGATGTAGTGAGAAGATTGTGAGAGTGAGAGATGTAGTGAAAGGTGTGAAGTGAAATGTAGTAAAAAGGGTGTGAGAGTGGGATGTAGTGAAAGGTGTGAAGTGAGATGCAGTAGAAGATTGGCAGAGAGTGAGATGTAATAAGATTGTGAAGTGAGAGGTAGTGAAGATTGTGAAGTGAGATGTAGTAAAGATTGTGAAGTGAGATGCAGTGAAGATTGTGAAGTGAGATGTAGTGCAGATTGTGAAGTGAGATGTAGTGAAGATTGTGAAGTGAGATGTAGTAAAGATTGTGAAGTGAGATATGGTGAAGATTGTGAAGTGAGATGTAGTGAAAGATTGTGAAGTGAGATGTAGTGAAGATTGTGAAGTGACATGTATTGAAGATTGTGAAGTGAGATGTAGTGAAGATTGTGAAGTGAGATGTAGTGAAGTTTGTGAAGTGGGATGTAGTGAAGATTGTGAAGTGAGATGTAGTGAAGATTGTGAAGTGGGATGTAGTGAAGATTGTGAAGTGAGATGTAGTGAAGATTGTGAAGTGAGATGTAATGAAGATTGTGAAGTGAGATGTAGTGAAGATTGTGAAGTGAGATGTAGTGAAGATTGTGAAGTGAGATGTAGTGAAGATTGTGAAGTGAGATGTAGTGAAGATTGTGAAGTGAGATGTAGTGAAGATTGTGAAGTGAGATGTAGTGAAGATTGTGAAGTGAGATGTAGTGAAGATTGTGAAGTGAGATGTAGTGAAGATTGTGAGGTGAGATGTAATTGAAGGTGTGGAAGTGAGATATGAGTGAGATTGTGAGAGTGAGATGTGGTGAAGATTGTGAAGTGAGGATGTAGTGAAGGTGTGTGAAATTGGGGGATGTAGTGAAGTTTGTGGAAGTGGGATGTGAAGTGAAGATTGTGAGAGTGAGATGTAAGTGAAAGGTGTGAGAAGTGGGGATGTAGTAGAAGATTGTGAAGTGAGATGTAGTGAAGATTGGCAGAAATTGAGATGTAATGAAGATTGTAGGGGGAGTGGGATGTGAAAGTGAAGATTGTGAGAGTCAGAGATGTCTTAGTGAAGATTGGCATGAGTGAGATGTAGTGAAGATTGTGAAGTGAGATGTAATGAAGATTGTGAAGTGAGATGTAGTGAAGATTGTGAAGTGAGATGTAGTGAAGATTGTGATGTGAGATGTAGTGAAGATTGTGAAGTGATATGTAGTGAAGATTGTGAAGTGAGATGTAGTGAAGATTGTGAAGTGAGATGTAGTGAAGATTGTGAAGTGAGATGTAGTGAAGATTGTGAAGTGAGATATGGTAAAGATTGTGAAGTGAGATGTGGTGAAGATTGTGAAGTGAGAGATGTAGTGAAAGATTGTGTGAGTGAGATGTAGTGAAGATTGTGAAGTGGAGATGTAGTGAAGATTGTGGGGTGAGATGTAGTGAAGATTGTGAAGTGAGATGTAGTGAAGATTGTGAAGTGAGATGTAGTGAAGATTGTGAAGTGAGATGTAGTAAAGATTGTGAAGTGAGATATGGTGAAGATTGTGAGTGAGATGTAGTGAAAGATTGTGAAGTGAGATGTAGTGAAGATTGTGAAGTAAGATGTATTGAAGATTGTGAAGTGAGATGTAGTGAAGATTGTGAAGTGAGATGTAGTGAAGTTTGTGAAGTGGGATGTAGTGAAGATTGTGAAGTGAGATGTAGTGAAGATTGTGAAGTGGGATGTAGTGAAGATTGTGAAGTGAGATGTAGTGAAGATTGTGAAGTGAGATGTAATGAAGATTGTGAAGTGAGATGTAGTGAAGATTGTGAAGTGAGATGTAGTGAAGATTGTGAAGTGAGATGTAGTGAAGATTGTGAAGTGAGATGTAGTGAAGATTGTGAATTGAGAAGTAGTGAAGATTGTGAAGTGGGATGTAGTGAAGATTGTGAAGTGAGATGTAGTGAAGATTGTGAAGTAAAATGTAGTGAAGATTGTGAAGTGAGATGTAGTGAAGATTGTGAAGTGAGATGTAGTGAAGATTGTGAAGTGAGATTTAGTGAAGATTGTGAAGTGAGATGCAGTGAAGATTGTGAAGTGCGATGTGGTAAAGATTGTGAAGTGAGATGTGGTGAAGATTGTGAAGTGAGATTTGGTGAAGATTGTGAAGTGAGATGTGGTGAAGATTGTGAAGTGAGATATGGTGAAGATTGTGAAGTGAGATGTAGTGAAGATGTGAAGTGAGATGTAGTAAGATTGTGAAGTGAGATGTAGTGAAGGTTGTGAAGTGAGATGTAGTGAAGATTGTGTAGTGAGATGTAGTGAAGATTGTGAAGTGAGATGTAGTGAAGATTGTGAAGTGAGATGTAGTGAAGATTGTGAAGTGAGATGTAGTGAAGATTGTGAACTGAAATGTAGTGAAGATTGTGAGGTGAGATGTAGTAAAGATTGTGAGGTGAGATGTAGTGAAGATTGTGAAGTGAGATGTAGTAAAGACTGTGAAGTGAGATGCAGTGAAGATTGTGAAGCGAGATGTAGTGAAGATTGTGAAATAAGATTATAAAGTAAACTGTAGTAATTGAGGTTAAACGAACGCGGGTTATTCTGTAGTGTATCCGTGTCTTGTTAACGTGGAACCAACATGGCGGTGGTTCTCAATATAGATACGTTATTTTGCCAGGAATTTCTGTCAAAACAAAATATGAATCAACCATATTTAGCCTAAATTAACCTAACGGCTTTATTATATATTCTAAGTTTTTTAAGTTGGATAGATCAGATCAGGTTAGGTTAAGTCAGGTTGGGTTAGGCTAGGTTAGTTTTGTCAATTTTGCCACTTAGAGGCTAGTTTATTGTGCCCCCCATACTCATCCTGTCAGCTGTAGCACAGAGATTACAAAGTGGTGTTAGATGAGGTAGGTGGTTAAGTTAAGTTTCAATAGGTTAGGTTAGATTATGTCAGGTTGGGTTAAGTTAGGTTAGGTAGGTAATAAGTAGATAGGTTATGTTAGGTAGGTGGGAAAGTTAGGTTTGATTAGGTTAGCTTATGTCAGACGGGGAGGTTAGGTCAGATTACGTCAGGTTAAGTTAGATTATGTCAGGTTAGGTCAGATTACGTCAGGTTAGGTTAGATTATGTCAGGTTAGGTTAGATTATGTCAGGTTAGGTTAGATTATGTCAGGTTAGGTTAGATTATGTCAGGTTAGGTCAGATTACGTCAGGTTAGGTTAGATTATGTCAGGTTAGGTAAGTAGGTAGAGGTGGGTAAAAAGGTTAGGTTAGGTCGGCAGGTTTTAGTGTAGGAGCTTAAGTAATCCCGTAAAAATTTCATGTTAATTTTTGACACCATACATTATAATAATCCTTATAAACTATGTTAAGGAACTGTGGTGTCATTTTTTCTGAACGGTTTATTATAAGTGTTATGCCTTTAAAGAAGTTTTATCAAAGAGCGGCGTAATGAACCACAGATGTATTACCATTAAGTCCTAATTAACTTAAAACATGACTAATAACCTATGAACATGTAGTATTATATGATTACAATTTAACATAATATATCATGAATGCTGTTATAATATCATAAGTGTGTTACAAACATGGCTGCTCATATATACCATCCTGTCTCTGGCAAAGAAGAGATTGCAGTAAGTAAAATTATTTGCTAAAGACAAATACTGGAAATTAAACATATACATATTACCATTATCTGAAAAGCTTAGAACCACCGTTTTATATTTATTAAAAGTTTGTAGTGTTATACATCATGTGTAAACAAGTCACAAGTTATTATTTACGACATTGCTTCAGTCCTCGTCATCAGAGTCTTCTGTGTACAACAGATTCCTTCACCTTGTTTAGGCATTTCTCATCATCTGCTTGACAGTTACACATCTCGGTGCATGTCATGCTATTCTTTCTGATTCTTTCTGTATGAACATGACAATGATCCACATTTCCTGACGCCACGTCCACATTTAACAAGTTCTGTGATTGCTTTTGGAGCTGGTGGTTGGTCTGATATTACTAGCATGAAACAGTCATTGTCAATCTTCCAGCCATGCTCTAATTGTGAAAGCATTTCACTGTCTGTATCACAAGACCACAGAAGAGCTTGATACCTTCCTCTCAATATATGATACTTTAGAGTTGCTGCAGTCGCTGGTAGTTCTCCAGCTTCTGCCTGCGTTTTCTTGAAGAGATGGCATCTAAGTTATGACAGTTTAGTGAAAGTCATTCGTGGACAGTAGAGCTTAAATACAAATTCCTTTAGACCAATAAACATGTCTGCTGGAGGGCATTTGGTCTACTCAGCATCTTGAATGCATCTAGGACTTTTGTGTTAGATTTCATCAAAGTGCTCCAACATGCTTTCTTTCCTTTGCCAACAAATTTTCCAATGCAGTCAGATCCTGTGAAGGCATGCAAACCTGTAAGGCTCTCTGCCCAATGTGTCGTCGCTCACCAGTTCCTGTTTTCATACTTGTATTTTCTCCAAGTTGAGGCTGCTTTAATATGCCAAACACATCAGTGTCTGGTGACTTGATATGTACAGTGCTGCCCTTCTGTGATGCATATACTGTATGTCCTGCTTAAGTTCTATAACTTGTGATAACAATTTGATGGTTGAAGTCTTATTTGCTGCTTTCCACGACAGAAGATTAACCTTGGACATCTTTTCCCAGATGCTCAATGGACCAACAATACGTTTCTTGACAAAATTTTCATAATTTTGTCTTCCAACTTCATATGCACATAGATTGTCATATTTGGCATTTTCTGGCATTACAGCTCCAGTTACCAAGTTTAAAAGAGCATCATTTTCCTGGGATTACAGTTACCAATAACATTGTGTAGCTTCTGTACATCAGCATATTGACAGCTGACAATAGCTGTAGAGAGCTCATGGTGTTCTGTTCTTTTGTAATCTTTATGAGTTTGATATTTTATGTAATGAACTTAATTTGAAAACCCAAATGGTAGTATATGATCTTTTATCACCTTAGACACTCTGTGCGTCATACCTCTCAAGTGATTTTTTTCCTCTCTTACTTCTCTGGACAAATACGACCTTTATCCCATCAGAAAAAATATCACCATATATTTTCTTAATCTACAGGTGCCAAGGATTAAAAGGACGGATGGTGTTAAAAATTGACCTGAAATTTTTACGTGACCACATATTGTCTTGTTGAGTTTCTGAGAGAACTTCACGGCTAAATAGCGCCTCTGTATTGATAGCCGGTACATGTCGTAATATCCACCGCTCATAGTTAAATCTTTATGTCCGTTTATTTTGTCCTAATTTAAGTATCAAAGAGTGTTTTCATTTTTATGTATC
The DNA here is from genome assembly GCF_018991925.1 of Homarus americanus. Taxonomy (NCBI): domain Eukaryota; kingdom Metazoa; phylum Arthropoda; class Malacostraca; order Decapoda; family Nephropidae; genus Homarus; species Homarus americanus. Next base: position 15,643 of record NW_024740131.1, read on the forward strand.
TTAAGTATCTTTTTTCCTCACTCTTAAGTATCTAAGTATGATTTTTTTTCATTTTTAAGTAACTAACCATATTTTTGTTTTCATTATAAAATGTGATTGATATAGACAACAGAAGTAAATATCAGCTGGAGGTCGTAAACGAAGCTGATGTGAAGTATTTTGATTCACTGTTCCCACGAACTAATTGCTTCTCTGGTTTATACCGAAAAAATAAAACCGTCAACGAACCATCCGATTCAAATGTGTCTTAGGCGATACAGGGTGTTTAGGCGTCATTCTGATACCAAGAATGACTTTGTGTACTGTGGTGAAGCTGGGGGTAGGATAGGGTTGGGTTGGGTTGGGATAGGTTAGGATTACGCATGTGTGGGTATATTCTGTCGCATTTTATAGGTATCTTGCGTCTTTCTCTTTATTCCTTCTTTATCATGAGTATCTGTGCCTATTAATA
>NW_024740132.1:0-8281 GCF_018991925.1 Homarus americanus
CCTCTTCATTGGCAGGTTGTTTAACTAGGTATGCTAGCCTAAGTAAAATAGATGCGCTTTATTGGTGTTGTCGATGGCACAGCACAGCACAGCACAGTGCTTACTCGAAATCAATTAATTAAACTCAACTCATGCTTCAAATGCAAGAGAACTTTTTGAATGAGGGAGACCGTCAAAGTCAATCGGGGTCGATTTAATAGCATACTACAGAAACTTGCACACCGAATAGAATGTCAAAAGTCAATCGGAGGTCGGTTGATAGCATACTACAGAAACTTGCACCGAATGGGAGACTATCAAGAAGTCAATCGAGGTCGATTTGATAATACTACGAAACTTTGAAATGGGAGACCGTCAAATCAAATCAGTCGATTTAATAGCATACTACAGAAACTTGCACACCCGAATGGGAGACCGTCAAAGTCAATCGGGGTCAGTTTAATAACATCTACAGAAACTTGCAATGAGGAGACCGTCAAAGTCAATGGGGTCGATTTGATAGCATACTACAAAAACTTACTTGAATAGAACCGTCAAAGTCATTGAAATTGATTTGATAGCATGCTACAAACTTACACGAGATGACCGTCTGGCAGTCAATCGGGGTCGATTTAATAGCATACTGCAGAAACTTGCACGAATGGGAGGCCGTCTGAAGTCGATAGGTTGATTTGATAGCATAATATACAAAATGTCAGTGTGCCGAGTGGGAGACGGTGATGGGTGTTGTTGGTGGGTGTTTTTTAAGTAATGGGTAGGGGTCGGTTTAATGTAGCATACTAGAAAGTTGCACGAATGGAACAGTCAAAGTGAATGGGGTCGGTTGATAGCATACTACAGAAGAACTTACACGAATGAGGAGCATTCAAAGTCAATAGGGGTCGGGTTATGCTCTAGAAAACTCACACGAATGGGGAGACCGTCAAATCATCGAGGATCGATTGTGTATACTACAAACGCACCGAATGGGGAGACCGTCAAGAGTCAATCGGTCGGTTATATTATACTACTTTGCGAATGGGGAGGCCGTCAAGAATCAATGAGATCATACTGATAAGCTTGCACCCGAATGGGAGACCGTCAATGAGGTCGATTTGATAGCATACTAAAACTTGCACCCGAATGGGAGACAGTCAAGTCAATCGGGTCTGATTTATACTTTCTACAAACTTACTGAATGGGGAGCCGTCAAGTCAATGGGGGTCGATTTGATAGCATACTGAAACACGAATGGGAGGCGTGAAAGTCAATGAGGGGTCGATTTGATAGCATACTACTGGCGGATTTGCACACCGAATGGGGAGGGTCAAAAGTCAATGGGGTTAGATTTAATGTATGCTACAGAAACTTTACCAGAAGACGGTCAAGAATCAATCGAATAGGAGACAGTCAAAAGTTAATGAGGTCGATTTAATAGCATACTACAGAAACTTGCAGATAGGAGACAGTCAAAGTCAATCGGGGTCGATTTACTTATACTAAAACTTGCACACGAATAGAGACAGTCAAAGTCAATGAAGTCGATTTAATAACATACTACAGAAACTTGCACACGAATGGGAAACCGTCAAAGTCAATCAGGGGTCGATTTAATAGCATACTGAAACTTTTTGAATAGGGAGACCGTCAAAAGTCAATCAAGAAGTCGATTTAACACTCTACGAAGCACACACGAATAGAGACACTTAAAAAATCATCGGATTAGATTTAATAGCATACTACAAGAAACACACCCGAATGAGAGCCGTCAAAGTCAATGAGGTCGATTTGACCAACATACTAAAACACACACCCGAATAGGAGACAATCAAGTAATCAGGAAGTCGATTTAATAGCATACTAAAACTTGCACACCGAATGAGACAGTCAAAATAATCAGGGGTCCATTTAATACCACAAGAAACACACAGATAAGACAATCAATTCAACGAGGTCAATTTAACATACTACAGAAACTTCACACCGAATAAGAGACCCGTCAAAAGTCAATCGAAATCGATTTAATAATAACAGAAACTTTTACCAGATAGAGGCAAGTCAAAGTCAATCGGTCGTTTGACATACAAAAACTTACACAGATAAGGAGATCAAAAATCAATCGAGGTCAATTAATGCTCTACAGAAACTTACCCAAATGAGAGACCTTCAAAATAATCGAAGTCGATTTAACAGCATACTATACAAAATGATCAAAATGTACACACACCGAGAGAACATTGATGGCGATCCGCCCTTGTACATGCTTTCATTCACTACTATATAAGGGTAGAGGCACCTCGGTCATATTATACAAAATACCGAAGTTCCACACCCGCATGGGAGACAGTCAGCCATCAATCGAAATCGATTTAATAGAATACTCAAAACTTGCACAAATGGAGACAGTCAAAGTCAATCGAGGGTCGATTTAATAGCATACTACAGAAACTTTTCCGAATGGGGAGCGTCAAAAGTCAATCGGGGTCGATTTAATAGCATACTACAAAACTTGCACGAATAGAGACAGTCAAAAAGTCAATCAGGAGTCATTTAATACATACTACAGAAACTTGCACCGAATAGGAGACAGTCAAAATCAATGAGGTCGATTTAATAGCATACTACAAACTTGCACACGAATAGAGAACGTCAAAAGTCAATGGAGTACGATTTAATGTATACTACAGAAACTTGCACGAATGGGAGACCGTCAAAAATCAATCAAGGTCGATTTGTTAATTTCTACAGAAACTTTCACGCGAATGGGAGACAGTCAAGTCAATCAGGGGTCGATTTAATAGCATACTAAGAAACTTACCGAATGGGGAGACCGTCAAATCATCAGGTCGATTTAAACATACTTTACAAAATGATCGAAATTGTACACCGATTAGAACTGATGGTGACAATGTACACTGGATACATATTCCACTATAATAAGGGTAGAGCTTTATCGGTCATATATACAAAATACAGAAGTTCCACACCCGCTGAGAACCGTCAAAGTCAATCAGGGGTCGATTTGATAGATTACTACAGAACTTGCACACCGAATGGAGACGATCAAAGTCAATGAAGTCGATTAATAACACTAGAAATCTGCACACGGGCGGAGACAGTCAAGTCAATCAAGTCGATTTAATACATACTACAGAAACTTTTTAAGAATGAGGAGACAGTCAAAATCAATCGAGGTCGATGTATATACTACAGAAACACACCCAAATAAGAGACAATCCAAAAGTCAATCGAGGTCGATTTAATATACTCTGAAACACACGTTAGGGAAGAACGTCAAGTCAATCAGGGTCGTTTATGCTTATACAGAAACTTGCACGAATGGAGACCATCAAAAGTCAATCAGAGGTCGATTTATCAAACACTACAAAATTTCCTGAATGAGAGACGATCAAAAGTCAATCAGGGTCGATTTAATAACATACTACAGAAACTTTTGAATGGAGACAGTCAAAGTCAATAGAGGTCAATTTAATAGCATAAAACTTTTTGAATAGGAGACAGAAATCAAAATCAATCAAGGTCGATTTGAAACCTACAAAAGACCCAAACTCACACACCGAATAGAGACAGTAAAACTCACCCACACAACACACCATAAAGTACACCCAGTCATATTATACAAAAACAAAATTCCACACCCGAATAGGAACAGTAAAAATCAACCAAAGTCGATTTAATAAAACCTACTGAAAACTTTCAAACCGAATAGACCATCCAAAATCAATCGAGTCGATTTATCAACATACACAGAAACTTGCACACGAATAGAGACAATCAAAGTCAATCAAATCGATTTAATGAATACTGAAACACACAGAATAGGAGACAATCAAAGAAATCAACCAAATTCATTTAACAACATACTACGAAACTTGCACCGAATGGAGACAATCCAAAAAATCAATAGAGGTCGTTTAACCCTACTCTACAAAAACACTTTTGAAAGGAGACAGTCAAAAATCAATAAATTCAGTTGCCTTATACTAAAAACACACCCAAATAGGAGACAGTCAAAAAATCAATAGAGGTCAATCTAACAACACTACAGAAACTTTAATAGGAGAGACAATCAAAAAATCAATAAAATTGGGTTAATAGCATACCACGAAACAAAAACCACCAAACAACAAAAACCACCCAAAACACACACCGAATAGAGACAGTCAAAATCAACAAAGTCGTTATAGCATACCGAAACTTTTTTTGAAGAGACAGTCAAAAATAACACAGAAATTGTTCTTCTTTTCTAGAAACTTTTTTGAAGACATCAAAAATCAATGAGAGGTCGTTAACAACATACTACAAACTTTTTTTTGAATAGGAGATATCAAAGTCAATCGGGGTCAGTTGACCTTATACTAGAAACTTTTTTGAATGGAATTGTTCCAAAGTCAATCGAAGTCGATTTAACAGCAACTACAAACTTTTTGAATGGGATAAACCAAGTCAATCAGGTCGATTTAACAGCATACTACACAAATGATCATGTACACCAGGTAAAGTGATGATGGCAATCCGCCCTTGTACTGGATAGCTTTCTTCACTATAGTAATAGGTGAAACTTTCGGTCATATTATACAAAAATATTAGAAGTTTCCACACATGAGGAGACCGTCAAAATCAATCGGTCGATTTGATAATTCTGAGAACTTTTCAATGGAGACGATCCAAGTCGTCGAGGTCGATTTAATAGCATACTACAGAAATTTGCACCGAATGAAACGTCAAAAATTAATCGAAGTCGATTTAATAGCATACTAAAACTTACACCCAGATAGAGGAGACATTCAAAAAGATCAATAAGGGGTCGATTATAGCAATACTACAAAAACTTACACACCGATAGAGCCTCAAGTAATCGGTCGATTTAATAGCATACAACGAAACTTGCACGAATGGGAGACCGTCAAAGTCAATGGGAAATTAGATTTAATATACTAAAACTTCCCGAATGGAGACCGTCAAAGTCAATCAGAGTCGATTTGATAATACAAAACACACCAGATGAGACCATCAAAAAGTCAATGAGATCGATTTAATAACATACACGACTTACCGAATAGAGACAATCAAAAGTCAATCGAAGTCGATTTAATAACATCAACAGAAACACACCCAGATGGGGCAGTCAAAGTCAATCGAAGTCGTTAACATACTACAGAAACTTCGAATAGGGAGACCTTCAAAATCAATAAGAGACGATTTGATACTATACCAAAACACCCGAATGGGAAACCATCAAAAAGTCAATGGGGTCGATTTATTCATACTACAGAAACTTGCACAGATGTGGAACAGTCAAAAATCCAATCGAAATTCGATTTAATCAGCATACTACAAAACACACCCTAATAGAGACGAAGTCAATAAAATCGATTTCCAAATACTTTACAAATAATCAAAATCACACCGAGTGGGAGACGGTGATGAAAACGTCCACCCTTGTACGCTGGATGGCACTATTTCACTATGGTAAGGGGTAGAGGCACCTCGGTCATATTGTACAACATACCAAAAAAGTTCCACACCCGCATGGGAGACCGTCAGAGTCAATCGGGGGTCGATTTAATAGCATACTACAGAAACTTGCACACCCGAATGGGAGACCGTCAACGTCAATCGGGGGTCGATTTAATAGCATACTACAGAAACTTGCACACCCGAATGGGAGACCGTCAAAGTCAATCGGGGGTCGATTTAATAGCATACTACAGACACTTGCACGCCCGAATGGGAGACAGTCAAAGTCAATCGGGGGTCGATTTAATAGCATACTACAGATACTTGCACACTCGAATGGGAGACCGTCAAAGTCAATCGGGGGTCGATTTAATAGCATACTACAGAAACTTGCACACCCGAATGGGAGACCGTCAAAGTCAATCGGGGTCGATTTAATAGCATACTACAGAAATTTGCACACCAATGGGAAACCGGCCAAAGTCAATCGGGTCGATTTGATAGCATACTACAGAAAACTTGCACACCCTAATGGGAGACCGTCAAAGTCAATAGGGGTCGATTTGATAGCATACTACAGAAACTTGCACACCGTAATGGGAGACCGTCAAAGTCAATCGGGTCGGATTTGATAGCATACTACAGAAACTTGCACACCCGAATGGAGACAGTCAAAAAGTCAATCGGGGTCGATTTAATAGCATACTACAGAAACTTGCACACCCGAATGGAGACAGTCAAAAGTCAATCGGAGGTCGATTTAGCATACCACAGAAACTTGCACACCAATGGGAGACCGTCAAAGCCAATCGGGGTCGATTTAATAGCATACTACAGAAACTTGCACACCAATGGGAGACCGTCAGTCAATCGGGGTCGATTTAATAGCATACTACAGAAATCCCACACCCGAATGGGAGACCGTCAAAGTCATTCGGGGGTCGATTTGATAGCATACTACAGGAACTTGCACACCCGAATGGGAGACAGTCAAAGTCAATCGGGGGTCGATTTAATAGCATACTACAGAAACTTGCACACCCGAATGGGAGACCGTCAAAGTCAATCCGAGGTCGATTTGATAGCATACTACAGAAACTTGCACACCGGAATGGGAGACAGTCAAAGTCAATCGGGGGTCGATTTAATAGCATACTACAGAAACTTGCACACCCGAATGGGAGACGGTCAAAGTCAATCGGGGGTCGATTTAAGAGCATACTTTACAAAATGATCCGAGAATCTGCACACACCGAGTGGGAGACGGTGATGAAAACGTCCGCCCTTGTACGCTGGATGGCACTATTTCACTATGGTGAGGGGTAGAGGCACCTCGGTCATATTATACAACATACCAAAAAAGTTCCACACCCGCATGGGAGACCGTCAGAGTCAATCGGGGGTCGATTTAATAGCATACTACAGAAACTTGCACACCCGAATGGGAGACCGTCAACGTCAATCGGGGTCGATTTAATAGCATACTACAGAAACTTGCACACCCGAATGGGAGACCGTCAAAGTCAATCGGGGATCGATTTGATAGCATACTACAGAAACTTGCACACCCGAATGGGAGACCGTCAAAGTCAATCGGGGGTCGATTTAAGAGCATACTACAGAAACTTGCACAGATGGCAGACCGTCAAAGTCAATGGTCGATTTAATGTATACTACAGAAACTTGCACCGAATGAGACAGTCAAAAATCAATCGAGAGTCGATTTAATAGCATACTAGAAACACTTTCACGAATGGAGACAGTCAAAGTCAATCGGGGTCGATTTAATAGCATACTACAGAAACTTGCGCAGATTGGGAGACCGTCAAAGTCAATGAAGTCGGTTAATAGCATACTACGAAACTTGCACCCCGATAGAGGAGACCGTCAAAAGTCAATCAGGGGTCGATTTGATATCATACTACAGAAACTTGCACCGAATGGAGACCGTCAAAAATCAATCGGAGGTCGATTTGATAGCATACTACGAAACTTGCACGAATGGGAGACAGTCAAAGTCAATCGGGTCGATTTAATGTATACTACAGAAACTTGCACCCGAATGGGGAGACCGTCAAAAGTCAATGGGAATTAGTTTAAACATACTTTACAAAATGATCGAGAATCTGCACCGAGTGGGGAGACTGTGATGAAAATCGCCCTTATGCGGCTGGATGGCACTATTCACTATAGTAGGGTAGAGAGGCACCTTGGTCATATTGTACAACATACCAAAAGTTCACCATGGGAGACCGTCAAGTCAATCGGGGTCGATTTAATAGCATACTACAGAAACTTACACGAATGGGAGACCGGTCAAATTCAATCGGGGTCGATTGATAGCATACTAGAAACTTGCACAGATGGGAGACAGTCAAAGTCAATCGGTGGGTTAATAGCATACCTGTTACCCAATGGGAGACAGTCAAGAGTCAATCGGGGTCGATTTAATAGCATACTACAGAAACTTGCACCGAATGGGGGAACAGTCAAAGTCAATGGGGTCGATTTAATAGCATACTAAAAACTTGCACACCCGAATGGAGACCGTCAAAATCAATGGGGTCGATTATCTTATACTAAAACTTGCACCGAATGGGGAGACAGTCAAAGTCAATGAGGTCGATTTGATAGCATACTACAGAAACTTGCACACCGAATGGGGGACCGTCAAAGTCAATAAGGTCGTTGATAGCATACTACAGAAACTTGCACCGAATGGGAGACAGTCAAGTCAATCGGGGTCGATTTAATAGCATACTACGGAAACTTGCACACCGAATGGGGAACCGTCAAAGTCAATCGAGGGGTCGATTTAAAA
>NW_024740133.1:0-24566 GCF_018991925.1 Homarus americanus
ATTCAGATTTGGGGGGATTTTGAATTCATTGTAATCAGATTTTTAGGGATTTTAACTTCAATGCCGTCAGATTTTTCAGTTTATGTGAGGAGTTAGTGGTAAGGTTGAGGTAGATAATTTGGGTTGTGGTGGATTGTGGTAGTTAAATTAAAGTGGATTGTGGTAGTTGAATTAAAGTGGTTGATTGTGGTAGTATGGTTGAGGAGTGAAGCCTGATTACGTTCCATGAGTGTTTGTTGCTTGTGAGGGAGGCGTGTGGGAGGTTGCAGGTACAAAATTGGTCTCTTGATTAGAAAGTTGCCCAAGGAGGTTAAAATTGGGGTCTCCTTGAGTTGTTGTTTTGCTCTCTCTCTCTCTCTCTCTCTCTCTCTCCTGTGTGTCATGCATGTTGCAGTGTGTAATGTATGTGTGTGTGTGTGTGTGTGTGTGTGTGTGTGTGTGTGTGTGTGTGTGTGTGTGTGTGTGTCAGGTGGTGGGGGTTGTACGAGTCGTTTGTTTGTGTGTTGTCGTAAAGGATAATATATGGGGAGTTTTTAAGTGCAAAAGTGGAGCAGCCTGGAGGTACACACACACGCACACACAGACACACACACAGACACAGACACACACATATTCGGGGTTTAAAGGGAAGCTTGTGCTGCAGTGTAATCTTCTTCACTATCTTCAAGTAAGCTTTCTTTCCGTCCGTCCGTCCGTCCGTCCGTCCATCCGTCTGTCCGTCCATCCGTCTATCTATCTATCTCTCTATCTATCTATCTGTCTGTATGTGTGCATGCGTCTGTCTGTGTTATAGGACCAGGACTAGATCAGGGTTATAACAGATACACAAACTGGTCAACATTAAACACCAGACAGACAGACAATGTAACCCGTATATATCAATAGTAAACTTGTGATGGTGATGACTTGTAGCAACACGAGTGAAACGAACAGGAAGGAGAGTAGGGAACAAGAACACTAAGAGGAGGAAGAGGGAGAGGAGGAAGAGGAGGAGGAGGAGGAAGAGGAAAAACGTGAACTCTTTACTTGTATTCATATTTTTCCCGCCTGTGTGTGTGTGTCTGTGTGTGTGTCTGTGTGTGTGTGTGTGGATCTCTCGTCGTGTGGTGATGGAGTGCGTTAATGTTGCGTCTTAATGGTCCGTTAGTGGTGTGTCGTGTGGTGTTAGTGGTGCGACACACACACAGACTGGTGGGGGATAATCCAGTAAAGCGCACCTATCTTTAGCGCAGACACTTAATGTTTGGCCCTGGGAGTAGTGTCTGTCTGCCTCTCTGTTTGAGCGTTTAGCCTGGGGTATTGTCTGCCTGGTGTGGGTGGCTGACTGCTGTCTGTCTGTCTATCTGTCTGTCTGTGTGTCTGTCTGTCTGTGTGTCTGTCTGTCTGTCTGTCTGTCTGTCTGTGTGCCTGCCTGTAATAATAATAATAATAATAATACTTAATTGACGGTTTATTGAAAAGTTCTGGCAGCCCGAAGGCTGAAAATATACATTGGACATAAATGACTTATTACATACATTAGTGGCTTAACAAAGCCTCTATTAGAGAAAGGTAAAGGAACATACAGTGAACATACAGATTATTGTAGGTGTTGAACAGCAAACACGTAGTGTAGTAACTCTCCTACAGATGGTGTTATGAGGGACCTCACGTGGTGTAGTAATTCCCCCACAGATGGTGTTATGAGGGGCCTCACGTGGTGTAGTAATTCCCTCACAGATGGTGTTATGAGGGGCCTCACGTGGTGTAGTAATTCCCTCACAGATGGTGTTATGAGGGTCCTCACGTGGTGTAGTAATTCCTTCACAGATGGTGTTATGAGGGGCCTCACGTGGTGTAGTAATTCCCTCACAGATGGTGTTATGAGGGGCCTCACGTGGTGTATATATATATATATATATATATATATATATATATATATATATATATATATATATATATATATATATATATATATATATATATATATATATATATATATAATCAACGACCTCACCAGCCAGAACTCGAACCCTTGACCTAATGCATGGGACCAGGGAACACTACCGACCATACCACAAGAGCACTAAAAGCAGATCTAGACTATGTGATATTTCACACAAAGCCTGTTCATCGAGGTGATGGCGCCGTGAACCTCTCATTGGGAACTGCCCGTGCTGCTTATGTGGATGTCAGTAGCATTTTACTGAATCCAGCTGGTATGAAACACGAGGTACCATGTATGCTTCATTTTTAGTCCATATAACACGCGGACTTTGAACATATAATCAACGACCTCACCAGCCAGGACTCGAACCCTTGACCTAATGCATGGAACCAGGGTACACTACCGACCATACCACAGGAGCACTAAAATCAGTTCTAAACTATGTAATATTTCACACAAAGCCTGTTCATCGAGCTGATGGCGCCGTGAACCTCTCATTGGGAACTGCCCATGCTGCTTATGTGGATGCTACTGACATCAATTACCCAATTACCCATTGAAACAATGGTTTCGGTTAACGAGCAACCCGCTGGAACGGATTGTGCTCGTTAACCGAGGGACCACTGTACATACATACATACATACATACATACATACATATATATATATATATATATATATATATATATATATATATATATATATATATATATATATATATATATATATATATATATATATATATATATATATATATATATATATATTTATATATATATATATATATATATACAGTTAGTACCCCCAATTTAACGCCAGTCAATTGAACCCAGAGGGTCCCGCTATGAACAAACAGAACATATGGGATTACTCAATAGAAACCGCCCCACCCCCAAACTCCACTTTTTGAAGGCACATACCTATGTTGTAGTAAAAATAACATCTTAATTTTATGATGGTACATGCACACAATTAATACTTAAGAGAAATAGAGAAATACAGTCGCCAAGTTAATGTCCATTCAAATAATGGACTCAACTCCCTCCCCCTCTCACACTACACAGCCGGCTAACAGATGGTCGGTCGGTCCCTCCCTCCCCCCCCCCACCCCCCACCAACCGTCCCAAGGAGATGTGTGGGATAATCTCAAACTAAAGTTAGGAAAATATAATTGACATTGCTGGAGTCCTTGTAAGACCAGGAATATTTTGAATATAAATGTCATATATTTTGCACAAAAGATAACATATTTACTCAGTGTAAACATTATATCTAAAATTTGTGTGTCTAATGCAAAAGCTATGATGTTTATATTCAAAATGATCATCAAATTGTAAGAATTCCAGCAATGTAAATTATATTCTGACCGGGTAATTTGTATGAATTTTATGAGCTAAAACAAATATATTCAGTTAATAAAAAAAAAATAATCTTCACGACACTATCTGTCAATCAAAGTACCCCACCTTGCCTCCCCCCCTCTTCCAACCGCGCGGTCAGTCCCAACCCCCACCCCCCACCAATCCTCCCTTCCAGAGTTTTTAACATTTAGTATTAAATAATACCTCAGATTAAAGTTAGGATAATATAATTGACATTGCTGGATTCCTTGTAAGACCAGGAATATTTTGAATATAAATGTCATATATTTTTGACAAAAGATACCATAGTTACCTAGAGAAAAATTTTTATCTAAAAATTGTAAGTTTAAAACAAAATATATGATGTTTATATTCAAAATGATCACCAAATTTTAAGAATTCCAGCAATGTAAATTATATTCTGACCGGGTAATTTGTATGAATTTTAAGAGCTAAAACAAATATCTTCAGTTAATAAAAAAAAATAATAATTCTTCACACGGTAACAGATGGTCGGTCGGTCCCTCCCTCCCCCCCACCCCCCACCAACCGTCCCAAGGAGATGTGTGGGATAACCACTAAATTTTAATAAATAATACCTCAAACTAAAGTTAGGATAATATAATTGACATTGCTGGATTCCTTGTAAGACCAGGAATATTTTGAATATAAATGTCATATATTTTGCACAAAAGATACCATAGTTACCTAGAGAAAAATTTTTATCTAAAAATTGTAAGTTTAAAGCAAAATATATGATGTTTATATTCAAAATGATCACCAAATTATAAGAATTCCAGCAATGTAAATTATATTCTGGCCTGGTAATTTGTATGAATTTTATGAGCTAAAACAGGCAGTCAGGCAGGGTGGCGGGTGGGGCAAATCTAAAAATAGCGTCTCGGACACTCACCGCGTATATGTGGAAAAAACCCGCGTTAAGTGAAAGTTCAGCTTTGGCAAGGCACCGCGTATATGCGAAAACGCGTTAAGTGAAAGCGCGTTAAGCGGGGTAAAACTGTGTGTGTATATATATATATATATATATATATATATATATATATATATATATATATATATATATATATATATATATATATATATATATATATATATATATATATATATATATATATATATATATATATATATATATATATATATATATATATATATATATATATATATATATATATATAGGTATATAGAGAAAGAAGTATAGTGAAATATATATATATATATATATATATATATATATATATATAGTAGTATATATATATAGTATATATATATATATATAAGTACATATATATATACTGTACAGTAATACCCCGCTTAACACGATTTCGCATATACGCGGTGCCTCGCCAGCACCGAACTTTCACTTAACGCGGTTCATCTACTCATATAAGCAGTGAAGTATAATTTTTTTTTTTTTTGCTCATAAAATTCATGCAAATTACCCGGCCAGAATATAATTTACATTGCTGGAATTCTTACAATATGATGATCATTTTGAATATAAACATCATAGATTTTGCATTAGACATACAAATTTTAGATATAATGTTTACTAAGAGTAAATATGTTATATTTGTGCAAAATATATGACATTTGTATTCAAAATATTCCTGGTCTTACAAGGAATCCAGCAATGTCAATTATGTTATCCTAACTTTAGTTTGAGGTATTATTTATTACTAAAAAGAAAATATTCTGGTTTTCCCACACATCTGGTAGGGAGGGTTGGTGGGGGGGAGGGAGGGACCAACCGACCATCTGGCACGGTGTGAAGAATATATTTTTTTTTTCATTAACTGAAGATATTTGTTTTAGCTCATAAAATTCATACAAATTACCCGGTCAGAATATAATTTACATTGCTGGAGTTCTTACAATTTGATGATCATTTTGAATATAAACATCATAGATTTTGCATTAGACATACAAATTATAGATATAGTTTACTCTGAGTAAATATGTTATCTTTTGTGAAAAATATATGACATTTATATTCAAAATATTCCTGGTCTTACAAGGAATCCAGCAATGTCAATTATATTATCCTAACTTTAATCTGAGGTATTATTTAATACTAAATGTTAAAATCTAGTTTTCACCCAACATTTCTCTTGAAGGGAGGATTGGTGGGGGGTGGGGGGGGAGGGTTGGGACGGACCGACCACCTGGCGCGGTTGGAAGAGGGGGGGAGGCAAGGTGGGGTACTTTGATTGACAGATAGAGTCGTGAAGAATATTTTTTTTTTTTATTAACTGAAGATATTTGTTTTAGCTCATAAAATTCGTACAAATTACCCGGCCCGAATATAATTTACATTGCTGGAATTCTTACAATTTGATGATCATTTTGAATATAAACATCATAGCTTTTGCATTAGACACACAAATTTTAGATATAATGTTTACACTGAGTAAATATGTTATCTTTTGTGCAAAATATATGACATTTATATTCAAAATATTCCTGGTCTTATAAGGAATCCAGCAATGTCAATTATATTATCCTAACTTTAGTTTGAGGTATTATTTATTAAAGTTTAGTGGTTTTCCCCCCAAAATTTCTCAGAGAGGGAAGAGCCAGCGAGTGTAGTGTGAGAAGAGGGGGAGGGAGTTGAGTCCATTATTTGAATGGACATTAACTTGGTGACTGTATTTCTCTATTTCTCTTAAGTATTAATTATGTGCATGTACCATCATAAAATTAAGATGTTATTTTTACTAGAACATAGGTATTGTGTCGGAAAAAGTAGAGTTTGGGGGTCGGGCCAGTCTCTATTGGAATTAATCCCATATGTTCTGCTGTTCACTAAACGCGGTTTTCACTTAACACGGTACCCTGTGGGTTCAATTTACCGCGTTAAGCGGGGTACTACTGTATGTGTGTGTGTATATATATATATATATATATATATATATATATATATATATATATATATATATATATATATATATATATATATATATATATATATATATATATATATATATATATATATATATATATATATATATATATATATACATATATATATATATATACACAGTCAACCCTCACATTACGCGGTCCCGCATTCCGCGGTTCACCGTTAACGCGGTGCCCTGCCGGAACCTAACATGCTCACATTCCGCGGTGCGTGTACCCCATTACGCGGAGAGCGGCTGGCAAGCCGCGCCATTTTTGGATCCAAACCTCCCGCCATCCGCCATGTTGTGTAAGAGGCGCGAAAATGGTGCGCACAAGGTCGCCCAGTCATCAAAACATTACCAGTTCTTCACCCGCCACCCACTACAGCCGGCCCAAGTCAGTGATAGTGATAATTATAGTGAGGATATGGACTTATATGAACTTTGGGGGGTTTGACAAAGAGGCCCTGCAAGCCTCTGTGGTGGATAGTGATACAATTGATACAAGTGATACAGGTGAGGGCCAATAATCTGCCCTCTGCCTCGGAACCAACCGCCCATCCCCGTGTGCCCAGCCATCTTTTCTACTAATGTAAGTGTTAAAAAACCTAATATTATTGATATTTCTCTTAATTATTAATTGTGTGTGCATGCCATCATAAAGTTAAGATAATATTTTTACTACAACATTGTGTGTCGTCAAAAAGTGGAGTTTGGGGATCGGCCCGGACTCCATTTCAATTAATCCCATCATGTTATGTTGAGTTTGGGGATCGGCCTGGACTCCATTTCAATTAATCCCATATGTTATGTTGTTCACTTTACGCGTTCCTCACTTTCCGCGGTACCCTCCGGGTTACATTAACCGCGTAAAGTGAGGGTTAACTGTGTGTATATATATATATATATATATATATATATATATATATATATATATATATATATATATATATATATATATATATATATATATATATATATATATATATATATATATATATATATATATACCTAGATCAGGCGCACCTACAGTGATTTACTTGCACATATATATATATATATATATATATATGCAAGTAAATCACTGTAGGTGCGCGTGATCTAGGTATATGCTGATAACCACAAGGAAAGAAGAAAACACGAAGTTCCCAAGCGCTTTCGTGTAATTCACATCTTCAGGGGTGAGTACCGACCAACCCACAAGGACACTCGGTAAGCGTTCCCTAGTCCCACCCAGTAGGTCGAGGGTTCGATTCCTGGCTGGTGAGGTCGTTGATTATATGTTCAAAGTCCGCGTGTTATATGGACTAAAAATGAAGTACGTATATATATACAGTGAGTTCTGCTATAACGCGTGTTTTGATAACGCGAATTTGCTCTAACGCGATTTATGAAGAGGAACAATATTTGTATAACGCGAACGCTTGTTTGCTCTAACGCGATTTTTGCTTACTATTTCTTCAATTTTGTGGTATTAACTGTGAATATGGTAAAGAAGAATATCGCCAAGAAGCATTCTGGTGATCGAATTCCCGGTGATGATCGTAAAAGAAAGGCTATAACACTTGAAGAGAAGCTCGATGTTATCAACCTCAAAATCACCCTTCTCCCCCATCAAGTTATATTCATATTTTTTCAAGGTAAAGTGTTACATTTACTGTATGATTTCATTATTAGATATGAATGTAACATTTATTTAGATTGTGCTATCCCTTGTGTTAGGCTAACTACTAATTTTTTTTCGATTTCGAGTAGTAATCTGCACCTAACCCTATTTTCTCCATAAGCCCTGTTATTTCTATTACGCGATTTTCTATAACACAATATTTTACAAGAACACAACTATCGCGTTATAGCAGAACTGACTGTACAGCTAGACCCCGACTTACGACTGCTTGGACTTACGACCGCCGCAGCCGTGACCAAAATTTATTTAATTTAATTTTTTTCAAATGATGCACGCATTTTCTATACCGAAACGTTTCCAGTTAATGTAGTCTCCAAGTATAATTAGAAAATTATGGGGGCCCCATGTGCATTCAGCTGACTACATTAAAGGTAAGTGCTCAGTCACACTGTATCCATTCCTCATTATTTATTACTTTTACTGTACTGTATTTCAATGTAGATTTTTTATTTAAAAAAAAATTTAATTTTTTTTTTTATCTATGTCGGACTTACGACCATTCAGACGTACGACCTGGATTAGGGTCCCTAACCCCGTCGTAAGTCGGGGTCTAGCTGTATATATATATATATTACTTTGGGAAAATGCTCATTGTTTTGAATGTCAATCTTTAAGAATACAATTACTGTCCAAAATAAGAGATAACGGTCTTTAATTCTTTTAATATTCATCCAATATCTGAGTACCATATTTTACGGCCTGTAAAACACATGGCCTCAAAAGACCCCTCCCATTTTAGCAGTGAGTTCCGGTATATAGGAAAAAAAAATTTCTCCTTTAGCCATAGTTTTGTTAAAATAATGTGTACAGTACCAGTAAATGTGAGGAATTAATACAAATAATACAAATAAATACGTTACAAAAAAAAATACTGTAGTATCGCCAAACCAGTAAGTAAAACCCAAATGAAAGTTTAACACAGTGGCTATTTGCACATAATGTGCTGTACTGTACATCTGTACTCCCTGTTTATCATAGTAACAGCGATGCTACCTCCACCAATTCCCTAACAACACTTCACCCACCACCACCCAGCAGTCCTCCCGCTCCCCCACTAAGCCAGCTACTCATGTGCAAGGAAATGTACATTCCTTTTATGTGTTTGTCCTTACGACAATTATTTCTTTAACTTTTCACAATATGTATGTAGTATGGTGTGTGCATGTATATCAGTAAAAATAAACATATATCTACCCAAAAATAAGTGTTGAAAAACAACAGCTCGGCCCAGTAGCCTGGTGGTTACAGAGACGAGTCTAATAGATTGTAATGCTTGTAAGAGTTCAGAAATGGTTACTGCTTAGCTACCACTGAAGAGTTGGGTGTCTGCCGTACGGACATTAATCGTCTCGGGTTATCGTCGTCAGAATAGTACAGAGTAGTTATAGATCGTTTTATATTTACAATAATTACTTTTTAATTAATTAAAAATAATAATAATATTTAAGTAACAATAATATATTTTTAATTCTGGAGTTGGGTTAGGGAGAATTTAGCCTACTGGAGACAGGCACTGGGGGATTCATTGGCTTAGAGAGACCTCAACTTAACATATAGGATACAGGCTGATTTTTTTAGCCATTTTTTCAGACAAAAAAGTGTGTCTTTTATACCATAAAATACAGCAGTTTACTATACAAGGACGACTCCCAATCCTACCTCTAGCTGTTGCTGACAACGACCAGAGGGTATAGATAAGAAACTCAAATTATGGCTGATATATTACTGACTGGGACCAGAGATAAACTAAAGGACAAATGAACACACTCGAACCCATGATCAACACATCACATGCATGTGTTAGTTGTGAGAAGAGAGAGACAGATCCTCATCTAGTCTTCCATAGGTTCCCATGAGGTGCTGGGGCCAATAGTCACCAAAATGTTTAGTTTACAGTTACATACAGCTCGATGGCCAAGTCAAGCTGTCAAAGTCAGCTTTGTATGTTGACCCGGCTGATGGATTCAGCTACAACTGGTTATGTTTGTACAGTACTGTATATAAAACGACTAATATATATTTACATATACAAATATAAATGGAAATTAAAGATTGTATTCTGAAACCCGAAAAAAAAAGTTCCCAAGGATATAGAGCTACCCATAAATGACACAGTTGATGGAGAGTAGTAAATAACTTTTAAATTATTCAGTATCCCTTCCTTAAACATAATTTTCTGCTCGCTCAATAGATGGCACTATAATGGAAGTATCAGGCATTCTCTTGGTGCACAACGGTTTCAGTTCGTTTCAGGCAAGTTTTCAATCTTTACTCTATGGTATTTACTCTGTTGATATGACCAGCAGGTGTACCAACTTATGCTGATGTGCTGGGGATCATATCAAGGTATTTCATCTAACATTTCAAATTGTGGCAACGGAAAATCTAACGATACTCTACTAGGGGACTGTACATGTCTTGCCACATTTTGTATACCATGTGTACATAATGCAGAACAAGTCTAACATGTAGACTATTTTCTTGATTCTAATACTGATTATTTGTCTGTGAAGATCTCAATACAGCTTGGAGTCTGTTCTGTATGTGACCATATAAGAGTGATCATTTACTTCTGGCTTAACTTTTGTCTGACCAGCATCCTTATTATTAAAAATAACCTTAAGCACTATATGATTATTTCTAACAGGGCCCAACACAGTAATTCAGGATGATACAACTACTACTTTACCTATTTTGGAATTATACCTTATGTTAACTAAATACTCCTAGTAATGTCCTCTTCTCAGTGGCTTAATCAAAGCTACAAACTAACACACTAACTTCAAGAAATATCTACACTGTAAACTTATGAGCTTCTCACCTTCATCCGCTGAGAACCATACCACCCTAAGATATTCTTGCTGTCTTTTTCTGTTTCTTTTAAAATTTCAACAATCTTCAGGCAGTGGAAGTAATTGATATCTGAAAAATAAGAAAAGATTATGAATTAGCTGTTAAGTAGCACCTACAGTAGTTTGCTGCCTCTCATATATGATGTACTACTGGACTGTTAAGTAGCAGCTACAGTAGTTTGCTGCCTCTCATATATGATGTACTACTGGACTGTTAAGTAGCAGCTACAGTAGTTTGTTGCCTCTCATATATGACGTACGACTGGACTGTCAAGTAGCAGCTACAGTAGTTTGCTGCCTCTCATATATGATGTACTACTGGACTGTTAAGTAGCAGCTACAGTAGTTTGCTGCCTCTCATATATGATGTACTACTGGACTGTCAAGTAGCAGCTACAGTAGTATGTTGCCTCTCATATATGACGTACTACTGGACTGTTAAGTAGCAGCTACAGTAGTTTGCTGCCTCTCATATATGATGTACTACTGGACTGTCAAGTAGCAGGTACAGTAGTTTGTTGCCTCTCATATATGATGTACTACTGGACTGTCAAGTAGCAGCTACAGTAGTTACTGGACTGTGCAGCTCTGCCTCTCATATATGATGTACTACTGACTGTTATAGCAGCTACAGTAGTTTGCTGCCTCTCATATATGATGTACTACTGGACTGTCAGCTAATATATGTAGCAGCTGTAGTTTGCTGCCTCTCATATATGATGTACTACTGACTGTCGTAAGCAGCTACAGTAGTTTGCTGCCTCTCATATATGATGTACTACTGGACTGTCAAGTAGCAGCTACAGTAGTTTGCTGCCTCTCATATATGACGTACTACTGGACTGTCAAGTAGCAGCTACAGTAGTTTGTTGCCTCTCATATATGATGTACTACTGGACTGTCAAGTAGCAGCTACAGTAGTTTGCTGCCTCTCATATATGACGTACTACTGGACTGTCAAGTAGCAGCTACAGTAGTTTGTTGCCTCTCATATATGACGTACTACTGGACTGTCAAGTAGCAGCTACAGTAGTTTGCTGCCTCTCATATATGACGTACTACTGGACTGTCAAGTAGCAGCTACAGTAGTTTGCTGCCTCTCATATATGATGTACTACTGACTGTCAAGTAGCAGCTACAGTAGTTTGCTGCCTTCTCATATGACGCACTACTGACTGTTAAGTAGCAGCTACAGTAGTTTGTTGCCTCTCATATATGATGTACTACTGACTGTTAAGTAGCAGCTACAGTAGTTTGTTGCCTCTCATATATGATGTACTACTGGACTGTCAAGTAGCAGCTACAGTAGTTTGCTGCCTCTCATATATGATGTACTACTGGACTGTTAAGTAGCAGCTACAGTAGTTTGTTGCCTCTCATATATGATGTACTACTGGACTGTCAAGTAGCAGCTACAGTAGTTTGCTGCCTCTCATATATGATGTACTACTGGACTGTTAAGTAGCAGCTACAGTAGTTTGCTGCCTCTCATATATGATGTACTACTGGACTGTCAAGTAGCAGCTACAGTAGTTTGCTGCCTCTCATATATGATGTACTACTGGACTGTTAAGTAGCAGCTACAGTAGTTTGTTGCCTCTCATATATGACGTACTACTGGACTGTCAAGTAGCAGCTACAGTAGTTTGTTGCCTCTCATATATGATGTACTACTGGACCAATCCAGGCGCTTCTGGTAGTTGCTTCCACTCTACATATGCCAGGCACCTGGACTGTCAGCTGGCAGCACACAATGGTTGCTGCCTCTCTTATATGACATTGCCCTTATGGACTGTCAGTAACCAGATTTTCGCTGCCTCTCCACTGCTGGCGTGCTACTGGACTGTCCAAGTAGCAGCTACAGTAGTTTGCTGCCTCTCATATATGGCCGTGCTACTGGACTGTCAAGTAGCAGCTGATGGTTGTTGCCTCTCGCTATATAAGCGTCTACTGGACTGTCCGTGCCTTCTGATGGTTGTTGCTCTCGCCTATGACGTACTGGACTGTCAAGTAGCAAAGCTACGTGCAGTTTGTTGCCTCTCATATATTACTACTGGACTGTCTAGTAACCTTCTGATAGTTTGTTGCCTCTCCTCTTGGTACTACTGGACTGATAGTAACAGCTACAGTAAGTTTGTTACCTCTCATGGCGTGCTTTACTGGACTGTCAATGGCGTACAATGGATTTTGTTTGCCTCTCATATATAGTGTACTACTGGACTGTTAAGTAGCAACTGATGATTTGCTGCCTCTCCTTATACATGAAGCGTACTACTGGACTGTCAATGCCTTCACATAGTTTGTTGCCTCTCATATATGATGTACTACTGGACTGTCAAGTAGCAGCTACAGTAGTTTGCTGCCTCTCATATATGATGTACTACTGGACTGTTAAGTAGCAGCTACAGTAGTTTGCTGCCTCTCATATATGATGTACTACTGGACTGTCAAGTAGCAGCTACAGTAGTTTGCTGCCTCTCATATATGATGTACTACTGGACTGTTAAGTAGCAGCTACAGTAGTTTGTTGCCTCTCATATATGACGTACTACTGGACTGTCAAGTAGCAGCTACAGTAGTTTGTTGCCTCTCATATATG
Organism: Homarus americanus; assembly: GCF_018991925.1. NCBI lineage: Eukaryota > Metazoa > Arthropoda > Malacostraca > Decapoda > Nephropidae > Homarus > Homarus americanus. The sequence goes on from NW_024740133.1 coordinate 13,351, forward strand.
ACGTACTACTGGACTGTCAAGTAGCAGCTACAGTAGTTTGCTGCCTCTCATATATGATGTACTACTGGACTGTCAAGTAGCAGCTACAGTAGTTTGCTGCCTCTCATATATGATGTACTACTGGACTGTTAGGTAGCAGCTACAGTAGTTTGCTGCCTCTCATATATGATGTACTACTGGACTGTTAAGTAGCAGCTACAGTAGTTTGCTGCCTCTCATATATGATGTACTACTGGACTGTTAAGTAGCAGCTACAGTAGTTTGCTGCCTCTCATATTACTGGACTGGCCTAAACAATGCCTTTAAACAAGTAATCACTCTAGTACTGTACTTACCAAAGAGAACAAAATAAAGCAGTTTCAACAACAACAAAAATATAGTTGAAATAATTTTGGTCATTAGTCAACCAGAAAATTAACTCGCTTTTCTTTCCTTTCAATCTCACAAGCTCTTTCTTGCATGGTGCCAGATGGTGAGAATCAAGAGCTACAAAGATTCCACCATTAATCATTTGTTCTAGCTGCTGTCCATATATGATCTCCTTTACTGTCACTTCTGCTATAACGCGATAGTTGTGTTCTTGTAAAACATCGTGTTATAGAAATTCGCATAATAGAAATAACAGGGCTTATGGAGAAAATAGGGTTAGGTGCAGATTACTCCAAATCAAAAAAAAAATTCGTAGTTAGCCTAACACAAAGGATAGCACAGTCTAAATAAATGTTACATTCATATCTAATAATGAAATCATACAGCAAATGTTACACTTTACCTTGAAAAAATATGAATATAACTTGATGGGGGATAAGGGTGATGTTGAGGCTGAGGAGTCATGAAACATCAAGCTTTTCTTCAAGTGTTATAGCCTTTCTGTTACGATCACCAGAATGCTTCCCAGAGATATTCTTCCTTTCCATAGTCACAAAATTGGAGAAAGAGTAATCAGAATTCACTGAGGACGCTTAAAAACTTCACACGTGTTTCAAACTGAACGTGTGGAGTAAACAGAGCACGCGGGTCTAAAACGCTATGTATTTTGTTTTTCTCTCTTATTTAAAATTTTACAATTTACATATACTGTACAGGTATACTGTATACTTAAATATTACATAAATTATTTCTGCAATTGTTCACAAACAATGCACATAAATCAATTGAACAAGTGATGTCGAACGTGAACTGTAAACACTGCATAACCCCGCGCCAAGCCACAACACTGTACAGTACAGTCGGCTCTTAACATTCGCGGGGGTTAGGTAACAGAGATACCCGTGAATGTTAAAAATACGTGTACTATTGCTGCCCCCCCCCCCTAAAAAATCCCTAGCCCCCCATGTCCTTATTTACCGTATATACCTGTGTGGCAAAATTTGGGGGTCGACCTCTAAACGGGTAATGGTTTCGTTAAGTTGAAAAATATTTACCAGTAACTACCAGTAAACAATGGAAACGATGCACCAACACACCACCAGCTGTGAGTGTCGGTACAGTTGCCAGGGCAGATCTCTTGCGAGCCCAAAGTAGCCAAATCCATGGTATGGTAGCACAGGACGATGTAAAACAAAGTATTCATTTATTAAAGTTAATTTATAGATACTGGACATAAATTTTTGTTCATTACATTTGAAACATCAATCTTTGTTAATTAAATTTGAAACAAGAGAAAACTACGATACTGGATTTTCATTAAAATATTACATCACAAGTATATTTTACCTTAATTGTGACTGAATGAATATATTCTCGGAAATAAATATGGAAATGTAATATTTTTGCTGGAATGACGTACATATTATAGTGGGAAGTGGGATAAAATCATGACGAAAGACTTTCGCTTTCTTTCGTTGTTCAAAATATTTTGCCGTAATCGCTTTTCGAATGGTTTTCAGTTAAAAAACTGTTGTACTCGTACTGTATTACAATAATATTCTATCCTATCAATAGCCTTATAATCCCACAACTGAAAACCATTCGAAAAGCGATTACGGTAACATCTTTTGAACGAAAGAAAGCGAAAGTCATTGCTTTCGTCACTTTCCACTGTAATACGTACATCATTTCAGCAAAAATATTACATTTCCATGTTCTCAGAAATAAATGGTAGTTTTGTTGAAACGTAATGTACAGTATTTAACATTAAAATGCAAAAATAGCTATAAAAACAATTAATACACCCGTAATGTACTGGCTGGCATCTCCACTCGTCCCTGCTTCCGCCAGTCACCTCCTCCCCGCTCTATCCCTCCGCCTCCTCCAAATCGTCATTACTGTTGTATTACAATAATATTCTATCGTAATTGACTTGAATAAATACTACGATACCATATTTCTGAATATTTTCATTAAAATCCATCCAAATCATTTTCCTTGCCATCGGCAGCACCAAACAGCTTCTCCCAGTCCTCTCCTTGAACAGGGCTAGAGGGTACATGTTTTTCGAATCGTTTTCAATTAAAAAAATGTTACATCACACCAGGGCTGTGGAGTCGGAGTCGGTGAATGAATATATTCTCAGAAATAATAGTAGTTTGCTGGTAAACGTGATGTATTTCAATGTAAAATAGGATAAAAATACATAACGAAAACGAAAGATCTTTACCTAACCTTTTCAAATGTTCAAGAGATGTTACTCGCTTTTTTAATAGTTTCTTGGTTAAAATATCATATATTACAATGATATTCTATTCATACTGTGCTTGATATACTACATTTTTTTAATGGTTTCAGTTAAAAACTATGAATTAGGATAGAATATTATTGTAATACAACAGTTTTTTAAACGGAAAACCATTCGGTAAGCGACACGGTAATATCTTTTGGAATCTAAAAGAAAGCGAAGCTATTGTTTTCGCTACTTTCCACTGTAATATTGCATTATTTCACCAAAAAATATTACATTTCCATATTCTCAGAAATAAATAGTAGTTTTAAGGAAACGTAATGCATTTAAATGTAAATTAGGATAAAACTACATGAAAAACAAAAGATCTTACTTAACCTTCCGATGTTCAAGATATGTTACTACTTTTAGTAGTTTTCGGTTAAAAATACCTTATATTAGTGATATTCCTATTCATACTATGCGTGATATAATACATTCACGGAAATGTAACATTTTTTGCAACTACAATGCTGATGTCAAACACAAGCTGCTTACAGCTTAGACTGACTGAGTGAGAGAGCCAGTGTGTGTGTGTGTGAGGTTATGGAGCGGGCGGTAACTCGTGTTCGTGCCACGAGGAGTTGAATGGCGCACGATTTGAATGTAAAATTTCAATGTACAGAATATTCCTCCAAGGGGCAATCTGCCAGACGGTAAACTGCGGAATTATAAACCCGTTGTGATGTTAAGGGTTTCTACTGTAGTATCAAGTGGTAGAAAGACTTTGTTTTACATTACAATATACCGTTAACGATAGATAATGCTCTTGGAAACGTATTTAACCGAAATGGACGGTCCGATCATCATCACATAAACTTTGTATTTATAATTTACGTATGTAGAATAGCTTATACACGTATATATTTCTTTTACTCTTAAATCACTACTGTAATGTGTGATACAGGTGATTAATTTTTTATCTCTTGTGTAAAAATACATGACGCTTTATATTAAAATTATTCACTGTTTTGCTAAGGATTCCCAGCAAACGCCAGGCAGATGGGGAGAGAGAGGGTGGGGAGCGAGCGTAGGAGTGGGAGGGGAGCGTGTTTCCCACAGTTTGCACAGCCCAGGTCTAACGCTGTATATTTATCAGTTCTAAAGTGACTAAGCTTCTTTATAAAAGCCAGTGAAATGACTTGGGTGAATGGAGCACTTATAATGTCGATTCCTGTAACATACTGATTAATTTGAATATAAACATGCTATAATTTGCACTAGACAAAACACCTTAGTACCGTTATCAATTAGTACATGTGCAATCTAGCTTCTGGTAATTCAAGGTCATTTATTTCTTTATTACTTTTCTTTTTAGCATGGTGTACAGGTATGCATGTAAATGGGTGAAAATAAAATGAAGAAATCTATGTAAATTCTCACCCAAAAATATGCTTGAAAAAATCCTTTTTTATAAAATGTACTCTGCAGTAATTGCATACCTCAATGTACAAATAATTTTTATTTTTGAAATCAAAATTTATGATTTTTATATTCAAATTATTGGCTGGGTTCTAGATTCCAGCAATGCAAAATTATAACTTCCTAACTCTTATTCAGAGATATATAAAGATAAAAGTGTGTGTTTCAGTCAGCGAGGGTTAGTTGAGGTGATAAGTTTGATTGGTCTGTGCTATTTAACAGTCCTACTAAGCTTCTCATTTTATAACGCTGCAGTGATTTGGACTCTAGAGAATATTATTAACATTACTGGGATTCTGTAAGACACTAATTTTATTGAACATAAACATGCACTGTGACTAGACATGTTCCAAGTAATCGTGAATCAAATTAGTGGCTACACCCAGCTTTGCACTGAGGTCACGAGCTTTTTACGCTTTTTTAGTATGGTGTGTATTTAAATGGATGAAAACAAATGAAGAAATTTATGTAATCTACCCAAATATACAGTTGAAAAATCCTTTTATAAATGTACTACAGTATTGTACACTAATGTACTACATTTTTATATCTTGAGCAAAATATATGACGCTTATATTCAAATTAATCTCTGTCTTGCAAGGACTTTGCAGCGTCGCAAATTATATTATCCTAACTTTAGTCTGAGATATTATATGTAAATAAACATAAAGAAATCACCAATCTTTTGTCTGGGGAACACAAGGGGGTGAAGGGGGGGGAGGAAAGGAGGAGGAGGTGTGACAGAATGTCTGGCGTTTGTTTGTTTATTTATTTGAGATATGATTTGACAGTTGGCGCTGAAGGCCTGCTCTGCGTTTATCATTACTTAAGAGTGACTAAGCTCTTCATAATTTGCCACCCAAAACGACCTGGGTGCATATAACTAAAATATTGGGGGATTCTTTGTAAGATATTATTTATTTGAAATACCTGTATAAAATGTTTATATTTGCACACACATGTAAAAATTTTAGTACTCATAATCATTGAGTACATGTACAATATAGGCTTGCACTTAGGTCCATTGTTACTGTACAATATTGACTAAATTCACTAGATAAATGTGACGCTATAGCATAATCTATAAGAACACGCCATGCATACGTGATCGCTCATTTAGGCCATATTTTCTAGTCTGCTTAGGTCCTAGCTATTTGAAATGTTTTTTTTTTTTCAATTTGAATTTTTAATTGTTGCCTTGATAGAGTGAAGTGGGATCCTAGTGTTGTCATCACTTGCAATTTCTGTACCATAACACCAGAAGCAACTGGCCAGTGTCAGCTATGCATATACAGCATGTTATCCCTTTTGTTATCGCGCTTAATTAACCTTCATGGATAACGAAGTACAGAACCTATGGATTTATTCTAATTGGTCCAGGCACCCAAGAACCAACCCCAAGTTTCCTATCATTTTACCACCATATACCCACTAAATATAATGTTATGGTAAATATCCTAAACACACATAGGCATGGCTAGGTTTTATTACAAAGTGATGAAAAGGGTACACTTAATACTGTAGTCCACAAAACATGCTTTTTTTTTTATTTGGTCCCCATCATACGTGTCGGTTTTCTCACATGAGGACGCTTGGGTCCTCTGCTTCTTAATCTTCGAGTGCACCAGAGACTTCACTATTGTTAGTAATGCCACATTCTGAGGCCTGCAACCCAATTGCAACTGGGGGTGCAATTGTTGTGGCAACTAGATATGTCTGATTCCAGCAAATGTGTTGTTGTCACCTGTAGGGGAAAAAGATTTTATCCTCAATAGATGTAGGTTAACATTACAGTTGAGGCAAAAGCCTTAGGAAGGAAGCATATTCCTTTAACACATAATATCTGACCAGTATGGGGAGGATCTTTCGTGGTTCTCTTCTAGGGGTCGGGAGGGTGGTCTAGCAGGCGCTACAGATTTGGGGTAATGGACGCATAGCGCATTGACGTTGTTCGGGTCGACGTTATCCCGGCGCATGACTGTATTTCTTTTCTTTCTTTCCCTGGCTCACTACACCTGGTGCATTAGTGGGAGAGATATTCTGTCATGCTCAGTGAAGCAACACTAATCCAAAGGTTGTCAGATGTCATAATCACGGGTGACACTGACACGGGTGAAGCGATCAGTTCTTTTCAAAACGGAAGTTGATACACCCGCATAAACAATGCCCAAAATAAAGGCTTCCCTTAAACAAAAACTTTGCAGTTTAGTTGAAGAATTTGGTGATATTTTATCAACAGATGGGGGAAGTGCTCTTTTGCAAAGTCTGTGAAAAGTCGATAAACTATGAGAAGAAATGCTTTTTTGTCATCAGCATAAAACAAATGCTTCTCGAAGAGATGGTGAAAAGAAGACATGCCTTCTCTCAACATACACAGCAGCTTCCAGTCAACAATTTCAGGTTTCAATGGACTTGTGCAAGGCATTCATCGATGCTGGTATTCCTTTGTGAAAGGTGCAAATTAAATCTCTGTAGGGATTTCTAGAGAAATACACCAAGGAGAGTGTACCAAGTTAGGCTACATTAAGAAAGAATTATGTAAACCCTACCTTTGGTAGTATCATGCAGAAAATACATGATGAAGTGTGTGACAAAAGAATTTGGATCTCCATTGACGAGATGAATGATGCTGTTGGAAGGTATGTTGCCATGTTAATCCAAAGGTTTAGATACGTATTTCATTTTGCATTTTATAAATAAAATAATTGGTGCCTTTTTTTATTTTATGCTGCCTATATTTGAATAGTTTAGTGTCTATTTGCCTGCCTTTTTCAAGGATTTTAATTTTCATAAAATCTGGGCTCTAGTAATAAGTGCATTGAGGTGATTTCTACGTGTACAGACATGAATTTGCATTAATTGATCATTAACAACTAAAGGAGCTGGTAATCCCTGAACTAAATCATACTCTTGACATCAATGATCCAGAGGATCAGAGAGGCACCTGACCCTCTGCATCACCAGGTGCCCATTGTCCCCCAGCACCTACTGATGTAACAGCTAACTCACCTCTTATTTGGCTAAAAGTATTTATACCCAGTAGCACTACTGTATAAGAATCATCATTTAGTAAAGATAATTTCCAAGAAAGCCAAGTGATATAACTAACACATGTGAGAAGGTCATGTGGGTGTGTCATGTTACATCTCTGAAACACAGTGTGTGGACATTTGGGCCTTCGTTGTTGAATGATAGCAATTGTACAGTGAATTCATAAGATCTTCAAGATTATTTTGGTGATGTGAATGTGTAAATTGATGTACTACTGTACAGGAATACCCCAGTTATCACAAGGGATGCATTCCTAAAAGTCATTAAGCTAATGAAACTGCGAATATTGGGACATTTTCCCCATAAAAATTACTGTACATAGGCAGGCCTGATGCATTCCCAGCCAGCAAATTTCACCACATATTTTTCAATATACAGTACAGTACAGTATACTCATTTTCTAAGGCTATTAGGGACCAGGGTCGTGTGTATACTGTGTAATGTGAGAAATAAATAAAAATTATACTAATAACTAAAATAAAAGAAAAAATACCACATTGCCAGTTGGCAATACAGGGTAGTTTCACAATTTATGGGAGACTGGAGCAGCTGAGATCACCACCACCTCTCCCCCCTCACACAATACTGGCTACTTCAGCCAGCGTTTGTAAGAAGTGTTAATCATCATTATGTTTTTGACCTTATAATTTATTTACTTTTTTGTACATTCTTTTTGAAGATTGTGTGTGCATGTAACATTAAAAAAAATATTACATTGAAAAAGAACAATAACCAATTTAAAGCACATGGGTCACTTCACTACCCACACACCCCAACACCACCAATACACTCCAACACCACCAATACACTCCAACACCACCAATACACTCCAACACCACCAACACACCCCAACATCACACACACGCACACCCAAACGTCACACAAACGCTTGTGGATTACACCCCGTATCAAAAGACTAATTGAGCAGCGCAACAAGGCATACCACACCAACAACCGCCTGTGTACCCACGTAACCAGGTCATCAGGGAAATCAAGTCAGCCAAGAAGCCTTATTACCCCAGGAAAGTGCACGGCCTCAAGGAGGTCGGCATTGGTCAGTGTTACTCCAAGGTAGAAGATCTCTGTGGTCTTAACCGTCAGTCTCCCCACTATTCCTTTCATCTCACATTTACCTAGTGAGGAAGCAGCTGAGATAATTAATAACCACTTTGGCACCATATAAGCGTACCTACCCAGTCTTGACCTCACTCTCCTCCCGCTTACTTACCTTCCCCCCTCCCAGTGTTCAACCATTTGAAATCGCCAACAAACTCCTGAAATTTAAATCCAAACGCTTCCACCCCAATTGACCTCCCAATCAAAATTTACAAGGAGTTTGCAGTAGTCCAATTTACCACCCCTCTGTTCTATTATTAATGCATCCTCAGACAAAGCAAATCCCCAATGAATGGAAACCGTGATTTGTCACCCCTCATCCCCAAGGTCACCACCCCACAGTCCCCAATCGACCTCAGGCCAGCTGCCACACCCCCATACCCAGCTCCACTTGTGAAGACTTTGTTGAGTGGGCATTTGCTAGAATTTATCAGTCAATTGATCCACAACAATTTGGCATATGAGGACCTCCTCTACATCACACTCCTTAGTTAGTTTCCTGGATTTCCTGCACAAAACCTGCAGAAATGAAGACATCACTGGCCGCGTTCTTGTTGACTTCAGGAAGGCTTTTGACCTTGTTGATCACTGCACTGTTATCAACAAGGTCATTGCACTAGGCTACCCACCAACCTGGTCTCATGGCTCACTGATTTCTTGAGTGAACGGTGGCAAGCAGTCAGGTATCAGGTTCTATCTCCACATTCCAACACCTCACCTATGAGTTCCCAGGGGACCAAGATGGGACCACTGTGCTTCCTCATCCTGATCAACCGACGCTCTATCGACACTCACAGGTGGAAATACGGGATGACTGCACTGTGGGAGTTACAGGGACAACACCGACCGGACTACTCATCGCTACAAGGCACCCTGAGGCTACAGGCATGGACTACGGAGAACAAGGTCGCCATCAACCACACCAAAACCGTAGTCATGCACATCAATACCCGCCACCACCCAGCAAGCCCAGCAGTCACAGTGGGTGCCCATCTCCAGTTAGTGCAGTCTGCCAAACTCCTGGGTGTTACCATAGACCACAAACTGGACTGGAAGACCCATATAAACAACACAATCAAGGCAGCCTCGTACTCGACTCTACATGCCACGACTCGCCTTAGGTCACTTGGGACACCGAACTGCAGAGCTGAGGACTATCTACAACGCCTTTATTCTCCCCAAACTAACGTGGAGTGCCACCAGCCTGGTCGCTCTCAACTCCACCCAACAACGTTGGCTAGAGAAGGTACAGGCCTGCAGAATCATGCTCGCAGACATTCGGCTACATCAACGCTCTCTCCATCCTGGAAATGCCATTCCTCAGTGACCTCCACCACCAAGCACTAGCAAGGTTTGACAGTGGACTACTGCACCATCCTCATCATCGCCACCTCCTGCCACTGGCAGTCCCCCAACATCACACCCACACACCTCCACATACCTCCAACACATGCAAACACACACCTGCACAAGCACACACACCCCCACACACACACCCCACACACACACACCCCACACACACCCCACACACACACCCACACACACCCCACACCCACACACCCCACACCCACACACACCCCCACACCCACACACCCCACACACCCACACACCCCCACAACCACACACCCCACACCCACACACCCCCACACCCACACACCCCCCACACCCACACACACCCCCCACACCCCCACACCCACACCCCCACACCCACACACCCCCACACCCCCCACACCCACACACCCCCACACCCACACACCCCCACACCCACCCCACCCCCACACACCCCCACACCCACACACCCCCCACACCCACACACCCCACACACCCCACACACCCCCACCCCACACATCCACAACCCTCCCACACCCCCACACCCACACAACCCACACACCCCCACCCCCACACACCCACACACCCCCACACCCACACCCCCAACACCCACACACACCCCCCACACATCCCCACAACCCCCACACACCTCCCCACACACCCACACACACCCACTCACACACCCCCACACACCCCACAACCCCCACACACCCCACAACCCCCACACACCCCACAACCCCCACACCCCACAACCCCTACACACCCCACAACCCCACACACCCCACAACCCCCACACACCCCACAACCCCCCACACACCACACAACCCCCCACACACCCCACAACCCCCACACACCCCACAACACACACACCCCACACACCCCACAACACCCACACCCCCACACACCCCACAACACCCACACACCCCACAACACCCACACACCCCACAACACCCACACACCCCACAACACCCACACACCCCACAACCCCCACACACACCCCACAACCCCACACACCCCCTACAACACCCACTCCCCACAACCCCCACACCCCCCAACACACACACCCCCAACACACCCCCAACACACCCCCCAACACACCCCCCAACACACCCCCAACACACCCCCAACACACACACACCCCAACACACCCCTACACCCACACACCCCCAACACACCCCCAACACACACACACCCCCAACACACCCCAACACACACACACACCCCAACACCCACACACCCCCAACACACCCACACACCCCCAACACCCACACACCCCCAACACCCACACACCCCCCAACACCCACACCCCCACACCCACACACCCCCACACCCACACACCCCCACACCCACACACCCCCACACCCACACACCCCCACCCCCACACCACACACCCCACACCCACACACCCCCACACCCAACCCCCAACACCCACACACCCCAACACCCACACACCCCCAACACCCACACACCCCAACACCCAATAACCCCCAACAACACACACACACCCCAACACACACACACCCCCAACACACACACACACCCCCAACACCCACACACACCCCCAACACCCACACACACCCCCAACACCACACACACCCCAACACCCACACACCCCCAACACACACACACCCCCAACACA